>NC_134481.1:48212591-48331659 GCF_964194025.1 Convolutriloba macropyga | reverse complement strand
CTTTCTCTCTCTCTCTCTCTCTCTCTCTCTCTCTCTGTCTCTCTCTTTCTCTCTCTTTCTCTCTATCTCTCTCTCTCTCTCTCTCTCTCTCTCTCTCTCTCTCTCTCTTTCCCTAGGTTTCAATCATTCTATAAAAAGATGTTGGCTTTTCTTTGGGTGACCATGGACTTCTCAGTGATAACATTTTCGCCTTTGAAAATTAAACCCTTGCCTTTTGTTACAGAACTGCCTAAAATTTGATGCCATGATGCCTTCAGAGAGCATTAAATTAAAAGCATTACCTATCGAATGTAAAGTTTAGAATCATCTTTTTTCTCAGCGCTTCAGTTTTTGTGCAATCTTTTGATTTTTTTGTAGTCAAAAAATAAATTTCGTTTTGCACTCTTTTGTGTATACCTCTATCACATGTTTCCTTAAATTATAAGAAAAAATTTGTAATCCTCATGCACATTTTAGTTGATTGTTATAATGAAAATTGGTCATAAAAAGACTTTTCCTCGAATTCTCGGAGAACTTCTACTTTATGTGGACACAAAATTGTTCAAATTTGCCTATGCCTAGACCAAAAACGATTGACTTGACATTTATCACGTATTTTTGTTTACAAACTTAAATTCATTTAATAACCGTTGTATTAAGTTTTACCCGTCAAAACATAAATTCAAAGATGCTAATAGTTAATGTTTGACATCAAAATTTAGATTCGTGAGCTATAAAATGCAAAAAAATGAAGATTTCCGGTATTGACTGAAACAAAAATGACTTATCACTAAAGAACAAATCGGGAGAAGTAATGTGTATCATGTAGCTGCAGCAGTAAGAGAGGAGAGAGAATGAAAAAAAATGTTCATTTTTGGTAAAATTTTGATATCGATATTTTTTTTCATTGTCTCTCCTGTCTTACCGCTGCAGCTACATGATGCAAATTACTGAGAGATATATTGCATTTGCAGAAAACAATCAAGTAGTTGAAGTTGAGACAAACCAGCCGGTGTACTTGGGAGTGGTAACTACAGCCTTCCACAAGGACACTTCCCTTATTCTACAGAATTGCTGGGCCTCCAAAGACAACAATCCACAGACCCAAATTAGATACACATTGCTCAGAGATTTCTGTCCCGCTGACGACAGTTTTAAGGTATGTTAGTTTGCTGATGTGCGTTAATACACTACAACCAGAACTGGTCAGTGACGCTGAATATCAGCATCGTAGGTATGCTCGGTTTTTTCGGTATCCCCAGTAAAATTATAATGTCAAATATAGAAAAATTTGCAGACCGTTTTTTTAAATATTTGCAAAAAATAGGCATTATACTTAAAAGTTTTTGCAAATATTTTGCATTAATTTATAATTATTTACAAAAGGACGCATTATTTTGCAACCTGTTTCAAATTATTATATTAAACCTGAGAAATCGTTGCTTTTTATACGAAAAATTTAATTTTTGTTTACGATCTAATAAAGCATTATTATAGCGGTCTTTTCTCAGGAATATTGAACGTACTTCTTTCGTTGACAAATTCAGATAAACGAAAATAAATTTCTTGTTTGTTTTTAAAAACAAAAATATACCATACTTGTTGAATGTTGATGAGAATTCTGTTGATTAATTTACATTCAAAGAGTTTTTATATGTGTTTTAGTGGTATGAAACCCAACGGACCGACAATTTTTGTACGTTCAGAAAGCGAACATGCCGAAATTACTGGAGATAAACATTAGGGTTTTTGTCTAACCGAGTAGGGCTGCATAAAAACAGTTAGAAATAAAACAGTTGATGAAAGATTGATTATGAATTAACAATTTTTTGTAGAACAACTATACAAAGGCTCACAAAAGTAAGTATACACTTGTAAATTAGGCAAATTAGACTACTGCTTTAAAACCCATTTTTAAGGAATTCGTTCGACCATAGGCCTAATTTCAATACTATAATGATTCCGGTTACGTCGAACAGCACTCATCTAAAATATTCTAACGTTACGTTGTCAGTAACAAAAAAGTTAAAGGATTATCAAATGGCCGATGAATTTTTTGGAACAGTCAATTGCCAACTGGTTAGAGATTAGGGCGAATGACGAATGTCGTAAAAAATTCCCCACTTACAAGTGTTTCCTCATTTTTGAGCAAAAAAACTGTGAGCTAAGTAATAGCTGAATTCTGAAAAAATTTTTGATCATGTAAACCAAACAAGCACATAAGAAAGAAGTAACAATTTAATCGAACTAAAATATCCAAATTGAAACAAAATTGAAAATGTAAGTGTGCAACTTAACAGTTTGAAATTTAGCCAACAAACACACGCACACAAGTGAAAAAACCTATGAGAGAAACGGTTCAAATTATTTGCTCTCCTTCCCAAATTACAACAGCATTTATTTTTATGAACTCGATTAATGCTCCGTTATTCTTTTTTTTTATCTAAAAGCATCATTTGGCTTTCCTTTTTGTGTATAATGAAATCAAAAAGCTGGAGAGCACCAAAAGGTACTAATTGTGAACAGAATTCAGATTTTTGAATTATATGTTATCCTTAAAAGTACTGCAATCGACAAAAAAAGCAATTGGGGTAAAATTGAGCATTACGTTTTTGTCTTTTATCTGATCTTCCATTCTTCAAAATAATGTCGTTCGTCTTGTAAGACGTGGCATAAAACTGTTCGGTTGTCCAGTATTTCAAGGTGTTTAAGCTGCAAAAAAGAACGTCTTTTCTAGTGTGCCTTGAAAAATTGTCGTTGGTTTCTCCCATATGTTAGATATTAAGCCTTATTTTTGTTATCAACATTGCAAGGAAAAATAATTTTATTGTTTCCCTGATGTTCACAATTGAATCCTTTTGGTTAATATTTCCCCAGATTTCAGTTCTTTTTTGAGAAATTTAAACAAAATTCCGTACAATGATATATCTTGTTAAGTGTTTTCTAAATATTTTGGAAATCGTAATTTTTGCAGAAAAATTCTGATTGCTTTCAGATGAAATTGTTGTACACATTTGTACAAAGAGGCCTGATGTTTTCTACTGGAAGGAAATGAGTTGATTAAAACTTGAAGTAATTATAACAACAAGTGCCAATTTGCCAAATCAGTAGTGTAAAGTCCTCGTTTAGAACCCTATTTTAAGCTTTGACCTACTTAAGGAGCTGAGCTTCATTAGCAAAAAAAATTTGGACAAACAGATATGATGGGATCCAAATAACCTATGAGAAGAAGTTAACTGCACTTCTAGTAAATAGGTGGCCCTCAAGAAGAGTCACATTTTTCACCCTGGAAGATTTTTTGATCCAAAATCCTACGGGCGACACGAAAAGAATTGTCTTTATTTCTGCTTGTGCACAAGTCCTCGTGAACGGGTGTGGGTTTGAAAATTCTCAAATATGAAGAAGGCGTAATGAAAAAAAATCTGCTGATTCATACTGCAATTATCTAAAAAGATTAGATTCAAAATTAGAAACAAAGACATCGCACTAAGTTAATGAACATTTATATGATATTGGAAAAAACTAAACTATTTAGTTCCATTCCATCATAAACTGGCCGTGTATCTATAGTTAACGGGATGCTCGGTAATGTGAGTTCGCACAAAATGTTTCGACCCCGCTCAAGCACGTTTTTGACTTAATTGTCAACCATATGAGGATTAGATAAAAACACTTCAAAATTTCATATATCATTTGAAGATAATTGGTGTAAACAATAAAAAATCTCTTTAAGCTCAAACCTCTACACGAAATAATAACAAAACCATTAGAGTGCCAATGATAATGCCATTAAGGAGATTAAAAAACATTACAAAGAGCAAAATCAATCAAAAACAGCAAGCATTACTAAAAACGGAAAATCCATGTCTAACTATTTTTTTTAGAAAACCTTAAGGGAAAAATAAAAAAAATTCAGATATGAACCGAACTAAACCCATTGATTTGAATTTTGTTGTATAATCTATTGAAAATGATTAACTTTAGACAAAATCAAAATTGGCAAAAATAAAAATAGTTTACTCTTTAAAAACTCGCAGTTTCAAGTTCTGAAACCATTTAGTTATCAACTAAAATCAGTGAGTGGCTTCCTTTATATTAGTGAAATCAGTGTGGCTCCATATGAATGCGTTGACATCTCTCATTATCCAGAATGTCATATGACCACAAACACGATCAAATACTGAAAAAAATTGAAAACAACCCAACTAAATTTTGCAAGGAATTTGTTTTGCAGCCTGTATGTAAAAAGATAATCCATTAAAAATTATAAAATATAATCAGCTACTTTCAGCGACTTTAATGGGATAAGACAATAAGACAAGTATTCATTGTGCCCCTAACGTGTAAAACGACAAAGACAGCAAAAGAAAACCTCAAAAATTGGAAAACGTTTAAAAAAATTTAAAGAATGTAGTAATGACTCGTAGTATAAACGCCAAAAAAACAATATTTGCATAATTAAACAGCATTGAATATTGTTTTCTCTTTTGCAAAAAGAACGCACCCTCTATTTTTGCTGAGGTAATTTTTTTTGGCAAACGGAAATCGTACTACAACAAAAATAAATGATGGAAAGACCGCTAATTCAAACTAATATTTAAAGAAGACTACTTGTGAGCCGGAGGTAAAAAAGGCCTCATCTAAAAAAATGAAGCAGTTTTTTGGTCCGCTGTAGCGGTCAAACTGGATAAAGGGGGGCAAATGAGCATATTTGATACCCTTTTTTCATGAAAAATATAAATTTTGAATTTTCAAACAAAATTTCAAGACTTTAGCCAATATTGTTGATTCAAACCATTTTATTCTGCAATTCTCTTTTATATGTAAGTGTAAAACCAATGAGAAAATAATTCATTAAAAATTCAGCAAATAATACGAAAATTGTTCACAAAACAATGGAAATTAGGCTACGTTCACAAAACTTTAACTTTCCGTAGCTCTTCGGAAAACGCGTAATTCACATAATTCTATTATTTTAAGTTTTACGCACAAAATTTTTTTATAATACCACTCTTAACTATATACGAAAATTGTTCACAAAACAATGGAAATTAGGCTACGTTCACAAAACTTTAACTTTCCGTAGCTCTTCGGAAAACGCGTAATTCACATAATTCTATTATTTTAAGTTTTACGCACAAAATTTTTTTATAATACCACTCTTAACTATGTAAGTTAAATGTTTCGATCGGGTAGAATTGACTGAACGAAAAAATTAATTGAGCATATAGTTCCTTCCTACTGAAGTGGGTCGGAATAGTACTGAACACCCTGTTCGACTTCTTAACAAGTTTTTCAAAGCTGAGCTCTAGTCTAGGGAAATTAAGCATTAGTTAATAATATGGCTGTCGACGAACAGAAGTATTTGTTATAATACTGAAGTTTACCTAATCTGTTTAGAACTCTTCACTACAAAAATTGCGCCACCATTTCAAAATATCAAATATCAATATTTTTGATATTTTAGGTGACAAAATCTGAAGATAAGGCAGTGTACTTTGAATTCCTCTCTTTCCGATTCGTCGACGAAAACAACCTCAACACTGATAACTATGAAACGACAGTATACATCCACTGCAACGCTTATTTGTGCAAGGCCGGGGCTACTAATTGCAGTAACACGACCGAGATTTGCGAAGCACAATCGTCTCCAGGGTCCAGACGATCACGAAGACATGTGTCAATGAAATCAACTGACCATAAATCTCAAACAGGTGTTGCTTCCTTTGGTCCGATTATTTCAAAAACTGTAATAAAATCGCTTGAAATTGATCGTTACAACCCTAATAGCCCGTTTCTGGGTAACTTCAATTTGGCTATGAAGGTGTATAGGTATTATTTGACCGATAATCTCTTGTATGTGTTGTCGTTTATGACGGTTGTGATATTATTGATAACTTTCTTTACTCACTGTGCGAGCAACGGAACTGCGCTTTTGAGAGCCAATGCAAATGAAAATGCTTAACAAACCGTGACTGAATGAATGTAAATTAGTTTTGTTACCTAATCGCAGAAAAATTCTTGACCAATTATGTTCTGTAGTTAACTATAATAAAGAAATACTGTTGGCGAAATTTAAAAAATATCTAACCTGGAGCTTTAAATACAAAATCATCTTTCTTATAAAAAATTTTTAATATTTTTCTCTGTTGTATATACCTCAGAATATACGCAATTCTAAACTTGCTAATAAGTCGTCTTTTGGTAGAAATTTTAAGGGGGTGCTGTAGAAAGTAAGAATTTTAAAAGGTTTGAGCACCAATAATCAAACACTTTGGAGCAATTTTGTACTGGCAGTATCTGATTGGTCCAATTGCACGTAAATAGTACACTAGAGGGTGTAGGGAGGCTAATATAATGTGATACTGGATCATTTCTGGTTTCTCTCCAGCCTTTTCTACTTGCAAGCTCAGTGTGAAGATTTCACTGAATTTTACTTGCAAGCTCAGTCTGAAGATTTCACTTACTGGTCAGAAGCTCTGAACCCCGCCTGACATATTACGAGCTGCGTGTTTCGACATGCCTCGCAGACCAGAGACATCCTTTAGCGGCCCGTGAACCCTGAAATGGGACAGAATCGAACAAAATATTAAAACCGAAATTCAATTTTAAGTTGGGGGCTCAATTCCTATCTAAAATTAGGTGGGCGTTTTTCCATGGGGTTCATTTCCTCGACCTCATAATCTTAAATAGCTCTCTTAACACATTGTCTTGTTGTTTCTAGTTACTAACTCTTCATCTCTCTACCAAATTTTACGTTGAACATTTAAAGCGTCTCGTCATTTTATCTCAGGCTTCTTTTCAGCACAACCCGGACTTAACTGTGAGTCGAATTCAGTACTGAATCAGTACAATTTGCATCATGCATTTTTTGAGGATCATTACTATGTACATGTCACTTCTGGGCATGGTTAGGCTGTAGTTTAATCAACCTAATGAGTCATATGCATGCAAATTTTATGCACATTCTTTCTCGCCTAATGTATCTTACATGTACATGTACTTGCAACAGACTGCTCGTAAGATGCACATAAGTGGCGCCAGTCTAATTTTGATCTGGCCAGGCGTAATTACAAACCAATTGAGCGTGAACAAATTCAATCTGCTAAGGCGAGATAATTGCCCTAATTGTTCTCGCTCTACTCGCTCTATTTGTTTTGTTCGCGCTATAACTCTTTTATTAAATCCACTCGCATCTCTTTTATTAAATCCATGCTCATCACTAGTGAGCTCATCCTTTGAGGGAAATCCATGCTCATCACTAGTGGGAAAAGGAAAGGAAAAGGAAAGGGAAAAGATATGAATTTATAAATGAAGGATTTATAAATGAAGGATTTATAAATGAAGGATTTATAAATGAAGGATTTATAAAGGAATTTATAAACGACATGAATTATAATTTATAAATATTAGTTTTAGTTTCATTCGTTTTAGGTTCCAGTTCTGATCTCTGTTCTCCGTTTGAACTGGCTTCCGTTAATCTCTTTAATACCCAAATAATGCTTTTATTGTAACGTATTTGGCTCTGTCAGCACCTTCTTTAGGACGAAGAACAACCTGCGGAGTCACAGAATACAATGGCGATCGAGTCTCATCCTCAGCCACTGTGGCTCACCTGTTCCAGATACACGTGACGTGTTCATAAATGACCAGAGACGCTGCCCAATGTCTCGGAGGTCCTCGTAAACGACGAGTTGAAGGCATAACTCTGAAACAAATTTGAAAACAGAGCAGCACCGATAATTCCAAATGCATGACTATAAGTGTAAACACAACCGAATAACGTCGCGTTCTCAAGCGACCGGCGGGCTGTTGGCCACCTGGGGCCGGTGGGGGGGGGCAACAGTGGGTTGGGGGGGGACAGTGTTAAATGGAAATGTTATAAACTGTTATAAACTGAAATTTTATAAACTGTTAGATTAAAACAACGTAAATGGAAATGTAAATTGATCAGTCACGTCAGTCACGTGAATATTATGGAATATTATGAAGTCACATGAATATTATGAAGTCACATGGAATATTATGGTCATTCAGTAGCAAAAAAATCTTTGAGAACAGAAAGTATCAACGCCGCAAAATGGCGATAGCCCTCTCCAAATCTCTCAAAGTGAGAGTCCCAAAAATCTTCCCTTTTAATGATACGAGTTCCTTTTAGCTGATGACCTAGTTTGTTTCGTAAGAACATATTATTTTTCGAAACCAATTCTGCTGGCAAATCTTTTTGGCGCATATGACCGGCAAACATAACCTCGGTTGGCCATATGGCATCTCGAAATTCCTTGTATTTATTGCAAATATAGTGGATTGATTTCGTTTTGGCATCATTGTCCCCAACAATAACATGGCTATATGTTCTGGCTTTTTTGCGAGGGACATTAAATGCTCGCAACGGCGACCACCTTCTCCGTCATTGAAAGGGCTAGAAAAAACAATACTTTTCAGCTAAAAAACATTTTTCATCCCAGAAATTAAGCAACTTTACCGGAATTGTTGCAACCGCTCGTCTTGTTCGAGATATGGTTTGGCATCGCGTAGATTTGAATCTCCAATTACTAAGATCCTGATCTGTCAAAAAAAAACGTTTAAAAAACTTTTGTATGTTCGGTATCTTAGATTTGGTACGTTCGGTTTAAGACGTAAGAAAATTTCGGTATGTTCGTTTTCTTGGATTTTCACTTTCTGAAACCAAACGTAAGGAAAAACCGAACATACTAACGCTTTTTTACGTGGAAAACAAAAGGTAGGTCTCATGATCTGCCCCACCCCCGTAAATAAACAAATAGCAGTTTTATTACATAATTGAATAGGTGTGTGTGTGCGCGTGTGTGTGTGCGTGCGTGTGTGTTTTTGCGTGCGTGCGAGTTTGTGTGAGTGTCCGTGCGTGTGTGTGTTTGTGTAATTGTGTGTGCGGGTGGACGCGTGTGTGCGTGCGTTTGTGTTGAGAGTGTGGTGTAAGTGTAGTGTGTGTGTAGTGTGAGTGTGGTGTGTGTGATGTCTGTAGTGTGTGGAGTGTGTGCTTGTGTGGTTTGTGGTATGTGTGTGGTGTGTAAAGTGTGTGTGTGGTGTGGGTGTGGTGTATGGGATGTCTTAGTGTGTGTGGTGTGTGTGGAAGTGTGTGGTGTATGTGTTGTGTGTGTGGTGTTTGGTGTGTGTGTGTGTGTGTGTTGTATGTGTGGTGTGTGAGTGTTGTGTTGTGCGTGGTGTGTGTGTATGTGTGTGTGCGTGCGTGTGTGTGTTTGTGTGTGTTTGGGGGGTTGTGTGCGTGCTTGCGTATGCGTGTGTGTGGGTGGGTGTTGTTGTGTGTGTGTGGGTGTGTTTGTGTGTATATATGTGCGTGTGCGTGTCTGTGCATGTGTGTGTGGGGGGGAGAGGCATGAGGGCAAAACGAAGAACAGATGAGAAGAATTATCTCTCTCTCTCTCTCTCTCTCTCTCTCTCTCTCTCTCTATCTCTCGGCCTCTGGCTCTCTCTCTCTCTCTGGCTCTTTGATTCTCTCTTTCTCTTTCTCTCCTCCACACACACACACACATTCAAAAACACAAACAGACGCACACATACACACACACGGAGACACAGACACACATCAACACACACACACACATCCACACAAACACATATCCTCACAAACACACACACACACAAACATGGAAAAACACAAACAAACGCACACATACACACACACGCACACACATCCACACATACACACACACACCACACTCACATCACACATACACACATTCTCTCTCTCTCCTTCACACACACACACACACACACAAACATGCAAAAACACAAACAGACGCACACATACACACACGCACACACAAACACACACAAACATCCACACAAACACACACACAAACACAAACACACATATGCAAAAACACAAACAGAAGCACACATACACACACACGCACACACATACACACATCAACACACACACATCCACACAAACACACACACCACACACATCACAAATACACACACATATATTCTCTCTCTCTCTCTCTCTCTCTCTCTCTCTCTCTCCTTCACACACACACACACACACACACACACAAACATGCAAAAACACAATAATGTAGATTTGCCTTTCGTTAACTCACCTTAGCTAAGTCTAACTTTACCTGAACTTTACCTGAACACTACTTTAAAAAATACCTTAAATTTTACTCTAAATGGTCTTGTCCAAACGTTTTGTTCCAATGGTCAATTATTAGCCCGGACCCGAGTATCATAGACTTTCAGTACTGAATCAGTATATTCCATTAGTAAGTCGGCGATTCAGTACTGATTCAGTGACCTAGGATGTTACGAAGAAATTAACTACTATGCAAGTAATTACGAAAAGAAATGGAATTAAAATGCAAAGCAAGTCCAGTGACTTGATGCCTTTTTTCATTGAGTCTTTGAAAAAAAAGAAAAACATGTTAGGAGCACCACAATAGCAGAAATCTGTTGAAGCAGCTGAAGCAAAAGCTCTGTTGATTTGCACAACAAGTTCAGTAACTTGATGCAAAATGGAGCAGCTAAATATCTATCAAGAGAAAAATTCGAAAGCATAGCCCTTTATTTGAAATAGGCAAACCAAGCCCAGTGACTTGATGCCTTTTTTCTTATTAGTTTTTAAACAAAAACAATAATTTGTCAGAGGCGCGACATATATTTTTGAAAATTCGGAAATGAACTCATTAAATTGATTGCATAGCAAGTTCAGTAACTTGATGCGGCTGTTAGGAAGGAATTAACTACTATGAAAGTAACTACGAAAAGAACTGGAAATAAAAAAATGCAAAGCAAGTCCAGTGACTTGATGCCTTTATTATTACTTTTCAAACGAAAACAATAATTTGTCAGAGGCGCGACATATATTTTTGAAAATTCGGAAATGAACTTATCAAATTGATTGCATAGCAAGTTCAGTACCTTGATGCAGCTGTTAGGAAGGAATTAACTACTATGAGACTAACTACGAAAAGAACTGGATTTAAAAAAAATGCAAAGCAAGGCCAGTGACTCGATGCCTTTCTTCTTATTAGTTTTTAAACAAAAACAATAATTTGTTAGAGGCGCGACACATATTTTTGAAAATTCAGAAATGAACTCATTAAATTTATTGCATAGCAAGTTCAGTAACTTGATGCGGCTGTTAGGAAGGAATTAACTACTATGAAAGTAACTACGAAAAGAACTGGAATTTAAAAAAATGCAAAGCAAGTCCAGTGACTTGATGCCTTCTATTATTAGTTTTCAAACGAAAACAATAATTTGTCAGAGGCGCGACATACAATTTTGAAAATTCGCAAATTAACTTATCAAATTGATTGCATAGCCAGTTCAGTAACTTGATGCAGCTGTTAGGAAGGAATTAACTACTATGAGACTAACTACGAAAAGAACTGGAATCAAAAAAATGCAAAGCAAGTCCAGTGACTCGACGCCTTTTTCTCTTATTAGTTTTTAAACAAAAACAATAATTTGTCAGAGGCGCGACATATGTTTTTGAAAATTCGGAAATGAACTCATTAAATTGATTGCATAGCAAGTTCAGTAACTTGATGCGGCTGTTAGGAAAGAATTAACTACTATGAAAGTAACTACGAAAAGAACTGGAATTAAAAAATGCAATGCAAGTCCAGTGACTCGATGCCTTTTTTCTTATTAGTTTTTAAACAAAAACAATAATTTGTCAGAGGCGCGACATATATTTTTGAAAATTCGGAAATGAACTCATTAAATATATTGCATAGCAAGTTCAGTAACTTGATGCGGCTGATAGGAAGGAATTAACTACTATGAAAGTAACAACGAAAAGAACTGGAATAAAAAATAATGCAAAGCAAGTCCAGTGACTTGATGCCTTTTATAATTAGTTTTCAAACGAAAACAATAATTTGTCAGAGGCGCGACATATATTTTTGAAAATTCGGAAATGAACTTATCAAATTGATTGCATAGCAAGTTCAGTAACTTGATGCAGCTGTTAGGAAGGAATTAACTACTATGGGACAAACTACGAAAAGAACTGGAATTAAAAAAAGCAAAGCAAGTCCAGTGACTCGATGGCTTTTGTTATTAGTTTTCCAACGAAAACAAAAATTAGTCAGGGGCGCGACATAAACTTTTGAAAATTCGGAATTGAACTCATTAAAATGATTGCATAGCAAGTTCAGTAACTTGATGCGGCTGTTAGGAAGGAATTAAATACTATGAGACTAACTACGAAAAGAACTGGAATTAAAAAAAGCAAAGCAAGTCCAGTGACTCGATGCCTTTTGTTATTAGTTTTCCAACGAAAACAAAAATTAGTCAGGGGCGCGACATAAACTTTTGAAAATTCGGAATTGAACTCATTAAATTGATTGCATAGCCAGTTCAGTAACTTGATGCGGCTGTTAGGAAGGAATTAAATACTATGAAAGTAATTACAAAAAGAACTGGAATTAAAAAAATGCATAGCAAGTTCAGTAACTTGATGCAGCTGTTAGGAAGGAATTAACTACTATGAGACTAACTACGAAAAGAACTGGAATTTAAAAAAAGCAAAGCAAGTCCAGTGACTCGATGCCTTTTGTTTTTAGTTTTCCAACGAAAACAAAAATTAGTCAGGGGCGCGACATAAACTTTTGAAAATTCGGAATTGAACTCATTAAAATGATTGCATAGCAAGTTCAGTAACTTGATGCGGCTGTTAGGAAGGAATTAACTACTATGAGACTAACTACGAAAAGAACTGGAATTAAAAAAAGCAAAGCAAGTCCAGTGACTCGATGGCTTTTGTTATTAGTTTTCCAACGAAAACAAAAATTAGTCAGGGGCGCGACATAAACTTTTGAAAATTCGGAATTGAACTCATTAAAATGATTGCATAGCAAGTTCAGTAACTTGATGCGGCTGTTAGGAAGGAATTAACTACTATGAGACTAACTACGAAAAGAACTGGAATTTAAAAAAAGCAAAGCAAGTCCAGTGACTCGATGCCTTTTGTTATTAGTTTTCCAACGAAAACAAAAATTAGTCAGGGGCGCGACATAAACTTTTGAAAATTCGGAATTGAACTCATTAAAATGATTGCATAGCAAGTTCAGTAACTTGATGCAGCTGTTAGGAAGGAATTAAATACTATGAAAGTAACTACGAAAAGAACTGGAATTAAAAAAAATGCAAAGCAAGCCCAGTGACTCGATGCCTTTTTTCTTAGTTTTTAAATGAAAACATTAATTTCTCATAGGCGCGACATAAAATTTTGAAAACTCAGAAATGAACTCATTAAATTGATTGCATAGCAAGTTCAGTAACTTGATGCGGCTGTTAGGAAGGAATTAAATACTATGAAAGTAATTGCGAAAAGAATTGGAATTTAAAAAATGCAAAGCAAGTCCAGTGACTTGATGCCTTTTTTTTATTAGTTTTCCAACGAAAACAAAAATTTCTCAGAGGCGCGACATACATTTTTGAAAACTCGGAAATGAACTCATTAAATTGATTGCATAGCAAGCTCAGTAACTTGATGCGGCTGTTAGGAAGGAATTAAATACTATGAAAGTAATTACGAAAAGAACTGGAATTAAAAAAATGCAAAGCAAGTCCATTGACTTGATGCCTTTTTTATTATTAGTTTTCCAACGAAAACAAAAATTTTGTCATAGGCGCGACATAAACTTTTGAAAATTCGGAAATGAACTCATTAAATTGATTGCATAGCAAGTTCAGTAACTTGATGCGGCTGTTAGGAAGGAATTAAATACTATGAAAGTAATTACAAAAAGAACTGGAATTAAAAAATGCAAAGCAAGTCCAGTGACTTGATGCCTTTTTTATTATTAGTTTTCCAACGAAAACAAAAATTTCTCAGAGGCGCGACATAAAATTTTGAAAACTCAGAAATGAACTCATTAAATTGATTGCATAGCAAGTTCAGTAACTTGATGCGGCTGTTAGGAAGGAATTAAATACTATGAAAGTAATTACGAAAAGAACTGGAATTTAAAAAATGCAAAGCAAGTTCAGTGACTTGATGCCTTTTTTTTTATTAGTTTTCCAACGAAAACAAAAATTTCTCAGAGGCGCGACATACATTTTTGAAAACTCAGAAATGAACTCATTAAATTGATTGCATAGCAAGTTCAGTAACTTGATGCGGCTGTTAGGAAGGAATTAAATACTATGAAAGTAATTACGAAAAGAACTGGAATTTAAAAAATGCAAAGCAAGTTCAGTGACTTGATGGCTTTTTTTTATTAGTTTTCCAACGAAAACAAAAATTTCTCAGAGGCGCGACATACATTTTTGAAAATTCGGAATTGAACTCATTAAAATGATTGCATAGCAAGTTCAGTAACTTGATGCAGCTGTTAGGAAGGAATTAAATACTATGAAAGTAACTACGAAAAGAACTGGAATTAAAAAAAATGCAAAGCAAGCCCAGTGACTCGATGCCTTTTTTCTTAGTTTTTAAATGAAAACATTAATTTCTCATAGGCGCGACATAAAATTTTGAAAACTCAGAAATGAACTCATTAAATTGATTGCATAGCAAGTTCAGTAACTTGATGCGGCTGTTAGGAAGGAATTAAATACTATGAAAGTAATTGCGAAAAGAACTGGAATTTAAAAAATGCAAAGCAAGTCCAGTGACTTGATGCCTTTTTTTTATTAGTTTTCCAACGAAAACAAAAATTTCTCAGAGGCGCGACATACATTTTTGAAAACTCGGAAATGAACTCATTAAATTGATTGCATAGCAAGCTCAGTAACTTGATGCGGCTGTTAGGAAGGAATTAAATACTATGAAAGTAATTACGAAAAGAACTGGAATTAAAAAAATGCAAAGCAAGTCCAGTGACTTGATGCCTTTTTTCTTAGTTTTTAAATGAAAACATTAATTTCTCATAGGCGCGACATAAAATTTTGAAAACTCAGAAATAAACTCATTAAATTGATTGCATAGCAAGTTCAGTAACTTGATGCGGCTGTTAGGAAGGAATTAAATACTATGAAAGTAATTACAAAAAGAACTGGAATTAAAAAATGCAAAGCAAGTCCAGTGACTTGATGCCTTTTTTATTATTAGTTTTCCAACGAAAACAAAAATTTCTCAGAGGCGCGACATAAAATTTTGAAAACTCAGAAATGAACTCATTAAATTGATTGCATAGCAAGTTCAGTAACTTGATGCGGCTGTTAGGAAGGAATTTAATACTATGAAAGTAATTACGAAAAGAACTGGAATTTAAAAAATGCAAAGCAAGTTCAGTGACTTGATGCCTTTTTTTTATTAGTTTTCCAACGAAAACAAAAATTTCTCAGAGGCGCGACATACATTTTTGAAAACTCGGAAATGAACTCAATAAATCGATTGCATAGCAAGTTCAGTAAGTTGATGCGGCTGTTAGGAAGGAATTAAATACTATGAAAGTAATTGCGAAAAGAACTGGAATTTAAAAATGCAAAGCAAGTCCAGTGACTTGATGCCTTTTTTTTATTAGTTTTCCAATGAAAACAAAAATTTCTCAGAGGCGCGACATACATTTTTGAAAACTCGGAAATGAACTCGTTAAATTGATTGCATAGCAAGTTCAGTAACTTGATGCAGCTGTTAGGAAGGAATTAAATACTATGAAAGTAACTACGAAAAGAACTGGAATTAAAAAAAATGCAAAGCAAGCCCAGTGACTCGATGCCTTTTTTCTTAGTTTTTAAATGAAAACATTAATTTCTCATAGGCGCGACATAAAATTTTGATAACTCAGAAATGAACTCATTAAATTGATTGCATAGCAAGTTCAGTAACTTGATGCGGCTGTTAGGAAGGAATTAAATACTATGAAAGTAATTGCGAAAAGAACTGGAATTTAAAAAATGCAAAGCAAGTCCAGTGACTTGATGCCTTTTTTTTATTAGTTTTCCAACGAAAACAAAAATTTCTCAGAGGCGCGACATACATTTTTGAAAACTCGGAAATGAACTCATTAAATTGATTGCATAGCAAGCTCAGTAACTTGATGCGGCTGTTAGGAAGGAATTAAATACTATGAAAGTAATTACGAAAAGAACTGGAATTAAAAAAATGCAAAGCAAGTCCATTGACTTGATGCCTTTTTTATTATTAGTTTTCCAACGAAAACAAAAATTTTGTCATAGGCGCGACATAAACTTTTGAAAATTCGGAAATGAACTCATTAAATTGATTGCATAGCAAGTTCAGTAACTTGATGCGGCTGTTAGGAAGGAATTAAATACTATGAAAGTAATTACAAAAAGAACTGGAATTAAAAAATGCAAAGCAAGTCCAGTGACTTGATGCCTTTTTTATTATTAGTTTTCCAACGAAAACAAAAATTTCTCAGAGGCGCGACATAAAATTTTGAAAACTCAGAAATGAACTCATTAAATTGATTGCATAGCAAGTTCAGTAACTTGATGCGGCTGTTAGGAAGGAATTAAATACTATGAAAGTAATTACGAAAAGAACTGGAATTTAAAAAATGCAAAGCAAGTCCAGTGACTTGATGCCTTTTTTTATTAGTTTTCCAACGAAAACAAAAATTTCTCAGAGGCGCGACATACATTTTTGAAAACTCGGAAATGAACTTATTAAATTGATTGCCTAGCAAGCTCAGTAACTTGATGCGGCTGTTAGGAAGGAATTAAATACTATGAAAGTAATTACGAAAAGAACTGGAACTAAAAAAATGCAAAGCAAGTCCATTGACTTGATGCCTTTTTTATTATTAGTTTTCCAACGAAAACAAAAATTTTGTCATAGGCGCGACATAAACTTTTGAAAATTCGGAAATAAACTCATTAAATTGATTGCATAGCAAGTTCAGTAACTTGATGCGGCTGTTAGGAAGGAATTAAATACTATGAAAGTAATTACAAAAAGAACTGGAATTAAAAAATGCAAAGCAAGTCCAGTGACTTGATGCCTTTTTTATTATTAGTTTTCCAACGAAAACAAAAATTTCTCAGAGGCGCGACATAAACTTTTGAAAACTCGGAAATGAACTCATTAAATTGATTGCATAGCAAGTTCAGTAACTTGATGCGGCTGTTAGGAAGGAATTAAATACTATGAAAGTAATTACAAAAAGAACTGGAACTAAAAAAATGCAAAGCAAGTCCAGTGACTTGATGCCTTTTTTATTATTAGTTTTCCAACGAAAACAAAAATTTTGTCATAGGCGCGACATAAACTTTTGAAAATTCGGAAATAAACTCATTAAATTGATTGCATAGCAAGTTCAGTAACTTGATGCGGCTGTTAGGAAGGAATTAAATACTATGAAAGTAATTACAAAAAGAACTGGAATTAAAAAATGCAAAGCAAGTCCAGTGACTTGATGCCTTTTTTATTATTAGTTTTCCAACGAAAACAAAAATTTCTCAGAGGCGCGACATAAACTTTTGAAAACTCGGAAATGAACTCATTAAATTGATTGCATAGCAAGTTCAGTAACTTGATGCGGCTGTTAGGAAGGAATTAAATACTATGAAAGTAATTACAAAAAGAACTGGAACTAAAAAAATGCAAAGCAAGTCCAGTGACTTGATGCCTTTTTTATTATTAGTTTTCCAACGAAAACAAAAATTTTGTCATAGGCGCGACATAAACTTTTGAAAATTCGGAAATAAACTCATTAAATTGATTGCATAGCAAGTTCAGTAACTTGATGCGGCTGTTAGGAAGGAATTAAATACTATGAAAGTAATTACAAAAAGAACTGGAATTAAAAAATGCAAAGCAAGTCCAGTGACTTGATGCCTTTTTTATTATTAGTTTTCCAACGAAAACAAAAATTTCTCAGAGGCGCGACATAAACTTTTGAAAACTCGGAAATGAACTCATTAAATTGATTGCATAGCAAGTTCAGTAACTTGATGCGGCTGTTAGGAAGGAATTAAATACTATGAAAGTAAATACAAAAAGAACTGGAACTAAAAAAATGCAAAGCAAGTCCAGTGACTTGATGCCTTTTTTATTATTAGTTTTCCAACGAAAACAAAAATTTTGTCATAGGCGCGACATAAACTTTTGAAAATTCGGAAATGAACTCATTAAATTGATTGCATAGCAAGTTCAGTAACTTGATGCGGCTGTTAGGAAGGAATTAAATACTATGAAAGTAATAACAAAAAGAACTGGAACTAAAAAAATGCAAAGCAAGTCCAGTGACTTGATGCCTTTTTTATTATTAGTTTTCCAACGAAAACAAAAATTTCTCAGAGGCGCGACATAAATTTTTGAAAACTCGGAAATGAACTCATTAAATTGATTGCATAGCAAGTTCAGTAACTTGATGCGGCTGTTAGGAAGGAATTAAATACTATGAAAGTAATTACAAAAAGAACTGGAATTAAAAAAATGCAAAGCGAGTCCAGTGACTTGATGCCTTTTTTATTATTAGTTTGCCAACGAAAACAAAAATTTCTCAGAGGCGCAACATGAATTTTTGAAAACTCGGAAATGAACTCATTAAATTGATTGCATAGCAAGCTCAGTAACTTGATGCGGCTGTTAGGAAGGAATTAAATACTATGAAAGTAATTACGATAAGAACTGGAACTAAAAAAATGCAAAGCAAGTCCATTGACTTGATGCCTTTTTTATTATTAGTTTTCCAACGAAAACAAAAATTTTGTCATAGGCGCGACATAAACTTTTGAAAATTCGGAAATAAACTCATTAAATTGATTGCATAGCAAGTTCAGTAACTTGATGCGGCTGTTAGGAAGGAATTAAATACTATGAAAGTAATTACAAAAAGAACTGGAATTAAAAAATGCAAAGCAAGTCCAGTGACTTGATGCCTTTTTTATTATTAGTTTTCCAACGAAAACAAAAATTTCTCAGAGGCGCGACATAAACTTTTGAAAACTCGGAAATGAACTCATTAAATTGATTGCATAGCAAGTTCAGTAACTTGATGCGGCTGTTAGGAAGGAATTAAATACTATGAAAGTAATTACAAAAAGAACTGGAACTAAAAAAATGCAAAGCAAGTCCAGTGACTTGATGCCTTTTTTATTATTAGTTTTCCAACGAAAACAAAAATTTTGTCATAGGCGCGACATAAACTTTTGAAAATTCGGAAATAAACTCATTAAATTGATTGCATAGCAAGTTCAGTAACTTGATGCGGCTGTTAGGAAGGAATTAAATACTATGAAAGTAATTACAAAAAGAACTGGAATTAAAAAATGCAAAGCAAGTCCAGTGACTTGATGCCTTTTTTATTATTAGTTTTCCAACGAAAACAAAAATTTCTCAGAGGCGCGACATAAACTTTTGAAAACTCGGAAATGAACTCATTAAATTGATTGCATAGCAAGTTCAGTAACTTGATGCGGCTGTTAGGAAGGAATTAAATACTATGAAAGTAAATACAAAAAGAACTGGAACTAAAAAAATGCAAAGCAAGTCCAGTGACTTGATGCCTTTTTTATTATTAGTTTTCCAACGAAAACAAAAATTTTGTCATAGGCGCGACATAAACTTTTGAAAATTCGGAAATGAACTCATTAAATTGATTGCATAGCAAGTTCAGTAACTTGATGCGGCTGTTAGGAAGGAATTAAATACTATGAAAGTAATAACAAAAAGAACTGGAACTAAAAAAATGCAAAGCAAGTCCAGTGACTTGATGCCTTTTTTATTATTAGTTTTCCAACGAAAACAAAAATTTCTCAGAGGCGCGACATAAATTTTTGAAAACTCGGAAATGAACTCATTAAATTGATTGCATAGCAAGTTCAGTAACTTGATGCGGCTGTTAGGAAGGAATTAAATACTATAAAAGTAATTACAAAAAGATCTGGAATTAAAAAAATGCAAAGCAAGTCCAGTGACTTGATGCCTTTTTTATTATTAGTTTTCCAACGAAAACAAAAATTTCTCAGAGGCGCGACATAAATTTTTGAAAACTCGGAAATGAACTCATTAAATTGATTGCATAGCAAGTTCAGTAACTTGATGCGGCTGTTAGGAAGGAATTAAATACTATGAAAGTAATTACGAAAAGAACTGGAATTAAAAAATGCAAAGCAAGTCCAGGGACTTGATGCCTTTTTTATTATTAGTTTTCCAACGAAAAAAAAAAATTTTGTCAGAGGCGCGACATAAACTTTTGAAAACTCGGAAATGAACTCATTAAATTGATTGCATAGCAAGTTCAGTAACTTGATGCGGCTGTTAGGAAGGAATTAAATACTATGAAAGTAATTACAAAAAGAACTGGAATTAAAAAAATGCAAAGCGAGTCCAGTGACTTGATGCCTTTTTTATTATTAGTTTTCCAACGAAAACAAAAATTTCTCAGAGGCGCAACATGAATTTTTGAAAACTCGGAAATGAACTCATTAAATTGATTGCATAGCAAGTTCAGTAACTTGATGCGGATGTTAGGAAGGGATTAAATACTATGAAAGTAATTACGAAAAGAACTGGAATTAAAAAAATGCAAAGCAAGTCCAGTGACTTGATGCCTTTTTTATTATTAGTTTTCCAACGAAAACAAAAATTTCTCAGAGGCGCGACATAAACTTTTGAAAACTCGGAAATGAATTCATTAAATTGATTGCATAGCAAGTTCAGTAACTTGATGCGGCTGTTAAGAAGGAATTAAATACTAAAAAATGCAAAGCAAGTCCAGTGACTTGATGAAAAATGGAGCAGCTAAGTATCTATCAAGAGAAAAATCCGAAAGCATAGCCCTTTATTAACTAGTCAAACGATTACAAAGAGAACATAAAAATTTTAAGTTTTTTACCAAATAAGTCCAGCATACAGATATTAGGAATGCTCAGAAATTGAACACAATTTCACCATAAAACTTCTGTTCAATTGATGTGGTTTTCGTATTGAAAAATCCTTAAAGTGAAATACTTTACGGAGCGAAGTTACTGGAACAAGTTTTTTATTTGTGCCTTTAGAAACTGAGTAGAAGACGCCTTTAAAGAGTCCAATTTTTCCAACAACATCAAAACTTCTAACGCTGGCCATTAGTTTGTCAGGGAAAGGACGATTGGGAAATTTTACAAAATACTCTATTTGGCCAAATTTTTCTTCATTTTCATCGAAGAAGTAAACATAGCAATTTCCCAGCCTGGATCTTCTGTAAGCTTCGCAATCAAAGTAAACATTTTTTATTGTCACCCGATTGAAAAATTTCCCATCAGGGTATTGTTTTCGTCCTTCTTTGACCGCTTCTGTCTCACGGAACTCATTGTCATAACATTCATCAGCGACGTTTGAGCATCCAACAAATTTGTCAAAAAGGGTTTTCAATTTCGGGTTAAAAACTTCTTTTTGAGCTAATTTTTGACGCTGTAAAAATCGTCTACATATGATTTCAGCTTCTGAATGCGATCCACTAAAATGCTGTGAAAGTAATCTGTTGGCGGCCTCAAAACTCATAGCAGAGTAGCAGCAGAGAGGCCCAAATCTCCTGACCTGGTCTGCAAAATGTCTCAGACAATGTACATTGATAGTTTCAATTTTCTCATTTCCCATATGAACTGACACAATTTCCTCGCAAAACTCATCGAGAAGCTTTTCTGGAATTCTAGTTGTAGCTTCGCAGCTGGATTCTAACAGCAGACGGATACCAAAAACCAATTTCGAAAGATGCGAGAACAAAAAAGAGGGAAGTCTGTTCATAAATACAATAGGACTTATATAAAAAAACCAATTGAAGTGTTCGTTCGCTTTGAACTGAGGCATATCGTCAAGAGACCTGATCTTTCTTGAAAACGCGACCATTTCTCTAGGGCAGCACATGTTAGAAACAACAATGTTAATTTTGATTTTTTCTTCAGTGTTCAGTTCTTTAAAGCAAAGCCGCATAAGGTCAGGGAAAACACCGAGTAACACACAGTGCATATAATCAATTGGCGCGGTAAGTGGAAGGCCATCAATTATTGAGGAAAAGGCACTTCTACCTTTAACACCAACAACATTATAGAGCGTATGAGCTTCAAAAACTTCGGTTAATTTTGTGAAGTTATTATTTACTTATTGTTCGCGTACATCACCACACTGGTCCGATGGATAATAGGAATGGGTTTTTCCTATCGTTTTTCCGGGCACAGTGCAATAATGGCATCCGTAATAGCGATTGAACTTGAACATATTGAGAATATGGCTTTTCGCGCCAAGATCAGATACTAACAGCCGAACTCTAAAGGATACACTGATAGTACAATTATCAACGCTGTCATAAACCTCTACAGAAGATAGCAGTTCTCCCTTCACAAACGGAACAATTTCAAACCAATCGGGTTGACCTCCACCAACGAATAGCGCTGCCAGAACAATATTTTTCTGGGACATCCTAAGACGAGGGGGCAAATCGGCAATTTTAACCCAAATGGGCCACAATTCTTTCCTCATGGTTGATTTTTTGATGCTGACTCCGTCAGAGAAAAAAAACTAAACTGATTTTGATTGCACCGTTGTTGTCTTTTTTCACAAAAGGAAAGACATTGGAGTTGAAATCTGAATTTGGCTCCCTTTGTCGATTTACTGAATGTTTGAAAATGGCTTGCAAATTTTTCTGAACCAAAAAGCGCAATTGAAATCTGAAGTTCAGTACACAAAAAGAATAGCGCTCTTTTTTGCGAAAGCAGCGTATCTGCTCTTGAAAATTCTGTTTGATTTTCTTAATATGAGAGTAACCAGAAGGAAAACAATTATCAGATGGAAGAAAAGCTTTTATCAAACTGTGAACAGAAGAAGCACACACATCCGAGAGATTAAACCGAGAACACAATAAATCAGTCAAGATAGCAGTTTCTTCAGCTGTTAGTTCGCTACCGCCAAAAAGTTTTTCTGTTGCCGAACTCGATGTTTCTTCAATACAATGGGAAAAAGAAATCTTGGAGTCTGATAGATCGGGCATATCCGGAGGCACTTCCAAATCCTCCCCGGCTCCACCAGATTTTTCTAAAGAGGGGTAAACAATGTTTGGTACGGGAAATATCCCCTTGATTGAAGGGGAAATCTTTTCGCTGCCTACATCACAGTCAGAATCTGTTAAAACATAACTACTTGTTGGAGACACATCTTCAGACTCTTGGACAGATTCGGTGTCAGCACATGACATAGATGACTCATCAGAAGCGATTCTGGGTGAATTTTCTGTACTTAGAGGACTACTTGTAACAGGGTTAAATATTTCGATCAATTCAAGTCCCCTGATCCTTCCTTTCTTAAGTACAGGCTCTTCAGTAATGTATACAGGACTTTCCACAGTTTCAGATCTTAAACTCAAGAGTTCTTCGTCAGCAAGATCAGTTATTAGGTCACCAAGCAGCAAATCAAAGGTAACTTCGAATAATAAGTTATCAGTTTTTGAGATTTCGCAAGTCCTGCAGAGACAACTGTTGACTTCGAAGAATTCGGGGCCGTATTTTACGAACAACTCGTCACCAGGGCTTATGCGTCGTTTCACTTTCAATTGAACTATGCCAGAATCACTTGTGAAATCGTACTCACAATTTGGAGTAAGTCAGAATTCACAAACCTTCCGTGTCCCAGCAAAAGCAGTTGCTCTCCGGTACGTTCGGAATACATTACGGATAGATCAGTAACGACTCCATCAGGCATCGCGGCAACAAAACCCACAGGATTTCTCCTCATAACAGCTGGGGGTCTTAAAATAGTTTTCCCTTTGTATATGAGCCGATAACCACCAAAACGATCATGCTGGATTTCAAAATTGGGAGAGAGTTCTTTGTAAGACCTAGTAATAGCATCATACGTGTTTTTCCACTTGGCTTCTTTCTTTAATTTCCGCTCAAAAATTGTTTCCAGCATAGGTTCAATGGTCTTCATCGCGGGCCGGTCTGGCGTTTCAACCAATCTTTGAACAGCAAACAAATCGCATTGCGCCAAAACCGACCATTCTACTTTTTTTGGCAGCATTACTTCTAAAAAAAACAGGTAATGTCGAGTTTCAAATTTTTTAAAACATAATTTCAAAAAAAAAAACGGAAACCATCAAAGAGTTTTTAGTTAAAAATGACGAAGATTGCCTTTGGGACTCAGTTGAATGAAAACAAAAACAAAACCAATTAAATTAAGAAAACTTTCCGAACAGACAAATAGTACACAACGTTTAAGTCGAACTTATAACCGCAACATAACTAACTCAAAATTTTTAACTTTACCGCCTTTAAATACAAGGCACCTGAAGCAACATTTTGAAATCTCAGAGAGAGGAAACACTGGAATGAACAAAGTAGGGGGTAGTAATTTGGTGACCACAAAAAATCCAACTAAACGACTGATACTTCATCATTATCTCTAGCGATTCAAATAATAAAAGCAAAATCAAAATCATGAGGAAGAGGGATTTTTCGTTTCGTATCAGTTTACTTTAAATTCTCTGATCCTTTTGGATTTCTAATTGATACGCTAATTGCTCATGCTCATTGCTACGGTCTCCATCGTAGTAGTTGCTTACAGTTGTCGCTGCACTGTTATCTAAATAATTTCCGCTATCACCGTCACAAGTGTCAGATGTTCCAATATTGCCACCCTGATCACCACTACGGCGTTCGATTGATTTGATTTCGTTTGCCTATTGTTTACGCTCAACTTGGCCAGCTCGTACATGTGGACCCACTTGTTATCAAACTTCAACCGGAACAGATCTAAATCCCAAAAAAGTCATCGAAAAAGTAATATAAAAGATAAAAAGTAAATAGTAAAAAGATAAAGTTCAAGACAAATGGAATGCAGATTAGTGTTCGGAACAATTATTCACCAACTTAGTCTACTGAATTACAGAAACTTTCTTGTGCTCACGGTACGCAAACCTTTGAAAAGCTCCTTCCTAACTGGGGAGAAGTCAGTTCGAGTGACTGCCCCCTGCCTCTGTTTTTCCTTAGGGGACAGCATGTGGAGTTTAATCTCTTCTGTTGTCCACAGAAGTTTGCAAGCATTTCTGCCAATGAGTTGTGGTGTTGAACCACCTACTAGTGCCAGGTCTTTCCCTGTTCCTGGTCCAGTTGTTATGGGAAGCAATGGACTATCACTCTCCGGAAAGCTTTTAGCTTTTGGAAGCAGGACACCCAGTTTTGAGACTTCCGCCGTCTAAAGAAATCAATACCAAACTCTCATGTCTAAGCTAATAGAAAAAGCAAAATAATCTCAACAGCACGCAAGTAAAATCATAAAACCAGCCAACATCAAAATGAGATAAATTTCGTACTAACCAATTGCTTAACAGCATTCGTTGAGATCTGAATTTCTCGGTAATTGCGATTGGAAATCGCCTTAAGTTCCGGTCGTAATTCACTCATGCAATTGATGATCAACTGCGCGGCATCCATGATTTTGTCCGCTGCCGCCTTTATTGAATCTGACGCCTCACGATCAATTTTTCGTTGCTTTAATTCCGTCGCCTCGCCAGGGTTTATTGTTTTGGCCCTTTTGACTTTTTTGCAGTTTCCGGGAGTCGACGAAACTATCTTCGGCGCAGCAGGATCGACTGACTCGGCTTCACAATTTTTCTTAAAACAAGAAACTTTCTATGCAAAAAAATTTTCAGCTTGAAATACAATCAAATTAAACCTGAGTTTTTGCTATCACGCTGCAATCCGGTTCTTCATTCTCTTGAATCTCACTTAGGGTTTTTGAAACGTCTTGAGGATCCAGCAACACAAAAGGTTGAGAATGAGGACTCTGCTCAGCATCATTGACCTCTTCTCCGTGGGGAGCGACGTTTTCGTTGCCAGTCTTTTGAGCTAATTCCAACTTCCGTCGGGAACCTTGTGGCCCAACGTTTTGACTGATCAAGATTTGGTCAATATCTTCGTAAACAGTTAAGTCTGGATCTACCGGCACGTTTATTAGAGGCTGAAAGCTCGTATTTCCTTCAGCGTCTTTTATTTGAACGCACGCGTCTCTCATGTGCTCATAACAAAATCTCTCATGTCCAACTGCAAGAACTAATGCCGTCCACACATACGACTTGGTTTTAGGATTCTTTTTGATCCATTTTATGTTCACATAATCATCCCGCTAGAAAAACGTTTCTTTAGAAAAATTCATTTAAGTAAATTTTGATTCAAAGAAACTCTCACTTTTATGTAGCGACGCTCTCGTATCTCCATGCAAATAGAATCACATCGTGACCAAACTACGCTGCATTTTTGATTTTCGAAGTACACCAACCAAAACTTGTTTTGGAGTTGCTGCTTGATGATCTCTAAAGCTTCTGCTGCTAGTTTTCCATCGTTCGCACTTAGTCCCCGATTACTTCTTTGTGGTCTACTTTCTTGCGACTAAAAAATCATTTAGAAAAATAGCAAAACTACAATAATAACGGTAGTGATAATAAAAAAATGTATAGTGATAATAGAAATTAGCCGCAATAAATTTGTAGATCTGTAGTCTCAAAAAAACAGACCAAAAAAATTGTCTTTTCATTGAAGGCTGATATGTTATATTTTGATAAAAACCTGTATAAGTTATTGCTGCCTATATTAGCTGCTCTCAAATAACCTTCATTTAGTGTGACACACACCCATTTGACCTTATCTCTAAATTAAAGTAAGTAACAGTCAATTTCAAAGTGAGGAAGTCATTTTTGCGAGTGAGGTAAATCAAGTGTGACCAAAAACTTAATCACGCGAATGAGCAAAAAACTAGCTCCACTAAGATCAAAAAATGACGTCACACACGCACTTCAGTTGAAATTGCATGAACTAATGAACAAAAAGCAAATTCGAAGTGGTTGTGACGTCATATGGTCGTAACAAAATCGCGACGACGAAATAAAAAAAAAGCCCAATAATAGCCCCAGCAATCGCTTTTCAGCTGTTAATAAGAAAATGAACGTTCGGTCTTCACTCAGCGGACAGTGGAGCAAGCGTCATCAGGAAATTAATGTTATTTGTAAAACCAAATTATTTAAAAAACTATAGCAGGTAATTTTTTTTCCGCCTGGTGAACGCACGAAAGTCTGGACATTTAATATTTCACAAAAAATGGACCATTTCAAGCCCGGTTGTTTTATAGCTTTATAACTACCCAACAAATGGCAACAAACCAGAACCGTATCTAAAAATAAAGACACACACACACATATAATATATATATATATATATATATATATATATATATATATATATATATATATATTAGTAAACACTAAAACGTAAAAAAAATAAATAAAAACTAACATTGGCTGCGTCTTCCCGAGCATTGCCTAAATTTTCTTCCCGAGCATTGCCATTTTCTTCGTATAAATGTACTGGCTGATATCTCGTAGAAGTTGCTCCACCATCAAAATGATAACTACTAGAAATTGCTCGTCCTTCGAACTGATAACTACCAGAATTTGTTTCGACTGCAGGCTGATAAGTACTATTTGCTGGACTTGAACTGACATACCCGTTTGGTGCCGCATTATTACTTTCTCGTGTAGCTGGAATTTGTTGAACGATTCGTACTCTTTTTGACTCTTGTGACATTTTTGAATAACTGCGTTGAGTATTTCTAGCGCACAAGCTGATTCAAGACAATATCTGAAATAAAATTAGCTTGAAGGTAATTAGTCTTTTTTTGACCGCTATGAACAACATTATTTTCATTTCGTAACTGACGATCACATCAGAGACATTAGGCAGCGTCTCAGGCAGTTTCTGAACACTGCACGTGGATCTGGAACAGAGGTGCCACGGTGGCTGGTGGTGAGACCTGATAGCCATTGCGTGTAGTGACTCAACAGGTTGTTAGCTAAGCTCGAAACGGTGCAGACAGAGATTCCATATTTAACAAACAGATAGTTTCCCCCAAAGAATTGTTGGGGGGGTTGGGAGAAGTAGAAGACTGAATGACTACCGGAAGATTAAATTCAATTCCGGAAGATTGAATTACAGATTGAGTTACAACAAATAACACCACTCATTAGCACCACTCATTAACACCACTCATGTACATAGTTATGGCTCAGTTAATTCTATTGATAATTGTGCTACGATGAGATCGCTCGCTCCGGCTAACGACTTTCAGCTCATTTTCTTCAGACTCATTGAATTGATCAAAACCAGCCAATACACCAGCTCCAGCCACTCCCCTCAAAATGATAGCTCCGGCTCCCTTCATCATGGACATGAATCCTTCATTCTTCATAATCTGCATCGCACAGCCAATTGATCGCTTATACTTGACAGCTTGTCCAGATGTCATCATCATCATTGTCCAGATGTCGTCTAATGGTATCTATGGGGTATCTATGGGTCCTGCAGTCACCGCCACACCGTATCCCAAGCAGAAGACAGCAATAAGTTGGCGTTCTCTCCCAAGAAGTTCTCCCAAGTTGGCGTTCTCTTCAATGTATCGTACAAGCCGAAGTCACCGCTAGCAATGTTCTTACTGAAGTTGACTACGTAAGGATCTTTTTTGTTGGGTTTAAAGGGAGCTTAAATCGCAAAATTAAGAGTTTGCGTTGGAAAGTATCTAATACAATCAATAACGGAATCAATAACTTCCAGACACAATCAATAACTTCAATAACTTCATAAGACAGAACAAATTTTTAGCGGGTCGATCAATTAATTAAACGGAAATTTCCGTTGAATTTTAGCGGCGGCCGTTCAAAATTTTCCGTTCAATTAATAAATGATTAGATATAAATTATAACTTTGCAGCTCAAACTTGCAAAATGCACACCTTTTGTAACTCTTGCGCTGGTGTAATAAAGTCTATTTAGTTAAGTCAAACTAGTTATAAATCAGACGCGGTTATAAAAACGCACGTCTGCAAGGCTCAATCGTGAAGTTGTTATAACCATGTAAGTTATTACCACTAACCAGCCGTCAGTACCACAATACGTGTGTGTATTCGATTCAGCTAATTGATTAAACACATACAAACTATCTCAACGCGAACGCAATCTTGAATCGGTAAAAGAAACGTAAGAATTGAAGATTATTGACACAATCTTCATAAGACACATAAGACACAATCAATAACTTGATAAGACACAATCAATAACTTCCAGCTTTGATCATCTCATCTTGGTTCTGTAAAAGCTATTTGACTCTTTCGATGGGAGCAGCAGCTGTCTTTGAGATTATTGCAGCAGCTCCGGCAAGGGCGAAATCTTCGAAAAAAGAAAGCTTGGGCTTTCCAGTTTGACTAGCAGCTGTGAGAAGCACATTGACTGACTAGGTTTGCTGTTTAAATCGTTATTTTCTTCTTTTGACGACAGTAATATTGCTTCTGAACCCTGTTGGAACTGTTTCATTTTTACTTAAACTTGAATATCCAATTCTATCATTCAAATTATATTAATCTTTGTTTTTGTTAGCTTAAGGTGTGTTTCCCGTTATACCCCCCCCCCACTACCTTCCCCCCCCCTTATGGTATAACTAACACGAGTGAGGGAGTACGTTATGAGCAGTAAATTTTGATCACGTGTATAACATCCCCCCCTTATGGTATAATTAACACGAGTGAGGGAGTACGTTATGAGCACTAAATTTTGATAACGTGTATAACATGATTAAATGGAACAGTTCCTCCCTGTTAAATATGGTCGATCCCGATCCAAATGCGATAAATGATAAGCAAATTAGAACAACATTAGAATAAGAGAATAAGTTAATAAGCGAACAATTGAACAAATTGCAGCAAAAAGCACAAGACATGGGCAATCTCTACCACCCTGGATAAGCTCAATTAAGTCAATTTTAATTGAATTCCTGAATACTGCAAAGCCTGAATACTGCAACATAAGAATACTGCAAAGCCGACAGAATAAGAATCTATGCTAAGCGATTTTTTCCATTTAGTTTTCGGTCCGAAAAAAGCCAGATTTCAGAGTCTCGAAGAACTTAGTACAAGAAATTTTTTCAAGATCCCGATCCAAATGCGATAAATGATAAGCAAATTAGAACAACATTAGAATAAGAGAATAAGAGAAGATCATTAAGAGCGCGATTTATGAGCATTTAGAATAAGCAACGGTTAATGGCGATTAAAACGAAAGTAACCACGTAATCCCGTAAACAAAATAAAGTAAAACAAAGAAGTAAAAAACAAGTACCGTCAACAACTAATTCAAGTGAACGACTGAAGATGATGATGATTTTGTAGATGACTTTACGCTTGTTGACCCTGACTTTGATCCCGAAGACTATGACCCCGACTTTGATCCCGCAGACTTTGATCCCGACTTTGATCCCGACGACTTTGACCCCGACTCACACCTCAATCTCAAATTAACAGAATTATGAACCCTTTGATGATGTCTCTTTAAATTAGCAGAATAGATAGTTTTGAATGGGCAAAGATCACATTTCGTAGGCCTGATGCTTTTTTGGTGAACGCGGGCAACGTGATATACTGCGCACGTGATTCATACTCACAAAATCCGCATTCAAATCGCCTCCCCTTGCGTTCATTCATCACCACTACACTACTCGCAGGTGCCTGTCTTTTCCGCAAATTGCGTACAAGATCCATCCGTTCGTTGTCGATATCGAACACCTTCCTTACTGTTAGAATTCCATGGCACGACTTCTCTTTCGGTTCCGCAACTACAAACATAAGTTCCTGCCTGCATTTCATAATCGACTCGTGTAACTCAACCGTAATAACAACCTGTTCCATCTTCTTGATACACAATTCAATCAAATCAAAGTCAGTTCAACAAACACAAGTATCAATTACAAGTCTCAATCAAATCTGAAATACACAACATATGAAGACCATTGAGTCTACTATTCAAACACAGGAAAAAGGTTAACATAAATACACTGGTGCATTCACATCAATCAGGTAGAAACGGCGGAGGTCGGTGGAGGTCGGCGGAGGTCGGAAGTCGGTGGAGGTCGGCGGAGGTCGGAAGTCGGCGGAGGTCGGTGGAAGTCGGCGGAGGTCGGAAGTCGGTGGAAGTCGGCGGAGGTCGGTGGAAGTCGGCGGAGGTCGGAAGTCGGTGGAAGTCGGCGGAGGTCGGTGGAAGTCGGCGGAGGTCGGAAGTCGGTGGAAGTTGGCGGAGGTCGGTGGAAGTCGGCGGATGTCGGAAGTCGGCGGAAGTCGGCGGAAGTCGGTGGAGGTCGATGTGTCAGTTAATTGTAGTGTAGTTCGTAGAAGTTCAGCTAGAAAGCAGCTCCGGGTATCGACACGTTGAAAATTTCATGCATGATATCAGTCATTCGAAATTTTCAAAATTTGCAATGTACAGTCTGTTAGTTCTTCGTATGTACAGTCTGATCTGAGACATTCTGTGCAGTGTTAACCAATAATGTAAATGATGCTGCGAAAAAAAACAGACTGGGATGTTTCTTAATCGACTCTGGGCAGACTGGCAAAAGTATTTATACTGCTATTTGTCTGGTACAGTAATGGTTACAATTGAAAATCAATTGTACAGCGCTGAAACCCACTGCGACCAAAGTCCGGGAATTTACATTAGATTGTTGTCTCTTATCCGTCTTACATAGTGTAATGAAAATAAGATCTGACAATGAACAGCATTGGGTGCTATTCACAGCTAAGAAATCTGGAATGAAGTTAATTGTTTCATTAATTAAGGGGAGAGGATGCAATAATTGATCTCCATTTTCATCAAACTGCAAAATTATGACTATCAGCAAAATTCCTATATCCAAGTCCCAAGACACATAGCCACTGCATTAATGTTTGAAGGTTTTTTGGAGAAGATTGAACGTTAAAGGTGGTGGAAGAAACAATTCAACGGAAACAAGACTGAAAGATTTAAGAACATGTTGAAAAAAAGTTGAAGTAAAAAAGTTGAAATTTATGTCTGGTTGTATAGTGTAGCATCTTGTGCATAGCATAGCATTGCCTTTTGTTCAAAACAAACGTTAGCAAAAAGTCAAAGCCGTCAGGAACAAAAAAAGAACAGGAGAAGAAGTCATAAGATAAGGAGGTTCGAGAGCACTTAAAAGTTGGTATAATGAAGTTATATTCTAAGCTGTTTTTCTATGCAAATTAGGGGTGAAATTGGCTTAAATTTGGTATAATCTCTTTCACAACAGTTCAATATTTTTAGAAATAAATATATTTCCACGCGTGCAAAATTTTATCTAAATTCCGACAAATTTTACTGTCTTTCACTAGGATTGTGCTAATAACAAATGCTTCAACCAAAAAAATAGCAGCGCTAAAAGAACATCAATTGCGCTGCTTTTCAGAAATTATTTTCAATTGTTTTTATACGACAGTCTTCATACAGTTGATCAGCAGCTAATTGAAAAAAAATTCAACAACAAGGTTTTGACCAAAAAATAAGGTCTAATTTTTGCACTCATACTTGGCAAAGTGCAAAACTTCACGAGGGTAGAATTCAAACGGAACTGGTCAGTTTACATTCTGAAATTAAATAAAGGAATGCATTCGAGAAAATCTAATAAAAAGTTTTTTTATCGTCTGCACATACTAGATTTCGAGAATTGTCTAGAATTCATGAACACAAAACTTTACCTTTTAAAAATTACTAGAGAACCCCAATACCTCTTGCAAAGCCGCCTTAGAGTACAATAGCAGAAGTCGCTGTAGCAGCGACTGTAGCTGTAGCTTTGTTGTTTTTAAAAATTAAATGCCAAGACAGCCGCTATCTTTTAGGCTTCCACTTTTGTAACGTAATATGACTCACACCATCCAAAAAATGTCAAAATATTCAATTCCCAATAACCTTTGCCTGAAAATGAGCAAAGTGACAATTAAATCCGCATCTGCTATGCAAGAGAAAAATTGTAATAAAGGGACCGTTAATTTTTTTTTTGCAAATTTTTCACAAATTATTGGACCATTAAAACTGGAAATTTTCAGTACAATCAATATTTTTCAATACTACTTTTATCGATTATAAAATATTTTAAATGTCAATTGTATGAGAAGGTCTAAACAGAAATTAAAATACGGATATGTTGATAAAACTACGTTGATAGTATTGTACGGAATACTATTGATTTTTGTCTGTGGATTTGCCTATAAAATCAATAATAAATTATTCAGTCTCTCAGAAATTAATTTCCCTCATTATAATCCACGATATGTACTGTACATCAATTTTTCATCGTCTCAGGATGAAATCCGCGACCCAAGACAGGTATGGGCCAGACGGACTTGGGTCGCGGACAGGGGGGTTCAGACAGAACAGACCCGATTTCGGGTATGGGCCAGACAAAACAGACCTTGGTCACTCTGGGTCAGACCGAAGAGACCCAAGTCCAACAATGGGCCAGACAAAACCGACCCAAGACCAACCATGGGCCAGACCGAAAAGACCCAAAACCAAAACTGGACCCGAAGAACAAGACCCAAGGCCAACCCTGGGCCAGACCAAAAAGACCCAAGGCCAACACTGGACAAGACGAAACCGACCAAAGACCAACCCTGGGCCAGACCGAACAGACACAAGTCCAACCCTGGGCCAGACCGAACAGACCCAAGGCCAACACTGGGCCAGAAGAAAAAGACCCAAGGCCAACCCTGGGCCAGAACGAAAGGAACCAAGGCCAACACTGGGCCAGACGAAACCGACCCAAGACCAACCCTGGGCCAGACCGAACAGACCGAAGTCCAACCCTGGGCCAGACCGAACAGACCCAAGGCCAACACTGGGCCAGAAGAAAAAGACCCAAGGCCAACCCTGGGCCAGAACGAAAGGACCCAAGGCCAACACTGGGCCAGACGAAACCGACCCAAGACCAACCATGGGCCAGACCGAAAAGAGCCAAAACCAAAACTGGACCCGAAGAACAAGACCCAAGGCCAACACTGGGCCAGACCAAAAAGACCCAAGGCCAACACTGGACAAGACGAAACCAAAAAAAGACCAAACCTGGGCCAGACCGAACAGACCCAAGTCCAACCCTGGGCCAGACCGAACAGATCCAAGGCCAACACTGGGCCAGAAGAAAAAGACCCAAGGCCAACCCTGGGCCAGAACGAAAGGACCCAAGGCCAACACTGGGCCAGACGAAATCGACCCAAGACCAACCCTGGGCCAGACCGAACAGACCCAAGTCCAACACTGGGCCAGACGAAGCCGACCCCAGACCAACCCTGGGCCAGACCAAAAAGACCCAAGGCCAACACTAGGCCAGAAGAAAAAACCCAAGGCCAACCCTGGTCCAGACCGAAAAGACCCAAGGCCAACACTGGGCGAGACCGAAAAGACCCAAGGCCAACACTGGGCCAGAAGAAAAAGACCCGAGGCCAACCCTGAGCCAGACCAAACAGACCCAAGACCACGGCCTGACCGCGCAGACCCATGGCCATTAGATTATGCCAAATAGTTCGCGCTAAAACATTTTGTACAAAAATTATCAGTTATCTTTTATTAGCATCGAGAAAAACGGCCTGTTTTACTGTATAGAGTTAAAACTGTAAACTGATGACAAAATTTTAGTCGACTCCTAGGTTTCTATACTCTTTGAAAACTGAAAGTTTTTAGACACTTTGAAACCAAAAACTGGAACCAAGTATGTTCAGTGTTTTCAGGCATCCAGATTCTACTATTGGATCTTTTCAACAATTGCCCCCCCCCTTGGTACCTAGTGGAGAATCACCACCCCTTTTAAGCTATACTTTACCACAATATTAGTTGGCCTACAGTTTAGATAGCCGAATATTAGTTTAAGCGCAATTGCGGACCGCTTTTCACGGCCATGCCTCTCACGCACTGTGGGATGTAATCCGGAAATTGCAGGTCGGTTATCGCGGCGAAGCCGCGACGCGCGCGAAGCGCGCCCACCGACCCGCCAGTTGGAAATTCTTTTCGCTGTGTATTCCAATTCGGCTAATTGCCCTAGCATTGCGCATTTTATTCTATCGAGTTTAACACAGTATGAGCATACACGGAAAGTCATTACTCGTCTCTGATTGGTTAATAGATCACTCGCTTAAATTCTATTCAAGAATAGCCCCCCTCTTGCAAAAGGGGGGGGGGGCAATTGTTGAAAAGATCCTTACTATTTTTTAGGCATGGTAAAAAGTGATGACGTAAATTATGCTTATAGTAAAAATGCAGAAATGAGAAATACTATGATTAAGTGCTTTTTACTCTCGTGCGATGATCGGGATTTGGCCAACAGGGAATATTTGAAGAGTTAAAAATTCCTTGAGCGCAAAAAAAAATATTACAATCTTTATTAATTAAAACAATGAATATATGAAGCTGGATATAAAATAGATGTTTTCTTTTCACCTCATTTTTTTCAAACAGATATGAACAAAAAACTTTTCCAATTGCTTCTAATTATTATAACCGTACATTATATAAGCTATCAAAATTATATTCTATCAGAAATAGAAAGAAAACAAATTTATTCAACCAAGTTTGTAAGAGAGTCGAATCTAAGAGCAGTATACAAAATAACACCTCCGATTGAGCACAAGGGGTTCACATACAAAAATGCCAGCGACTGATTGGTCAACGAGTTCAAATCGTAATTAATCCGAGAGCCCATACTGACTAAAGTCGTCGGCAAAGTGACCAAAACCGACGAAGTTGCGAACAAAACAAAATCGGGGAGGATATCCGAGTTAGAACTGGTGACGTCACTTGTTGTGAAATTGTTACTCTCGATTGCTGAGATCTGGTTGGTTGGCGAGTTTGGTGACATTGACGAGACGAGTAATAGCGGCCTCTGATTGGTGGAGGTTGAAGGGACTGAAGTGGAGGCTGATGACGTCACGCAGTGGTAGCAGAGTGGCTGTGTTCTGTGGTGGATCCTTCGGCGCCCCTTCCACTTGTGAAACACTAAAAATTAGGAGTGAATTTAGTTCACATGATCTAAATCTCCACTTGTAGACAGACTGAAAAACTCAACCCCCTCCCCAAGCTTAGGTTTATCATAATTATATAATTAAAATTATATCATAATACTGTCATAATTATATCAGAAGGAACGGGCCTGTATTCATTAAAATTAGAGATCATGAAGTCTCCTTATATTAAAAACAGACGCTTTTTGGGCCAGATCATGTACTCTGCTTAAAAAGAGACGCTTTTCGGGCCGGCCAAATTTTTGGCCGGAAAAAATTAAAAGTAGTTCAGGAAAACACCGAAATGAGGTTTAAAGGATGACCAAAATAAGGCGGAGAACGTCAAAATAGGTTGGAAAAACGTCCATAATTGGCCGGAAAACTTCAAAAATAGGTCCAGAAAACGCCAAAACAAGGTTTAAAAAGTTCAAATTAGGGCGGAAAAACGTGGTAGTCAGGGTTCCGATGTTCGCGTGGTTCAGAGCTAGCCGGAATATATTTAGCATTGATCCTATCTTTGTTGCCAATGTTCACCTCACCCCAAGAATAGCCAATACGCTGAATTTGCTGCACCACAATATCTTTTTATGAACAATTTGCGGATTTTTTTTGGCCTTTTCGGTAACAAAGATAGGATCAATGCTAAATATATTCCGGCTAGCTCTGAACCACGCGAACATCGGAACCCTGACTATACTAACTTTTTACTTTTTTCCCTCTATTTGCAATATTATATGCCACTTGATAAAACTAAAAACTAAAAGAATCTGTGATCTCGTCTTAAAGCGGCCCAAAACCCATTAATGTTATCCCCTTTTAACCACCAAAAAATGGCACCCTATAAAATTTTTGGAAATTCGAGGTACTCAATCGAAAACTTTCGGAAAAGTTGATATTGATTTAAGTTAAACTAAGGTCTTGTGCAACATTTGCAAAACTTATAATATCAGTAAATAGACTTTCCCTGTAGTGGAAGACGATAAAGACTTTCATTTAGACTTGTCCAGCGCTGATTGAGAGTGAGAGTACCGTACGGGTTACGTCCTTTCCCTCCTTTTCTGGCTGAACATAGCCTTCTCTTGAGTACTGGTTTGAAGCAAGGTACTACCTTTATGGATTAGCACCCAAAAATGTATAATTTTGGAGTTCTTTGCATTTAAGCATTGAAAAACGGATCCATGAACAAATGGAGTAAAGCGTTTATAAATGAATTCAAGTATGCAAAAATAACAGTTTTTTAGATGGGTTCTTTCGCGTGCCATATAAAAATTTCATTTATTTTTTCAGAAAGACAATAAATTATAATGAGACGTTTATAATTGTTTTTTCCTTTACGTTATTGACGTTATTTTCCTACAATTAACCGTGCAATCATTTATTTAAAAAGTTTCTAAATAAGTGCAATTATTCTAAACAATTTGAAATGATGACATAAAATTCGAACAACACAACGGATATTCGTTTTAGAGAATACTAGCCAAACGACAAGTTGCAACTGAGAAGACAGTTTGAACTAAGCCGAAACACATCGCCCCAAAAATTCTGCGGTTTTTGATTTTGTTTATTGACACGCGTTTTGCTTTGGACCGCCATGAAAGTAAATGTTGCACTGCGTCCAATTAAAAAGGTAATAAAAATTTTGTAAAAGGTAATCAATTTTAAGGAGAATGAACAAGAGTATTCAGTGAGATTGTGGGATCTGGCGAATCAAAATAATCATTCACGAACCATTTGTCAAATTTTTTTCCTAATCTTTTTATAAGGGTTCTTTTGCCACGATCATCTGATGAAAACAGAATTCAAAACTCCCATTAGGTCTAATTCCTGTAAAATAAAAGCCCGGTGAAAAGTTTTCCATATTTTCTGTTCCAAGTACTCTCTTTTAAAAGCATAAGTTGTTGTCTAATATGAAATCAGATACAAATCTTGTAACATTTCACAGAGTGAGTATTGAAAATCAGAAAAACTTTATTTGCAATATGGTTCTCGTCTGTCTTTATGGAATCAGTTTCCAGTTTGACACTTTCTGAAGCAGAGATGTCCCAATTTTTCCATGCCAATAGTTACAAGATGCCTTAAGATATTCAATTGAATTTTAAAAGATTTTGTGGAAAAAAATTGCCGCAAAGTAGAGCAGCACTTTTATCACCAACGGGTATACGTTTTATTTCTTCCTGTAGCACTAATTATAGTCCTTTTATTCCACTGTAAAAAATTATATGGTCAATATATTTTTTTCTAGCAATTGGATCGTTTTTGCAAAACAATCTCAAGAAAAGTGGTTTGTGAACTAGCGTTGATTAGTGTATAATCAAGAAAAAATTATACCCCAAGTAATGCTAGTTCAAAAAATTAAAGAAACGACTTTTTATCAAATTGCTTATTTAATTTTAATTTTCATCAGTAGAAACATAAAAGAAGGTCGTCTTACGAAGGTTTATGTAAAGTCTGTGGCATGATTGTCACGATAAAAGCAGAACGAATCAAAACAAAAGCGAAATTCAATTCAAAATAGATCATTTGAAAAAAGTGCCACCGGAACTGACAAACAAATTGTGTTTAGTCGATAGGAATACCTAAGATTTCACAACTCTCAATTTGACTATAAAATTGGTTCAATTTGTCGAATAAAATTGATGTGAAAGTTATAATCATTTTCGTTTTGTTTTAAGTGTCATGCTTGACCTCTTGGATCGCAAAATCATAAGAATATCACTTCTTCTTACGCTTCGTCTATGAAGAGTTGTATTGTTTCGACGGTATTCGAAATTGATTCAATTTTTTGGAATTAAGAGGAAATGTTCAGCAGTTTTTGGACTCTTTATTCGATTTATTCGGATTCTCGTTGATTATTCAAAATAAGATCAATCTTTTCCGATCAAATCACAGCCGTGGTTGTGATCTTTAATCATCCTTATTTAAGGATTTTTTCTGTGATTCAGACAATCCTGGCGCTCGGCATAGAGCTTTTACATGGACTGTTTCCATATCTCACTAGCTAATACAAACTATTTTAAGCATAAAAACACTTATTATAACATAAAGTGTAATGACAGCAAAATCATTGTTCGTTTGGATAATAAATATCAATTTACGGCCTCCATAAATTGTGGAGACAGGCGCGCTTAAGTTACATTAAGGGAGTAAGTTATGTTAAAAAATAAGAAAAATTTCAGCGTTTTGACTTTGCATGATTCTCTGATTTTTTGTAAAACTCGGAAAACTAAACAAAGTGTGATTTTGAATTTTTGCATACTGCCCATCATTTTCTGATGTAAATATCATATTTCGATTGCAGGGCAAGAATATTCCTTGCCTTAAATTCTAAACTTCAGTAAGCATCAGAAATGATTCAAACCTATTTCACAGTAGCATCAACTTTAAGCACTGAATCCGACTATGAATTTTATAAATTTCTTCAATTTTTAGAGGTAATGTATGAATTTGTACATTTTAGGGACCTGAAAACAAAAGTAAAAAATAGCTTGGCTCGCAATCTTAGCTATGAAAAATACCTATTTCAGACAATAATCAGAATCTGGTTCAGAGTCTGAATCCAAAAAAAATCATACTCTGATTCAGAGTCTGCGACAGAAAAAAATCAGAGCCTGAATCACAGAACATCTGGGCAAAATGCTGAATCAGTGCAGAATAGTTTCTGAAAAATAATCTGATTCGGCACTGAATTACTATGAATTTTTGGTGCGGGTTGAAATATCTTCCAACACAAAAATGGTTTCAACACGGTTTCTGGAGTGATAATTTTGAAGCAAGAATCATATTATTAAAAGATTCATTTTCTAGCTTTGTGTTATTTAGGGCAGTGCACTCGTTTCTAATTTAATTCAAGATCACATCGGGTATAGGATATAACAGATTTATTTTTACAAAGGATTCGAGCATAACTCAGTTTCTATAGATTGCTATTTTCACTATTCTGGATCAACGATAGATCAACGATCATCTCTTAATTACCTCTTCAAAGACTTATTTATCGGGCATGAGTTTGTACTAAAAAAGGGTTGAAGGTTGAATTTTTTTTGGGTACACAAATGTTGATTTATTTGGGTTTCTTGTTTCAAGTGAGAACACTTTAGTTATAAAATTGTAATTTTGATCCGTTTGATGAGTGAAACGGTACCTGTGCTGTTGGTTGGTCATGAAAGTAATTTGTCTCTATTTTCAACAAATACAAGCCTCAGAAGTTTGATTTTTTGTTACACTGCATGGAGTGGAATTTACCAATGATTAGCACTTTTTGTTTGCTCTTATCTATGAAATTTCTTACGACGTACTTTATATTAAATTGAATAAAATATGAGACGTAAACTTAAATTTTTGAAATTTTTGCTCCGTGTTATGCATAAAACATATGCTGAAAATTAGCGATTAAAAATGCTGCGCTCCGTAACCATTTTCTGGGCTCCGCAATTTATTTAATTCACTCGAAAATTTTGAATCACTTTATTATGGACAATACGGAGCAAAAAACTGTAAATGTTTCATAGTTTCATAATTCATATTTAAATATTCAATTTTCATCCAAATTTGACATGGATTTAGGGGTGTCAGGACAATTTACCCAATTCCATTTTACCCAAATCCATTATACCCAATGCCATTTTACCCAATGCCATTTTACCCCATTGCTAAATTAACCAGAACGACTATTTAGCCGACTATAAAATAAATGGCCTGTGGGAGTTGATATGAAACTATCACAACCGAACATGGGATTATATTGTCTACAAATATTTTAAATCATCCTTCTAATAGCGACTGCTAATTTGAAATCGGATAATTGAACGAAAAGATCAAAGAGCATTGAGTAAGTTGGTATTGGGTAATATGGCATTGGGTAAAATGGCATTGGGTAAAATGGCAGGTTGGGTAAAATCGCGTAGGGTAAAATGGAATTGGGTAAATTGTCATGTAACCGGATTTAGGTATAAGTCTAAGGCGGTGGGGGGGGGGGGGGGGGGTGCAGTTGATAGTTCTTGGTCGTCTACTTACCCATATCAACTACAATGAATACACAAAAGGCGACTGACAACACGTGAATGACCACTAAGAACTCTGTGAACGGTTTCGTTTCATTGAAATCTGCCAGGTAACACGTGACCAAAATCGCACACCACGCCGATCCCAGCAACCACACAAACGCCGTCGCAAATCTCATCAAATTTTTCTGGAACTGCAAATAAAAGACTGGATTTTTAATCTGGGATAGAGAATTGAGCAACAGCATAGGAAGGGATAGGTATGTGAAAATAGGTGCCATATAAGGAAGTATCCAAATGGCGGAATCTGATTGGCGGATGAATGAGCTGGAGTTGTACAGAATGGCCATCAACAGTTTCCACACATCTGTTAACAGGTAGTTGCAGACTAGAAAGGCACCTGTTGACGAACTCCGTGACGCTGAAATATATCAGGTTCATGAATTTTAATCAATCAATTTATAAAAAAAAATAGAAGTAGTACTTAGGATAAGGAGCTAGGACGGCTCTTTCGGCTATTTTTGAGCGCTTGTTTTGTTTTTTTATGTTTTTGAAGCCCCTTTTTTGTCTTCCAAAAAAGTTAATCTTGAAAGATCTTGCAAGATTAACTCTTTTTCCGACTCGGGGTTATAAACATTATATAACTTAAGGCATATCCTTGTAAACAGTTTGCAATATAAGGCAAAAAGTTATAAATAATTGAAAATTAATGCAAATTAATGCAAAAAGTTTATAAAGCATTCATAAATATAATGCATCTTTTTATAACTTGTTTATAAATATTTATAAATTTTCCATTATTTTTACTAGGGTAATTGACTATTTAAGCAATTTTTCAAAGCAATAATGAATATCTGCAGACTGCTATCTCCATAGAGAAGCTTCCAACTTAGGCTAATTCGAGTAGTTGATTGTAAAGTTGAAAGGGCGGTAAAAATTGTGTGGTAATATTTTTAATCCATTCTTGTTGCGATTAAAGCAATTGAATAGCTTACACGACTCTGACGAATTCACTGAGAAAATACTATCATTGATCGAGAACCACGTAGGGGTTCGGGGTGTAAGTCAGAATTTTGTAAGTAAGTTCGGGGTGTAAGTCAGCAGTGCAACTACTGGACCAGTACTGGATTCGAATCAACAACACTTTAATTGCACGCCTAGTGTGCTAAGCATTACACCAACTGGTCTTAAGCTCTCGAACTTGGGCATCTCTTCTGGCCGATTCTCATGTTCTTTCTTGCTCCTCGAGGCTTCTTTTCTATAGCCAAGTATACGTTGAACAAGTAGAGCTTCTTCTCAAGCTATGTCAAGCTTATCTTATGCACAATTTACAACAGGTTGTTTTCTCAGACCCTTCTAACAAAGCACGCTCTTAACAAGCTTTGAAATGCTGGCAGGTCTAAAATTTGGTAAAATAGATTTAAAAAATATGACATTCGAGAATCTTTCACTCCTGAAATCTGGCATCTTAAAACTTGCACGTGCGTGTTTCACGCAAAACTGTGTGATTTATTAGGTTATTTTTTCTTGCAATTTGAATTAAGGCAATAGTGGCAAGAAAAATGTTGCGGGATAGAAATAGTCCAATTTCAAGTTTTGACAGTTTCTGAATTTTCTACTGTTCTTGGGGCCTCAATAGTTATTTCACCGATAAATTGTGCAACTCTTGTTATAACGACGAGAGTTGTTTAATTTGAAACTTATAATTACTGTAGGACCGTAACACATTCTTCTGGGAACATGGGAAAAACCAAAGTACGAAACAGAACAACAAAACTTGTCGTAAATTGGGAAATAAAATTTAGGACTTTTGATCAAATTAATTGCAAAATTTTAGTTCGAAATAAATAATTTAGTTTTTTGTAAATATCACTTTGACTAAAAGTTACCGAGTACAGCAAAATGAAAAATATCGTTTGAAAAAATATATTTTTGTTTAATGAGCGCAAGCAAGCGCAATATATTATAACATTTTGATACTGAAAAAAAACATTTGATTTGAAGAAAGCCAACAGTTCATGAAAAAAATTTAATTGCATGCTAAATCACTGGCAGTAAAGGCAAGAAGCCATTCATCAGCTTTTACTCTCATGTTTCAGCTATAAAATGTTTATTAAGAGAGACAAACATTTGAATTATTGCATTCCTGAAAAATTCTTGTTTTTTGCGTTAAATTATGCAGTTGAGGGATGTTCGGGTAAATTAAGCACAATATAAGTAACACTTTTTCACAATCGAATTCTCTCTCTCTCTCTCTCTCTCTTTCTCTTTCTCTGTAAATTAGCTTTATCTTTATGTTTAATAAAACAAAGAAAGTTAATTGTTTTTAATAATTCTGGCAAAAAAAGAAAATTTCCGCCCATAAAATTTTCCTTATGTTTCGAAATCCCAGACAATATCAGTCTTTTAAAGGTTACAGACATGTCTTTTGCCTAATTTTTTCCAATAATGCTTATTGGCGTGCAAATGATTAAAGTTATTATAAAAGTTATTAAGGAGAGCAAACCATCAGCGAAAAAAAAACTGCACTCGTTTATGATTACAGAAAACTGAACCCCAGCCAAGTTACAGAAACAACGCTCAGCAGATTTGAAATGGCGATCGCTAAAGCAAAAATCAAACCCAATCTGCTTCATATAGACTTGTCTGCCAATTTTACAATACATCTTCCTCAAACACACACACACACAATATATATACATATATATATATATATATATATATATATATATATATATATATATATATCACACACAATATATATATATATATATATATATATGTATATATATATATATATATATATATATATATATATATATTGCGCTACAAAATTTGATTCCTTAGAGCCCTCAACAAACTATCGTGCGTTCTTTTTTTTACATCACTTCAAAAAAATTTGGTTTTCTTTTCTCAAAATCTTCCACACAAGAAAAAAACCCTAGATTTCGTTCTTTCTTTCAAAATTCATCAATAAATAGTTGTGAAAAAAGTCATTTCATAACCTTCGAATACTTATATAATAGTCAATTGTGACATTGTGATCGTTATTCTTAGGTCACGTATAGTTTGCTGCATTTCATTAAGGGCCCGCACTAAATACGTAAATTATGTGTCGCGGATGTGTATATCATGAACTCCGTGTACATAATAGTTTAAGATAAACTTGCCAACCAACACAAAGAAAGAAATTAAAAAAATAATTTAATGAATCTATAAAGTTAGTTACAACCGGTCAAGGACACTGTTACTTCTTGCTAGCAAAAGCCCGGCATTTTTACAACAATCATAATCATCAAACTGGACGGAAGTAGCTGACTTTCAAAAACTGTAACAGAAAAATCAAGCGAAACAAAACATAACTGAATTACATTATTAATCAAAACCGTTCCGAAATCATAAGATCTTATTAACCCCCTCCTTCCCTTTCTCAATTACATTTTTGGCGCCCAAACCAACAGCTTCTAAACCTCACCTAAAGCTAAGTATTGTTTTCAAAAAAATACATTCTCCAATGAGCTAAGCCGATGTGCATCATGATTTTTTTCAATGTTTCAGAATATCAAAAGATCAGAAATTAGACTTGTTTAATAACAATCAGACTATGTTGGGGTATCTAACTAAAAAGACACAAAAAGACAAAGATAAAGATTGCAACATTCAACATTTTATCAATATTTAATTTCGCTTATTGCTTTTCGGTTCTTCTGGGGTTTTACCCTACCCGAGGAACCCCTTCTCGATGGTCGTTTGCACAACCCCCACTTGTTTTTCGGTTCTTCTGGGGTTTTACCCACCCCGAGAACCCCTTCTGTTTGGTCGTTTCCCCAACCCGCCCCCACTTGCTTTTCGGTTCTTCTGGGGTTTTACCCGCCCCGAGGACCCCACTTCTGGTTGATCGCTTTCCCCAACCCCCCCGCTGCTTTTCAGTTATTCTGGGGTTTTACTTACCCTAGGACCCCCTCTGGATGGTCGTTTCCCCAACCCCCCCTTGCTTTTCGGTTCCTCTGGGGTTTTACCCACCCCAAGGAACCCTTCTGGTTGGTCGTATTGATAAACTCCGGCTTTCGGTAGGTATTGGTAGGCTCAGGTATTTGTTAGGTAATGGTATTTGGTAGGTATTGGTTGGTTCTAACACTCGTAAAGCATTGATATCGATAGGTATCAGTAGGTTATGGCGGTAAAAACTACCACTGCTACCACCAAACATTCCTGAGTTTACTCGGTTTGTCTGAACTACTCTGTCTTCCCACTAATGGTTGAGACGAGGTCAACCTCAAACAATACAGTGCCCAAAAAGAGTAATAGTTCATCCGATTCCCCAGATGGAGCAATGTTAACTCAACAATGCATTGGTACCTCAACAGCAACCAAGTCAAATGAACAGAAGCGTTTGGAAACCTCTAAACTTATGATCGAAAATGACATCAAACTACATACTGACTACCATATCGCTGCTATAGAGTCCTCAGAAGATATCGAAACTTTAGATGAAACAGTTAGAAGCTGCAGAAGCTTGAACCAGTTGCCATTGACCTAATCAGTGGCTTGGAGCCTGATGAACAAGATATTATGTCCAGAGAACACAGTCGTTTGAAGATAGACATAAAACAGACTCTGACACTATTCCGAAAAGACGTTAAAGAGAAAAAGACGCCTCTTCAGCAAACGTCATCTGGTGGATTATCCTTGAACTCTAATGAGAACATAAAAACACATGACAACACGTTGTCACATTTACAACAACGCCCTACCCATTTTTTTCTTTGACGACACTCTTTCGACTGATCCCACCACTCAAAGCAATACGTCAGCGCCCGCTGCAAATTCGCGTTTTTGTCAGTTATGGTTATACTGCACCCGGTCGTACAACTCTACCTGTCAAAAACACTTTGTTCACCTCAAATTTTAAGATGTCAGCTGCACCCTGCAGTGCATCACAGCAATCGTTCTCAACTTTTCCTTGCGGATTTCCTTCAACTGATAGCAACTCACTTGGACAAAATAACTCTTTTCCATTAACACAGCCAAGCTTCTGTAATATTCCTAACACATCAGTTACGCAGATGCCATTTGCTTCTATACACAATGTCTCAATGTCTACTTGCTTTCAAAAATCTGTACCCAAGTTACATGCAGACCATTTTGATGGTGATCCAATAAGCTGGATGAAATGCTACAGCATTTTTCAAGCTACTATTGACAGAGCAGCGATGACATCTTCTGAAAAAATGATTTACCTACAATCACTACTAACAAGTGAAGCGAAAGCCCACGTCGACGGCTATGGTTGCAACGGTGACTTATACGCTTCAGCACTTCATCGCCTTCAAGAACACTTTGGGAATCCAAAGCGAATTGTAAACGTTTTCCTTGAGAAACTGAATAGATTCAAATCACCCAATTTATCCCATCCAAAGAGCTGCACACACTTCTCTTCTTTTCTTTTGACAATGGTGGATACCTTTCAGCAATTATGATTCGTTCACGACCTTCATTCAACTACGAACCTAAATGTGGCGCTAGCAAAATTGCCCAAACCCGTACGTGTTGAGTGGAAAAAATTTGTGTTAGAAATGGACTTCCAGCAACCATTTTTAAAGATACTCTCTGACTGGCGTCTGAACTACTCCCAAGCATGTCGAGATTTAAACTGTAGCCTCCAAAACTTTTCAATCAAGCCACGCACAATCGTCCTGGAAAATTTCTCCGAGTGTACAAAACTATACATCAGCTACGAGTGGATGGAAAACTTATCAGTATAAACAGTCAAATAGCAGTTCTAGCAGGAACTCGACAGTTGAAGGCAGGCAACTCCCTGTGAAACTTTGCCCAAGCAATGAAAATTTCCAATTCCTATACAAGTGTTACCACTTCCAAGCTCTCCCAGCAAGAATTCGCAGAGAGCACATACGAAAACTTAGATTATGTTTCAACTGTTTTGGAAACCATTACGTAAAAAAGTTCACTTACAAAACCGTTTGCCGTAGCCACAATTGCGGTATGAAACACCACACTCTATTGCACGATAGTTTTGCTATTAAGTCAGGTTCAAAAAAGTCTAATCTGAAAACTTTAAACTTACAAGGAACAGGACAGGTAGCCGTTGTTCCTGTACAACTCAAAACCTGTGATAAAGTTTTTGACACTTATGCTTATTTGGACAATGGTAGCTGCCAAAGCTTGTTGGTGAGATCAACTGCAACAAATCTGAATTTAAACATGAATACCATTAGAAAAAGGCCAATTGGTGGCTATCATATGACTACAGAAATCGATTGTGCACCTGTAAAACTTCAAATTAAACCCTTACAATGGGAACAGTCATTCGAACAAAAAGACGTTGTCGCCGTTCCGGATCTCAATATGTCACCCGTTGATACAAAGAAACTGAACCGCCTCTGTGATTCCTTTGAACACCTCAACAAAATATGTTTCCCAGACATAGGGGACAATAATGTTTCCGTCATTCTCGGAATTGACAATCTAGATCTGATACACTACAAACAAATAGTTAAAGGAGCCAATAATGCACCATGGGGAGTTGAAACCCAACTTGGTTGGACATGCACTTGAAAAACTGACTTAAACCCAGATGATTGCAATCCAAATCAGTTCACTCAGCTAAACAGCCATCCTAATATGGGCAACAGTATGTTCAAGTTGGTCTCCGATTGGATGAAAACTGAAAACTTAGGCATAGCATCGTCCAAGAGAGCAATGTCTAAAAATGACAAAAGAGCCCTTGATATTTTAGAAAATACCACTAAACTCGTCAATGGTCATTATAAAGTTGGTCTTCTCTGGAAAGAGAACGCCGATCTCCCAAATAACAGATGGCTTGCGGAGAAACAACTTCATCAGTTCAACAATAAACTTCCAAACAATTCAGAATTAAAGCAAAAAAACGAGGAAACGCTCGAGAAAGACTTGCAGAACGGCTATGTCAGAAAAATTAATCAAATAAAAGAACAACCAGATGAAAAGACTTCGTTCCCTCCTCATCACCCCGAGACTAATGAGAACAAACCTGGGAAAGTACGCCGGGCCCTTAATGCATCAAGTGTGTTTCAAGGTCAGTCCTTGAATTCTAATCTTCTGAAAGGTCCAGATTTGCTGAGCAATCTTACGGGTGTAATTTTGAGATTCCGGGAGAACAAAATAGCGCTTTCCGCTGATATTGAACAAATGTTCATGCAGGTTAAAGTAGCTCCCGCAGACAAAAAATTCCTACGCTTCCTCTGGAACACTGATGGTCTTATTGAAACTTACGAGTACACCAGTCACATTTTTGGAGCCACAGACTCACCATGTATTGACTCATATGGTTTGCAAAAAACGACTCGTGACAACGAAGAACAGTTTCCAGATGCTCGCAAATATGTAGAACGCAACAATTACATGGATGATCTCTATGATTCCACAAATTCACTCGAAGGTGCTCAAAAAATACTGCAAGAAATGAGAAATGTTCTTTCTAAGGGAGATTTCAACCTAACCAAATGGCATTCAAGCAGTCCTGAATTTCTCAGTTCAATAAAACGTAAAATAAGATTACATCTAGACAACGCTCTCCATCAGAACCAAAAGGTACTTGGCTTACCATGGAACGCAGCATTAGATTGCTATGTCATTGAAAGTAAGCTACTTCAAAGAATCCAGATTACAGGCAACGTTACTCAAAGACTATTACTCAAGTTGGTGGCGTCTTTGTTTGATCCCCTTGGGTTCATAGCGCCTCTAACAATTGATCTACGAAAAGTTTTACAAGCCGCCGGGAACCATGGTTCAAATTGGGACAAGCCCCTTTACTCGATAACATCCAGGATTTCAGTAGTTTAAGGGAAGAAGTTTAAGGGAAGGAACGACGTCGAAATTCCTAGGAATTATTTCCTAGATAAAATTATTAATTCAATTGAGCTTCATACCTTTACTGACGCTTCGGAATACGCCCTATCTGCCGTCTCGTACATGCGAATTGAGTACTCGGATCGATAGATCTCCGTTAAATTTGTAATGGGCAAAACTAGCCCCAATAAAAATGTTGACTATCCCCAATCTGAAAGTTGCAAGCCACTGTATATGGAGCTCAACTAGCTCAGTTTATAAAAGAAGAACAAGATATAGAGTATTCAGATTGTGTTTTTTGATCTGACAGCACAACAGTCCTGTAATGGCTGAGAACACCTGAAATGCGCGATAGAATATTTGTTGCAAATAAAATAGCCAAAATTCTAGATGTCTCCACCGCTTTCGATTGGAAGTACGTTTGATCCACAGCGAACACGTAAGATGACGGAACTCGAGGATATAGCGTTGAGCAAATGACAGCAAATTCTCGATGGATTTCAGGACAGTCATTTTTGAGTCAAAAAAGATCTGAGTGGCCAAAACGAGAAATTCTGCATGCCCAACAAGTAAAGGTTATTTCGTTTTCTTCAGTAAACTCAACTGTATCAGACATTGTCGACGCGACAATATTTAGCAGATGGAACAAAACAATACGTGTGATAACAGTCTTTATCCTTTTTGCGGACAAATGTAGGAAACGCAACGCAGAAATGAAGTTAGCAGATTACATTAGAGCCTATCTACACGCTATGCACAATATTCAAAAACAAGGTTTTCAATGAGAATACATGTTGTTGAAAAAAGGATTTGAGGTCTCTGGTGCTAGCAGATTGAAATCACTATCACCTTTCCTGGACGAGAATAACCTAATAAGAGCACGTGGTCGCTTGACAAAAGCAAGTCTTTTGATGACCGCTCGTCATCCCATATTACATGACGGTAACAATGCTGCAGTTAAGCTGCTGATACAACACACACACGAAATTAATTGTCATTATGGTCCCGAGCAGACTAGAAACACTCTCATGGAACACTATTGGATACTTCGCTGTAGAGAAGTTGCTAAACAGACTATACGCCACTGTTTGTCATGTCGTAGAATGCTGCAAGATGTAATCAACCCTCAGATGGCTGATTTACCCGCGGAAAGATTACCCGAGAAAAATCAGTTTGTCTTTGAAACAACTGGTCTCGATTTCATAGGACCTTTTCCTGTTAAAAACAATGGCAGTTTATATAGCCGATATATTTTGCTCTTCACCTTTCTTGTTGTTGGAGCAAAACATCTTGAAGTTTCGAATGATCTCACAAGAGACTCTACAATCAACTGCATCAGGCGTTTTATTAGCCGCAGAGGAAAACCCAACATATTCGTCTCAGATTGTGGCAGGTCATTTTTTGGTTCAAACAACGCTCTGCAATCTAGCATCGGAGAACTGAAGGAATCAAAATTTTTTGCAGCTAAGCTACATCTAATGAATGTGGAGATAGATTGGAAACTTAATCCCCAGCTGCTCCCCATTTTGGTGGAATTTGGGAGAGATTGGTACAAATTTTTAAACTATCACTTTACAAGGTCATTGGTTCGAGCACTTAAGACGACTTGGTATGCATTCTAGATGATTTCACCCCTCGTGGCCTTTGGCCTTTGGCTAGAGTCAGTCAAGTTTTCCCTGGCACAGACGGGATTGTCCGATCAGTTAAATTGAAGACGCATTCGGAGAACGCATTAGAACCGTTGCGAAACTGTGCAAAATTTTCGCAGAATGAAACCCAAATTTCGGCATAAACAAAACATTCTCTTTAAAGATAGGAAATATAGAAACAAAAATTTGCCCATCTAAAGAAAAGGATGCTGCTCATAACTTCATGGCTTCTGATCAACACGTTACACCCTCTTACGTTCCGGATTGTCATTTACAAACCAGCAGATCGATTCATCATATCTTTATGTTCCATCGATCATCCCTTATCAACAGCCCATTTCAACTTGTTATTGGTTTTCTTTTCTCGCAGGTTTAAGACCCACCCCTCTTACTTTCTTTTGACAATGGCGGTATTTTGGTAAGTATTTCCGATTATTGATTTGGTTGGCTCGTTTTTGCAAACCACCAGCTTTAATTTGTACCCTTATATTTCATTACAGTCAATTTTTATTTTATTTCATGTTTCACTTTACGGATGATTCAACACGCTGCAATCCGACAGTTTTATTCTTTCTTTGCAATCCTGCAAAGGAGGCCAGCGATTTCAAGGACACTGTGACGTCCTGTTATCAAAAGCCCGGCATTTTTATAACAATCATGATCATCAAACTGGACGGAAGTAGCTGACTTCCAAAAACTGTAACAAAAAAATCAAGCGAAACAAAACATAACTGAAATACATTATTAATCAAAACCGTTCCGAAATCATAAGATCTAATTAACCCCCTCCTTCCCTTACTCATATATATATTATATATATAAAAAAACCTGGATAGTTTAAACCTTAATAACTCCCCATAAAATAGGAATATCAGAAAAATCTTTTTAATTCCAAATTTTACGCTGGACGAGCTTTCTAATGATACCAGTCTCAACTCTCTTCGATGAATATATCGATCGGCCAAAATTGTCTGAACGAAAAAAACCCTTGAGCATATAGATCCTCCCCCCACATGTGTGTCGGAACTATGATTGGCCAATTTAAAAAACTATGTCATAAGCGGACAAATATAACGCAGTTTTTACATCAACTAGTGTAACGAAGGTCTATCCGTGGTCGGACCGTATTTTACCTCATCTGGCCATGCCTCGCGGGCCATGGCCATGCCTCAGCGGCCCGTGGGACTTGATATCCATCTATCACAACCGAACTACTGATTTTTGGACCAATTATGGACTTTTATTACCAATTATGCTAAAACTGTTGGCTAAATTTCTCATTTTTTCCTTGTCGGCTAAACGCCCTGTGGGCCAATTTTCCTAGCACCATATATATATATATATATATATATATATATATATATATATATATATATATATACACGCCAGTGCATTAGTAAAGAGATTCTATGTTGTCAAAATTGTTTACAAAACTTGGCAATTCAGTGAAATAATACCTTAAAACTTTAATTTTCATCCCGCAAAAGCTATAGGTTTTTAGTTTGCAAATTTATATCAGATTTTAAAACTTTTGCGTTCTTGAATCAAGGTTACGTGACTCACTTTGCGATTCTGACTTACAGCTCAAACCAGTACTCGATTCTCGACAATGACAGCTTTTCTCAACCACCCAATCTGAGCCACGGGTCACGTAACTTAAATTTCATGCATGATCCTTACATGACTAGATAGAAAGGTTTGATACAGGCACAAAAAATTCTTTTTAGACAATCAAATAATAGTTAAAATTGTGGAGCTGACGCGCATAAACTGTTGAGACTTACCGGGTTGCTTAACAACGAGTAGAAAGAGGAACCAGTCCAAAATGAAGGCTGCGAAATGGAGGAGGGTGGCCAGAAACACTATCAAACTAGCCGGATCCATTGCCAAGGAAACCTCAGACCAGAGGGGTCACTAATTTTTCAATGCTGAGATAACTTGACTAACTTCGAACAATATTCGTTACTTCTTTCTGCAAATTCTTTTCGGTTTCCACTATATTAAAAAAATGACGACAACCTGTTAAAAAAATAACTAAATTCGATTTTTAAATTTTGAAAGCTAGTTAAGACTCTGAATAAGGAAATAATTTAAGGTTCATAAAGTTCATAACGGCATCATCAGTGAGTGACATTTAAGCCGGTTATTGTCTTTCTCGATTTCAATTAGTAGATTTACATCGATTACCAATAACAAATAAACAAATAAACAAACCAGGGTTATTGTTTTTCTGTAATAAACAGCTCGAACTATCAATACATTTACCTTTGTGAAATAACTTGTGAAATTTAACAAAAAATGTTATGCCAGATCGGCTTTGAATCTTGATAACGTGCAAACTTGACAACTATCTCGGTAATAATATTACTGGCAAAAGGAACGAATATATTGTGTATAATTTCAATAACAAATTGCGCAATTAAAATGAATTGTCTAAATTTTAATAAATTTGAAAGAGTCGGTAATTTTTACACGTTGAGCTATTACCAATTTAACATCTGAGGCACCTAAGTGGGGTTTAATTAAGTGGCAATAATTTTGACCGCAGTTTAAAATAATTATCTCCACAGGATATAATTAAAGCATGTTACATTAGGAGTTCAAAACTTTTAAGGGTAAAAGTAATGGCTAATGGTAATATTTTATTTAGCGCACCTTTTAGATTCGAAAAACGTAAAATTCTCAATTTTAAGACATTACAATAGCCCTCGAAAGGTCTAAGTAGAAATCCTTAAAGTTGAAATGAAGAATCAACAAGAAATTTATGAACAATAACTTCATTTTGTAAAAATAAACTCGAAAAAAAACGAAGAAAGTTGATTCAATTTTACTTTCCTAGCCTACGCATGAAAGCAGTAATTGTTTGTAGTAATAATTTCAATCTTTTTGTGATAAACTTAAGGAACGTGGGCAAAAACTGCAAAACGAAAAAAAAACTTCAAAGACTGAGTGGTCAGAATTTCAATCACAAATTTGAAATTTTCTAATTTCCTAATTCAACAATTTAATAATTTGTTTCTGGGCACTTGAGTTTGCAAAGATTTAGATATCAAAAAAGAAATGACTAATTTATGTAGTACAATAATTTTTCAAGCGCATCTTTTATGTTGAAACAGTTCAAACGGTGAACTATTTCGCACTTTCTAAGCCGATAAAGTACGCTCGATAGCTTTGATGGTGAACGAGGGGTAAGTACAATGTTAACTAAGAGTTCTTTTGATAACAAGTGGCAATTTTTAACCAACTGTGAACAAAAAAGCGGGGGGGGGGGGTAGGTTTAAAGTAATAACAATTTCGGTTACTAAAGGGGTCGTTTTCTACGCAATGTAGGCATGTATGGATACATAAAGTGGGCATAATATTGTGGGTCGCTTTAAAAAAGTGGCGCCGGCTAAAACCCGCTGGAAAATGGGGGGAAATAAAGCCGGGAATTAGTGAGAGTGATAAAAAATATCACCGTCAACAAAATTATACTCGGCCGATCGTGGTGTCAGAGGAAAAAGAGCAACCAAATAATTCTACACGCCGTGAACATGTATTATGTATGTATGTTTTCACATAGCTGCTAGTTTAAATCGCGCGTGATACTTTTTTAAGGGTGGCGCTTTTTAAATCTCAAAGTTGCGCCAAGCCGCGTGTTCATTTAGACGAAATTCGCTTATCGATTGACCTTTTTTGTTTTCAGCACTCGATTCTTTTTGTCTAAAGGTTTTCAAAATGTGACCAAAAGCTTTGTTTCGATCGGAATTTTTTGTTCTTGCTACTGCTAATGGTGCTCTAAAAAGTTCGAAAAAAAAATTGCAAAAATTCTTTTCAGATTTTTGAACCAAACTATATAATTTTTTAGCTTAAATCTCTCGTGGTTTTTCAAGACAAGGGCAAAGTCAGCACATACAGGAAAAATCTTCCTAAAACTCATATTTGTTTATTTTTTTCCTCTTTTTCACTGAGAACAGTGCAAAATCTTAGATTGTGCCTCACCAAACCCATTAGTTTTTGGTGCTGAAGTAAATAATTAATTCAACTTTGAGCTTGGACTTTATTTACTACTTTCTGTAGAAATTGAACTGAAGTTTGACCTGTACAAATTAACAAAAATTATATTTGAAAAATCAAGACTTCGGAGTTTGAGGTTTAAAGTTGTTAAATGTTAGGCTAACTGTTCTTTCGACTAAGAGTGCAAGGTGACTTTTTTGTGTTCACAACATTATGTCCCGCTAGCACTTATTTCATACCACTTTGGAGGTGCTTCCATCTTTTTATTTATTCTCCCGAGTCTCATTCGCGTCCCTTTATACCTTCTGACCCCAACTAGGAAAGCAACAACGCAACCCGCAACTGTAAACCGGGGTGGGGCGATTAATCGAAAGACAATAAATCGAAATTTAACCAGGTTGAGGTGCGTGTTAATGATCAAATCCATCCAGACAAAACCAATCAGACTTTAGGTAAACTGTAATTAAGTTGCTCAGTCATGAAAAATAAAAAAAAATCCCTTAACCCCATCCGCACGATTTTTATTAGTTGTCTGTCCCAGTCGACTTCGAATCATTGTCATGCAAGATTTTCTTCCAAAACATTGAATTATCTTACAAGATAACCACTCATCTTGCAAATATACAAATAAATAGAACATGATCAAACGGGATCAGAATGAGCCGATAATGTTATTAACCATCATTTTTTATTATGGTAAAGTTTACAACCAATATAGCATCAACTTTGTTTCTTTTCTGCACAAATCAAAGTATGAATTCATACTTTAATTTGTGGAGAAAAGAAACAAAATTGATGCTAAATGGGTTGTAAACTTTACAATAATAAAAAAAATGATGGTAAATAACATTATCGTCTCATTCTGATCCCGTTTGATCATCTATTTATGAACTATCTTCTATTGATCAACTATCATCTATTTACAGCTTTCCGCATTTTACAATTCTTATTTTGCAAAACAATTTATATTGATTTTAGTAGTTAACTACGAAAATCAATATAAATTGTTTTGCAAACTAAGAATTGCAAAATGCAAAAAGGTGTAAAAATATGATAGTAGGAGGTATAAATGACAACTACTTTTTATTCTTTCCAATGAAACCTAACTGAAATGTGTAATTTAGGAAAAAAATCAATCAAATGAATCATCAGTTCGGAAGTTTTGGGGAGTTCTCTGTTGGTGATTGCATTGCTCAAGGGAACCGCAAAAATGTAATCTTATTTGACTGAACTTCTGTTATACTTTGATAAAATACCGATATCGTTTGCTTCAAATTTCTTTCTGAAACATTTCTCGGAGAAATTTCTTCGCTAAGTGAATGATAGTTTGTCTATAACAGCCAATGAGCGCAGAGATCAACAGGAGCAAACTTACTAGAATTTTGCAAGAAATGTAAGGTTTTGCAAGTTAACCATCGTCTTGCAAGGTTCTACAGATAGGCATTTCTTCACAAGTATCTTGCAATATCTTTTAAGATAAACATTTAGTACAGACTAGGGTTGAGGTGCATTAACGTTCACTTCAACATGTATTACACCTTCATAACTTGATACACACCTTCATAAAAAATGTATTTTCTTGATATTCGGGTGAAACCATTGATGGATTGTTTAAGATCTCGACCCTTGATGTGATCACTTTTTTGAACAATTCATGATCAACCTCGCCACGATCTTGGTACGAAACTTTGTTTGTAGAAAATATGAACATCTTTCAATTGGTTTTTATCAGGAGTTAGATCTGATCATCAGTTCCGACATTTCGTTTCACTTGGAAGCGTTTTTAAAATTTTTACGTTGAAATTGCTATTTATACCTAATGAGACAGCAATTGATCTCCATTACTTTTGTTTATAGACGTCTTAATGAGGCATAACTGTACACTGCTATATAAAAAACACACATATTGAATTCCCATTATGTTATTAACAGCAAACAACTAAATGGGCTGTGTAGATCAAAGTATAAATGAACTAAACTAAATATATTACGGTTTAAATTGAGACAGTGGTACTATGAAAACTTAAAACTTTTCCATGATGCCTTGCCGTACGACGCATTATTCGAGTTTTGCTTGTATGAATGAAAAAAAAACACTTTCAGATGCTTCTTTAGAGCTATTGGTTTGCATCCATTTCAATTATATAATTCACTCACGTTAAGAAAATTATTATGAAGGGTTGAGCCGATATTCAAGATAGAGTTTTCTAGTGCAGATGAGTTTATTTTGTGATTGAAGCCTTTTTTTTTGTTTAGCTGGCTGTAGCGTAGATTTGATGTTGGTAAGTGTAGCCTTTTGAAAATCAAAAGCTGGTTACTCGTAAATTTCATAAAATAATTTAGTACTTTGTATTCCAAGAAAAATTTTATTGGCAGAATTTGATGTTTTAGTTTCAGATCAGAAGAACTGTCGTATTTTTTGCGATTGAAGCACGTCTTTACAGCCCAGTTTAATTGTTTCTTCAAAGTAATAAAGCAATTGTTTTTTGAGCTCACCAGTAAAAGGCCTGAGTAGAGTAAACGGCTTATCACTATGGCGTTCAGAAGTAGTCGTCTTGTCTGCTCAGGGAACGGGCGTGATAAACGTTTTAATGTTTTTATCTCTGTAGCCAATTTGCGTAATATGTGCTTTAGTTCTTCTTGAGAATTTAATGTGCAGTCAGGATATATTCCGAGGTATTTTACGCAATTGACGTTTGGTATTTTTGTAATTACCAATTAACAGATTGTTTCTTTTCGTTTCTTCTAGTTTTGATTTTTTTTTGAGAATGTAATAAATTCATTTTTGAGTGATTGAGCATTAAAAGGTGTTTTCGTAAAATTTAGATATATTTCTAAAGGGTTGTTCAATATTATATGTTGCTAATTTTAGGTCCGTATTGTATGTAAAAAAGATAGTATCATCGGCGTATTGAAATATTTCTGTATCGGCAGGTATTTGTTTGTTCAAATCATTAATGTACAGGTTAAAAGAAGGGGACCTAAAATTGTTCCCAGTGGGACACCTTGATATAACCCAATCCAATCGGATTCCACTTGATCCACTACAGTTTTTTGTAGCCTGTGTGATAGATAATTTTCTATTAAGTTTAAGGCATTTTTGGAAAATCCTAATTCATGCAGTTTATGAAGAAGGATCTTGTGATTTCTCGAACCGAAAACTTTAGACAGATCTAGTAGAGCTGCAGTGATAAAATTCTTATTATTTATATGGTACCTTTTATTTTCTGTACAGTATACCAGAGCGTCAGTCGTTGAGACTTTGTTACGGAAACCAAATTGAGATTTGGAAAGCAGCCCAAACTTTTCAAGATATTCTAAAGTTTGCTCACGAAGCAAACGCTCAAAAACTTTTGCTAGTGTGCTTGTAATTGATATTGATCTGTAGTTCTCAGGCACAGAGTTTTCTCCTTTTTTTAAAATTTGGAGTAACAATAGCCTTTTTAAGATCTTCTGGAAATTTCTTTCAGCTAAAAATTGGTTAAAAAGCAATTTAATTGGATCAGCTAAAAAGAGAAACCCATCTTTAAGAGCCCAAGATGGGACATCTGAAAAACTTGATGGCTTGTTTGAGTTTAAATTTTTTAGAGTCAGTGAGACTTCTTTTGTGGTTACGAATCTAAAATCGAAACTCTTTTTAGATGTTCTATGGTTGGTGGGAAAAAAGTTGCAGGCACCTCCAATAAAATCACCTAATTTAGAAAATTTCTAATTGAGCAATTGGGCCATTTTGTAGTTATCAGTAGCAACATCATCAAAACAGTTTTGAGGTAGAAGGTGTTTTGGGTGAACTTAATAGAGTTTCTTGTGTCGTTTATAATATTCCATTTTGTCTTTTTCGAATCTGCTTTTTTAAAGATGCTCTTTGCGAAATCATTGCTCTCTAGTTTAATTTTGGATTTTTTTTCAGTCCATATGAAGACCGTTTTTAGAGGAGCGTGATAACGGATTAACTCAGTCGAAACTTTCTTAAAGATACGATACATGTCTTCAGCGTCAGCTGCCGTGTAAAGAACAACCCAATCAATTTGTTTCAGGTCTTGTAGGTATAAACTTTTACAATGTTTTGATTTGTCGAAGATTGTTTTTCGTCCTGGAGGCTGCTTTTTATTAATAGTTACATTCGTTATGATTGCAATAGCTTTGTGATCCAATGGAATGGGCGATTCAAAAGTAAAAACATTGGAATGAGGCAGTTCATCATCTTTGATTACAAAATCAATCAGATTTTTCCCCTTGTAGGTACTTTGATGACCACTGATAGACCATAAGGTACAAGAATTGTGTCCATTTTGTTTCTTTTGTTGGGGTAAAGGTAATTTATTTTGAAATGGCCAAGTAATAAAATTTTTTTGCGTTTTTGTTATTCCATAATCTATTTGCAATGCTAATTCTTCGAGAAAGATGTCAATTAGATTTTTCAGGATTATATTAAACATTCACAAGCAACGAAGGAAAATTTTTGTAGGGTAGAGTGAGCTCAACCCAAAGTGTTTCAAAATCTTTGCACTTTTTGGAAAATCATTACAGTTTTTTGGATTGAAAATTTTGGGGATTAGCAGCATTACGCCACCCCTCATTGACTCTTCAGATATTCGGTCACATCTGAAGCAAGAATAGCAATTGCTGTCTATGCACCATAGATTAACATCATCTTCATTAGTCAACCACGTTTCCGTAAAAACAAATACAGTATTGTTTGAGGATTCTTTTAACTTCTTTTTCAGTTGTTCTCTTTTATTGACTAAACTCCCGCAATTTAATTGAAGGAAGCATAATGGATCCTTAAGTTTTTTCATTTTCGCAGAGGAAATTTTCATAGGTTAGCGGTGGACCAGGATTAAGTTCAACATCACCACAATTTAACAGGTAAATGAATAATCCGAATACAACATAACTACTTAAAATTTTCTTAAACATAATCAAAGCGCTACATCGTAGAGCAAAACATTTAATAGAAAAACTTTTTACAATTCAGATATGCCCATAGTGGTCGCCCCACTGCTGTCAGAGACGCGGGACGAAGAAATGCCTCAAACAGCATTAAGGAAACGAGAACGAAAAAGTATTGTTCATTGTTGATCATAAGGAAGGTTTCACGTTTTTCTACTCATTTCTGACCTCAACATAGCTCACGTTACTAAGGTGAATATCTATAGAAAGTATTGGTGTTGTATTAAAAAATGCATTTGAGGTGTTAGAGTACTGTCTGTTTACAAGAGGTTTTCTCGACGACAATTTTTTTATAGCTTGAAGTGTTAGAGATGAATGTATTTGTCATATTGGCATAAGTAGGATGTGTCTCTCGGGTTTTCGAGATTAGACCATCGGAAGTGTCGATTAGAGTTCGCATTAGATGGTTTTTTAGAAAAGGAATCCCAATTCGATAATTTAGGTGAACATTGTCGTGCTACAGTTTATTGTATTCGCTGTTCTCGTAGTCCGTTAAATCAACTCCACGACCAATGTTGTCTGTTTTTGCCTCGATCTCTTTAATCAATTTGTTGAAATCCAAAATGTTGATACCCGGATCTTTTTCGTAGTAAGTTTTGATTGAGTCATTGAATTCATTATACATCCTATTTTTTGCCATTTTCGCGCTTGTATTTTTCATCGGGATTACTGTCATCAGGTAAAATTTTTCTAGATTGATTTTTTCCCGACATATTTTGACCAGCTGTTTGTATTGTTCAAATACATCTTTGGGTTTGCGTTCAAATTTGAGAAAGCTATTTGTACCATCGTGCAATATTACTGTTTTCATTTTTGTCTCTTGGTATTTTTTCATTAATTCCAATTTTTCTATTGTCGTCGAGCCCCTGTATGCATGAACTGTTATATCGGTTGGAATAGATTTATCAGTTCTTATTTTTCCGATAATGCTGCTCCCTAAAATAATATTTTTTGCCTCCGGGGGTTTCTATTATTGGGAATGTTCTAACCATTTGTTCCTCTTTTGATACTTGCGTGGTGCTACTAGAGCTTGCCTCGTTACTCCCGAGGCTGGACAATTTTTGGTGGACCGAAGTAATGTAATGTTCTATAAACTTTTCTTTCTGTTCTAATTTTTCATAAACTTGCTCGTATAAATCATACATTTGCTCTCGATTGAGCTTCATGAAGGCTTCTTGAGGGAGCTTCATTTTTGACGGGATTTACATTTGATTATGGATAGAACAAACGATGGTAGAATTTGAGAATAAATCAAATTGAGAATAAATCAGAGAGAAGCTATGTTTAAGTCAGAGTATGATTGCAGAAAAACAATGAAATTAGAAGGTCATTTTAGATGTGAAGAGATCAACTGTTCAATAGAAAAGCACGAATAGAAAAGTCGAACATCAAATGATCTAAATCTTAAATTAAAGGCCGATCTTGTAAAAATCGTTTGAGCTGCAACTAATCGTGACGTTCATGAGATTCTTGTTCAATTTTAAACAAGTATCTGGTTTTTCTGTAACCCTATCGGATTGAAACATGATTTTTTGCAACAGATTTAAAATCCTGATATTCTTGAAAAAATGTAATTTGTCTTAGACAAATTTTTTAAAAGCAGATCAGTTCCTACATGCTTTGATAATATCTTAGCTAAACTTCTAGTTTCCTGTAAGACATGCAAATATAATGAAAGTTTGGACATATATCGAAGAGTTCGTTACCAAAAGTTTCAATATATTCTTTCAAGATATTAAATGTTTTGTTACACTAGATTTACAACCAAAATTGCAGATAATTCTAGACAAACTCCTACAGTTCAGTGGTAAGATATTGAAGAAGACTCTTAAAATTAAGGCTTTTTTTAGATTATTGCAAGATAACTGACTGAAAATTTTTAGCAATCTTTTTATTGCCTATTCTACGGACTAAGATTTTCGTTTTTGTGCCTTTGGCCGCTCTTTAGCGTCTGAAACTCTCAGGTGGTACCATTATTGACCCCAACATTGGTCATTATTGTCCCCAATTTTTCGAATTCTACCATTTTCTGTTACGTGTCTTTTCTATTTAGTGTCCAGACTTAATATAACAAAGGAAGAAAAGAGAAAAGCGTCGCTTACAGATAGCTGGCCGGCTTAAAGGGATGGGATTATAAATATATTTTGGATTTTTTGGCTGCCGTAGTCTGGCTGAGAAGGCTGGGAGATAAGCAAGGAAGCGAGTAAGGTGGTGGCAAAATGGCATTAGGTGTTATATTTGTATGGTATATCAGGGCAAATTGGGAATTGAGGCAGGAAATTGCCATGTTAGCCCACACAGCACCCAAAAATATTACCACTGTACCATCAACAAAGAATAGTTAGCAGTTAGCTAAACCAACACCCCCCCCCCCCCCCCCACCCCCACCCTCGTTCTCCAATACGCCCCCGTTCTCCAATACGTAGCACCCAAATACACATTTTCTGATCCCCTTCCGACCTCCCGACCAACAGAGAGCGAATTCAGTCAGATAACCAAAAGATCACCACCCTCCCCTTTAACCCTCCCCATCCCCTCTACCCCCCCCCCCCCCACCCACCCACCCCCACCCCCAATTGCCTAAAATCTTGATTCTCGTCTGCCATAAATAAATCTGGGCAATGAATACTGCATAAATCCGGATAATTATAGTTCCTTTTCGTTTTTAATGACACGGTGCAATTTTGCAGGGATATTGGCTAGGAAATGAGACTATTGGGGTACAGCAAGAAATAAATGGGGGGGGGGGGGGTTGGAGTGGGAGGTTATGGGTTTGAAGATGTTATGGGGTTATTTACCCATAGTTGGGTTAGTTACCTGGCTGGGCAGGTATAGTGCTCATTTATTTGTTGTTGCTCCCAGTTGAGTGCTCTTAAGGAACAAAGGCGTGCATAATTAGGGCACGCGGGAGGCGTGAACAAAAAGAAGGGAGAGAGATGGAAAAGGGGGAAAAGGAGGGAACTCACATAAACAGTGGTAAACATTCGTCTTATATTGAGCATGGATGCATGTATGCAAGCAGATATAGAATACTTATGAAGACTTTATTTGAAAAATAGTCACGCCGTGTCACGCCTGAACAATAAGTTTATCTGGATTGGGAGAAATTAAATCTACTACCAGCCACATTCTAAAAATAGAAGGTAAAGTTGCGAGTTAGTTGCATCAATATCTGTTGACGCTTTGCATGTTTTCAAACGAATTCTGCGCATGATTGAACTATTTCAAAAAGGACTTTCGAATGAGCATATGAACGCAAAAAAATAAATCTAGATGAGAGGTCATTTGGGTTTGCCTGGGTTTTATCATGAGCAACAAAACTGGTCCTCAAGGGTACTTTCATACGACATTTTGAGCTAAGACCTGAACCTCTTAATATTTGAGATCTTTTCCGTTTGTGTCCCCCAGTACATTATTCGCCCCCCCCCCCCCGTTACAGAGCACGTACCATTACATAGTAAATCATTATGTAAAAGTATGGCACTTGCGTCTGGGGGGGGGGGTGAAAATAATATGCGCCCACTAAGCTGGGGGGGGGGGGGGGCACAAACGGAAAAGATCCAAGATTTAAATCAAATGCTGTACTAAACGTAGGAATCGTAAGAAACTATGGGTATAAGCGTTCTGAGTTAAACAAAAACAGCAAAAACCCTTATATCTTTCTTCATTATGGTCAACATCAAGGGTTCTTAAACGTACTAAATTGTCAGGAATTTTAGTTTTAAAACAGTGGAAGTCGTGAGATAACAACTTATTCATTTAATCTCACATGAGCTATTGAACCAGATCACCATGAATTTTCAACAAATCTGTACAATTTCAAAGTTAAATTTTTAAAAGAATCAAATTTGTTTCACCAGTTTTGTAAACGAAGTAAATAACAAAAAGTCTGAAAATTTGCTCATTTTCAAATATTTTTGCCAATTTTAATTTTCAGTGGCTTAGACAAAAACCGCTGAAAAAAAGTTGGCTGGTTGTTTTCGCTATTTATCAACTGAGATTATACTCAATTTCTATATTTGACAACTTATTCAGTATTTGCTGGTGTGAATCCGATAATATTTTTGAAAAAAGGAACACTGAATTCCGAGCCACAACGGCAAGTATACAACTGATTTTATTCCAGCTGTCTAAATATTTTAAAAAATACTTATAACTTTAGCATTCGACAGAAAAATTGAGTAAGTTAAAATTTTGCCGCAAATTTCAGAGAAAGAGCGCGTTAATTTTATACGTTTTTTTAAGTCAACCCCACAACAGTATTCTTCATCAATCAGAGCTTGATCCCTATCGACCATAATTTGTCTTAATTTTCTGTTTGACCACTTGTTTGTTAATGTGAAAACATTTTTTTTGATAAAAACCATTTTTAAGTGGGACGCTTTTCGATACTGCTGTCGTAAAATTTTCAGTATAAACTTATAGCAAAGAATCCAAGTTATTCTCAATATACATTGTAGTTCAAGTGCATTGCAGTTCTTTTATCATAAAAATTTTTGTAAAAATTTATCTTTTTAACGTCTACTCGAAATCCTGGCTTACTTGAAGTAACAAAGTGATGAACTCTTTTGAAAGGTATCGCAAATCAAATTGTCGTTTATAGTAAAGCTGTCAATAATAATGTAACCAAAATGGACTTTGATATCGTTACCTCGGGAATGATTTAGTTCTCTTCATTAAAATCATGCAGAAGATTAACTATTTTGAGCTCAGATCTTTCCAAGCTATCTAAATAGTTAAAATTATGATCGAACAGAAGCAATAATTTTTCAATTTTTGTAACTTCACCATCAATGTTAATTAACAGTTGGTCCAAAAAAGAATTGCTATTTTTTAAATGTTATTATAGGTGAAATTAACAAATAAAGAAAGCGCATGTTGGTTTGTTCAATGATACCAATACAGTTCCGAATTTATCCGTAAAAAGATTTTAAAATTTACAAGCTTTTTGAGAAACAAGCATCGGCAAATGTATTTCAATTTCACCACCTTTTTTGGTTTTCAATCCGAACAAAGGAATACAGTCAGTTTTATCAGTATGATCATTTCCATCATCATACTAACAAAACCAGGTTGCCGTGAAACAAAAAAAATGCCATTGGAATCCTGATCCTGTACTACCGTGCTTAATTTTTTTATAGTTGAGAAAGTCTTGTACATTTTGATAATAACTGTTTTCCTACTTCCTTCTTTGAGCCATCATGATAGTATCATTATTTGTTAAAAGAGGTCATGGATTTATCTTAGTAACTTGCCCTTAGAAGCAGCGGTAAGCTAATCAGAAGATGAATTATAGTAAAAAAAAAGTAATAGCCTATAAAGATTAATCTTGTTTGTGGAGTGTACTTTAAAACTTTTTCTTATCCTCTGATTAATGTTTATATTTTGTTAGGTACAATACTTTACACAGTCGATGAGGGAATTTTTGACAGGTATCAAAGCTAGAAATAACTAGTAAAACACTATGAAAAGTATAAGAAAACAATTTGGTTGTTGAAATGACGAACAGAATACGTGTAATGTCATTTATTAACAAAAGATCAGTTCTCTAAGTCTTCTGTATTACAATTATAATTTGTTTTTATAGGAATGAGGATCCTTATTTGATTGATCTGAAAAAAGGAAAAACCTTTATAGGTTAGTATAATTGGAAGCAGCACTATAGTTTATAACAGGAAGCACCTCTATGAATTATAATTGAAAACACTTTTGTAGCAAATGGAAGCACCTCTATATTTCAAAAACATGAAACAGAAAATTGGTTTAGTTTCGAAAAAATATAAAAGTTAAGCAGAGATTTTTTTGAAGAAAAGTTTAAAAAAACTATAATACACCCTAGAAACAATTTTTTTATACAGTCTTATTTTGCAATGAAGAACGAAGTTTCATCAATTTTGGTGAACAAAAACTGACATTATTTTTCAATCACAATAAAAACTCATGAAGAGTTAAACAACATTTGTATATACATGATCTTATTAAGTTTCATTGGGAACGGAATCATAACAATTTTTCATATGCCAAAAGTTTTATCGGACTACCCTGCATTTATTAACCACATTTATGTTAGCTTCCTAACACCACTAGACAAAAAATATACAAAAATTTTTGCACTACACAAATCTCCGTTGCTTTGTTTTTAAGAAACAAAAAAAAAAAGATGAAATTTCGAGAGAAGATATATCACAATTTTCTATGTTTTCAAGGAAATAATTCTAACTCGTTAAATTTGCACCTGTAAGTTACTTGCAAACTTTTGTCTATTCTGAGAAATCAATTCTTTAAAATTTCTATTACAAAATTTAAAATTCATTTTTTCACACATCTAATTGCATAGATAGCATAAATGGCCAATTCATCAACTTTTCCATGGGAAAACAAAGATATTTTTCAGATCGCCGAAATCGATTGCCGCCTTTTTATTTCCAGCATTCTGCATGGAACGAAGAAATAACAAGACATGATCATTATTGAAAGGGAAAGATCAATTTATTTTCTGCTGACGAAATTAATTAAAATCTAGCAATTGCATACTTGCGTTCTGTTTACCAAAAAGCAAACTTGTGATGCAAATTCCTAAAAATTGAATAGTGTTTTTGTTGATATGCTTTGAAAAAGAATCCGAATCGTAATTTTTCATTGTCTGGTAACAAAGGTGAAGAACCTTGATTATCAACAAAACCGAATCAACTAGTAGCAAACAAATTCATCACTTTATTAACTTTTTCAACCGTAAAAAAGTTTCACAAGATGATGAGGCTATCAAAGTTTTCAATAACTTATTCAACAACATTTTATTATTCGGCGGGCAATCTTTCAAAGAAATTATGTCGGAGACCGAAGCTTAGTGATGCAATATGACTGACAGAGAGATCATATGCAATTTTTTCAACAAAAAATTTCTCACAAATGGGCAAACGCGTAGAGAAAAAAATTTCGATTAAGATTGATAAGAATCAGCTTTTTTTCGAACAGTTCATAGCAAGGAGACGAAATTTTTATGCTAACAATATACAATTAGACTGCCCCCAAATCATTTGATCTGTGATTAGTCAATACATATGCTGCGAAAGAAAGCTGCAAGTATGAAAAACGAACTTATATAAGCAAATCATTAAGCAACATTTTCATTCATGAAAGAGTTTTTCACCATTTTTTGAAAGTTGGACATATCATACACTTCCACAAGACAACTAATTTTAATCCACCACCTTCACTAATTATTACTTTTATTAAACTATGCAACCATCTGCGATTCTCTATGAGAGAATACTTTCTTTACTACTGGTAGAAAATCTCAAAAAAGTACTAAGGAGACCAAGAGTTAGACTTCCATACAAAAAAATTCTCATCAGATGCTGTATGATATCCCACAGAAACAATTAATTGAGAATTTTGACAAAAATAAAAACACTGCATTCATCTTTTCGAAAATTGCAATGTTTTCATTTTCCATTTGAACATTTTTCATGGAAAAAAATAGAAGAAGGAGGAAGCAAAACTGCTCTTGTAAGTTGTTTTCTGACAGAGCGTTTGGAGTTATTTAAAATTGGCTACCTTTTCTCTCCAAAGTTTTCTGTCAACCTTGATTTTTATTCAAGAAGACGTTTTAGGACGCCGAAATTTTCTTGTGTCATTGTCTTAGCAAACATTTTATTGCAACCTGCTCTAATTTTCAGTCGATACTAGTATTATATTTAAAAATTTTCCGAGGACAACATTTTTGATTACAAAAATAGAAGAACTGACAAAAACAGATAGCAATTTGCAAGAAAATCGATTGAAATAAAATGAAATAAAACAGAACTTATTTAACTACCTCGCAGAAACCAACGGATAAATTGTTCAAAAATATGACATCTGCTCTAATTTAGCTATGTGTAGGATTTCATTTCATTTCCATACTGACTTTTGAAACCTATTGAAACCATGCCCTAACAAATATGTTCGTAGCTATTAAATCTCTGTAGCTCGTACCTCGTGAGATCTCACACCCTACTAGAAACGAGGTCAAGTGAATTCATATCGATCGTTCTCTTATGTCTTTTATTCAGTGGATTTAAAAAAAATTGCCAGCTATACATTTTGCATCTTTGAAATCCAAAACAAAGTTGGGGGATATAAAGTTTTTTTGCATGCGCAGAAAGTTTGAATCATTTTGCTCGAAGTTTGTCTTTCGCCAGTTGATATATTTCTGACAATAATTAATTTATTTCAGCTCCATGCAGATTTGATGCACTGGGGAATAACAAAACTGAAATAGACGAACGAAACACCTTGTTTTGGGTTGAAGAAAAAATAAACAAGTCATTGCCACAATCACGTTTTCGGAAAGCATTTGAAAATGGAAAATATCACATCACATAAGGAAATGTTATCGGGCTCAAAAATAAGTTATAAACACAAATCGAGAGAACTTTTCGTGAAAGCAGCCTCAGCGTGTTCCAATAAACAGATATTTGAGACCGTTAATACTTTAGTTCAACGTATAAAACAAGATATATTTCTATATTTTTCAGATGGTAATAAATGATGCGAATGATATATGATAGGCATTAGCATGAAAACGTTCTGTAAAATTTCTGTAAAACCTAAAAATCTGCCTTCATTTTTATATAATGCAGAGTAACGATTTGTCAAATGATTAGTAAAATCTAGTTTTTCTTTAAAAAATATTTAGTTAAAATATAGGTTAACTAAGGAAATGGGATTGGTTATAAACATAGATGATTTCACTTGATGCAATAAAAGGTCAGAGTATAATTTTTGTCTAAATGACTGAATGGAATCAAAGCGTGACCAAATCGCGGCTGTTGTGAGTGAACAACTTTTGCATTACTGAGTTCTGTAGAGATCAAACGTCGATTGAAAAACAAAAACTTAAATTGATGAAACAAATATTAGAAGCAGGATTATACGTTTGAAGTTTGTCTGTCGCAATTTTGGATAATTTTGAATGTTATTTGAGCTGGTTTAAAGATGGTCTGAAATTACGCCGGCTCTGGTTTACTTCAAAGTAATGTTTCAAAGATTTAATATATTTGGACAAAAACGAAGCTCCGTCATATTAACTTTTCATCTATTAATCTATTAGGTACAGTTTTAGTGTAATGGTTAAGCTAAAGTGTTTTCAATTGTTTCTTGCAATCCAAACAGAGTAGCGGCAATTAAATTTCCCGGCCATTGCTAAATTCACATCAACGAAAGAAAGTTTTGCAATTGCAGGAAAGAAAAAAAAATCAAAGCAATGGCTAAAATTAAGTTTTTTTAAACGTTTTTTTCGAACTTTGTCATTTTCAAATTATTAAAAGGTTTCCGCCATATCTGTTAATGTCTTTTGTAAACAATCGTAACAATTAGGTAATACATTTGTTGTGGTATTAGTTCTCAAAAACCTTATATTAAATCTCAAAACCGAAATGAAAACTTATATTGCTTCGTTTTAGCTGGATAAAACAGTTCCAATATTACAATTTCGCATTTATTCACTGAAAGCATGTCACCATTTAATGCTGACTTTTTTAATTTTGGATTGGGTAAAGCATTCCATATTTAATGCATATTTAAGAGTAAAAGACAATTTAAGAGTAAAGGACAACAAAAAGTAACAGACAATTGCCTGCAGTATTTGGAAAATAATCTGGCAAGATCTTGCAAAAAAGTTAATTTTCTAAGAATCTTGTCAGAAAAAAATAATCTTGTGAGAAAAATTTAATCTTGTAAGAATCTTGTAACAGTTTTGTAAAAAAAATTAATCTTGCAAGATGTTGTAAGGTTCTTGTAAGAATTTTGTACGATTTAACAACGTCTTGTAAGAATCTTACAAGATCTTGCAAGACTAACTGTTTGGGCCTATCTTAGGTTATCAATATAATATTCAACTAAGTTTTAAGGCCGCACTGTTCGCGTTATAAATTTCTCTCTCAAATTAGAAAGAATAGAAACGACTGTATTATGAGACGGTTAATTTCTTGTCTAATTGTCCAATACAAGTTATAACGGCATAAAATATAAAGTTAAACAAAGCGTGCGTAATATTCAAATAGATATATGTTCACTAAATATCAATGAAAGCAAAACCAAATCATATTCATAAATGGTACATAAATTTCAGAGCTTTTATGGTAAGAATCAACCGAATCATCTTTTAAGTTAACTGCATTTCCGTTTTCTTAATCAAATACAACTTTTCGTACAGGAAACACTACTACTTGAATAAACATAATACTGTCAAATTTATGAAGAAAGTGTACGTAAAATGACCAAATATGATTAAAACGGATCAAATAGCACTATACTAGTTGAGTTTTGAGTACACAATCAATAAACAAGTACAATTAAGGTAATATGAACTAAATAACAGATTTTCACATTTTCAGCTATGTCCAAATTGGGGCTAAAATATACGGTTTTTTATTAATAACTCAAAAACTAAAAAAGATATCAACATTAAATTTTGTGAGTCAATAGACGTTGATAGGATTCACATTGTGAGTGAAAATGAAAGTTCTATCTCAAAGGGACCAAGTGCGGCTCCCTTATAAATTCTATAAGCAATGTTAATACATGGGGAAAATTTTCAAATGTAGATAGCTCTCACACTAATGATTCAAAATTGAGGAAACTTGGCAGTGACTACCACTAGTCTGCGATATAGCATATGAAAAAAAATGAACCAAATCGGACATGTAGTTTTTGAGATAATGAGATTTAAATGTCAGACCGCAACATAGCCGGCCTTATTTTGATTCTAGCAAAATACTTTCAAATGTGGTCAATATCTAATAAAATAAGTTTAACTAATGGCCGTATATAAGTTTCTTCAGCAGGTTTGATTGTTGCTATTCTAGCATTTTATCGTCTCCTTCATGAAGCTTCTGAATTCTGGCTAAAGGGTAGTTGAAGTAGCTTTCCTTCTCATCAACCATCCAGACTAAGTCTCCCACTTTTATGTCCGCGCCTGAATCAGTTCTCCATTTTGCTCTGCGTTGGAGTGATGGTAGATACTTGCTCATCCACCGCTTCCAAAGGGCTTCCAATTGCTCGATGATGTGTCGGAACAATTTTCGATATGAAGCACTGTTGTCGCTAAATAGAGAAATGTGCCATGACACGTTTGCTCCCTCAACAAGGAAATGATTCGGTGTTATCGTATCCAAATCTTCAACATCGCTACTAAGTGCTGTTAGAGGTCGATTATTGAGTAGTTGTTCTGCTATGCAAATTACTGTCGAGAGATTTTCTTCTTTCAAAGATTCTTTGCCCAAAATATGTAAAATCGCTCTTTTGCTCAATTTCACTAATGACACCCAAGTGCCACCGAAATGTGGAGCTGCAGGGGGGTTGAAAGTCCATTGTATACCGTTTTGAGCTATATTGCGCTGCATTTCAGAATGTTTCAGTTCTTTGAAGGCCGCTTTCAATTCGTTCGCTGCGCCTACAAATTAGTTCCGTTGTCAGAAATTATTGTTTTTGGTTTCCCTCTTCTCGCTATGAACCGATGAACTGAGTCTAAGCAAGACTGTGTGTCCAGTGATTGAACGATCTCCATATGCACCGCTCTGACGTTAAGACACGTGAATAGACAAATGCATCTTTTCACTGTTCTTCGGAAGGGTTTAATTGAAAACGGTCCAAAGTAGTCTACTCCGATGTTTGTAAACGGCGTTACATTATCTTCTATTCTGACTACTGGTAAATCTGACATCATTGGCATTGATGTTTTGCTTCTCTTCAATTTATAGTGTAGACATTGGTGTTTAACCGATCTCATCTTAACCCAAAGCTTTCTTTGAATTTCAGCTCTAATATGTTCAAAACCTTGGTGATGGTTGTGCTTATGCTGAAATTCGAGATATAATTTAACTGCTGGATGAGAAAGTGGTAAGACAACAGGATGCTTTTCTCCGAAACTGAGGTTTGCATGTAGAAGTCGACCTTTTGCTCTTAATAGATTTTCGCTCAGAAACGGATTCAGGGATTCAAGTTTACTGTTGCTTTTGACAGAGTCTCAGTCTCCTTTCTTCAACGACGCTATTTCCTTTGTGTAACATTCTCTCTGGACAAACTCCCACATTCGATTCTCTGCTTGATCAAGCAATTCAGGGGTTACTTCCTTGTTCCTATTTCTCAGATTCAATATTCTCGCAAATACATTTCTCAGTCTTCTGAAGTTACTGAATCGTTTCCAATCAATTGGAGCTAAATTTTCGTTCGAACTAATGGCAAAAACTTCTCGATCAGGAACTACTTCTTCTTGCTCCCAATTTTCTGTTTCGTTAATTTCGCTCTTTAACCAATCCGGTCCGTTTATCCAGTCACTTTGCATCAGTTCAATAATGGAGACTCCTCTCGTTCCCAGATCAGCTGGGTTGTCAGCTCCAGCTATATGTCTCCACTGATCAACTGTTGAAATGTCTAGGATTTCTGCAACCCGGTTAGCAATAAAAGTAGGCTAATTTTTGTCACTACTACGCAACCATTGTAAAACAGTAGTTGAATCGCTCCACAAATAGATTCACGCAAACGAAATTCTATGTTCTTTCAAAATTAGAACTTTAATTCTATTCGATGTAACTGCTGCCATTAACTCTAATTTTGGTATGTTATGGTGCTTCACTGAAGCCACCCTTGTTTTTCCAACAATGATCTTTATCAGTCTATCGCCGTTTGGTTCAATACTTACAACGTAACTTACTGCACAAAAAGCATCTTCCGACGCGTCTGCAAAGACGTGTAGCTGAACTTTGTCACAATATTCCTGATTGTACTATCTTGAAACGGATAATTGTTTTGAATTACTCCATTCTTGCACGCACTTGTTAAATTCGGTGTTTATGTCTTCGGCTATCGGCGAGTCCAACTTTTGACCTTGTGTCTGCCAGATTCATTTCATTAACATCCTTCCTCGAATGACAAATGGTGCCATGAACTCCAGAGGATCAAACACTTGCGACACCGTTGACAAAATTTGTCTTTCGTCCAATTCGTTTTTTGCAGGAACTCTTGGTCCTTTCGAACAGTTAACAGATCATCGGCTGCTATCCATTCAAGTCCCGCGACCTTAGGGTTATCTTCGCTTTCTATTGGTGTAATTTCACTGTTTTCGAATATTTCTTCCGAATTAGAAAACCATTTTGTGAGCTTCAAGCCTCTTTTTGCTAACAATGATTTTAGGTCATGGATTACTTCAGATGCTTGTTCAATGGTGTGAACCGAGAGAAGCATATCGTCCACATAAAAGTTATCCATTACCACGTGCGATGCAATAGGATGTTCCAATCCAAACTGTTTTGCACACTGCTGCAGGGCATAATTTGCACATGATGGAGACAATTTTGTTCCAAAAATTTGCCGGTTGTACTGGTACGGCATAAGTTTACCGTCTTCATCTGTCCAAAGAAACCTGAGGTAGCGTCTTTGTTGTTCAGGCACTTGAATTTGCAAAAACATTTCTTCAATATCTGCGGTTAATGCAACACAGTTTTCTCGAAATCTGAACAAAATTCCAATTAGATTTTGCAAAAGGTCGGGATTTTTCATCAAAACGTCGTTCAGGCAGTATCCTCGAAACTTTTCGCATCATTGCAAACTCTTCTTACTTTCTCTGGTTTTCTGGGATTTACAACTGGATGATGAGTCAGATACCAAACATCCTGACGTTCAAGTTCACCATTTTCCAGCAAGGAGATATAAACTTTTGCTAGATCCTTTTTTATTGAATTGATGTACTTCAATTTTAAAGACTCTTTTTTCGCTAATCTTCGTTCGAGCGAACGTAGTTGTCCGAGGGCTGAAGAAATATTGCAATCAAGTTTTTGTTCTTTTCCAGTAAAGAGCATTTGAATTTGGAAACGTTCTGGTAGCTTTAACGTTGTCTTCTCTAGTATTTCAAGAGGTTTTTTATCTTCAAGTTTTCTGCTGTTTACTTGAAACGTTGTACCGTAGGATTCGATTTCCCACCACTTTCTCGCAATTTCTGTTAGCTCCTGATTCTCTTGGCTATCGTTGCTTAAGAAACAGCTCTCTGTACTTTCGCTATTTGGCAGTGCACCACTTAGTGTCCAGCCTAATGGATATTTACTGCCCGTGGAGATTTCTTTCCACAATATTTGTACTCTAAAGGTCTTATTAAGGAGTAAGCATCTTGACCAAGAATCACTTTTACGTCTTTCAAGTCAACTTTCTTCAGTCTTATGCACGATAAATGAGGATAACGTTTACTTAGCTCGATTACATTGTGAACCGAGGATCCAACTACAAGATCTTTATAAATACTGGCTATGATTTCTACCGTGTCGCTGATTTCATCGGCCGGCCCAATCTTGACCGGTACTTTCAAACAGTCGATTGAGTTCGTTCCGTGAATCCCAGTCACTGACATCGAAGTATTTCTTCTTTCAAGGCCTAGTGATTGTATCAATTGTTCCTCTATCCAAGTTTGAGAGGAGGCGGAGTCTCAAACAGCTTTAGTTTCGACAAAAATTCCGTCCGCAGCGTAGATTCGTAATGGTGCAACTTTGACTGATCAAGCTGTCTCAATTGCTAGGTTGGTTTTGCTTGTTTGATCTGGTGACGGGATTGGCTCGTGTGTCACAGTTGGTTTGTTGTGTAACATGCGATTGTGATTTGTTTCACAGCCGTCAATTCCGCATTTGAGCTTCGATTTGCAATCTCTGGCGCGATGCTTTCCCGTCAAGCATTTGAAACAGAGGTTAGCTTGTTTCTTTGCTTCTGATCGTTCTGTGACAGAGAGTTTTTTGAATTTATCCAATTTCCAAAGTGGACGATCTCCGTCATCGAGAGGGCATTTCTGAAATCTTATCTCTCTATCGTTAGTAAAAGTGGAGTTTTTCGGTTGATCTCTACCTGATCTGACGCTATTTAGTTTTCCCTATGAGAACTCTCTGGAAATTGCTTTTTTGCTGCAGTTTTCATTCGTTCTTGAACTAAAGATTCTTCTTGTAGCGATTCGTTCAATTCAATCAGATTTGGCAGCTTCGACCTATGCGACGCGGTTTCAATATGTGCAAACCATCTGCGTTTTATGTCTGCCGGTAGTTTATTAACTATCATGTCTAGATTAATTGATGAAAACAAATCGTTGCTGTAACCGAATTGTTGCAGAACGTTGACAAAGTTTCCGACTGTGTCAACAAAAATAACAAAATTCGCACTATCATACGGTCGTAAATGTGATGGTTTTGAATTTTAGTTAATTGCGATCCTATTATCAAGTGCGGCTGACCGAATTTGCGCTCAAGTGTTTTCCAAGCTGTGTCGTACATAAAACTTGAGTAACCCATACCAGCCAGCGCTCTTTTTGCTGGCCCAGATAACAGCGTTTTTAAATAAGTCATTTTTTCGTCGTTTGGTACGGTACTACGATCGGCTGTTGACAGAAATTTGCCGCTCCATTCTGGCCAATCAAGCAGATCGCCATTATAATCTCTTAACTTAAGTTTTGGCAAAGTGCGATTAACTGAACAACTTACTGGGTACATATCATGCTGATTAAAGCCGTGTTTTGGACTTGATTGCGAAGTATCAGAAATCTCAAACCTACTATGCTGCCCTTGGTTTAAGCTCACCGTTCCCGGAAGGTGTCTGACTGGAGCACTGCCAAGCACACCATCTCTCCGAGACTTTTCTTGTGACATCAGTGACCCCAGCCAGCTGTTACTGTATTTCTGCTGAGATGAGGCTGCAACTTGATTTGCATTTTGTTGATTGTCACCCTGTGCTTGATTAAGAATTCTGTTTTCGCCCAAATAGCCTTCATCGTCAGTGCAGCTGATATTGCCTAAGAAGTCTCCACTGTCTGGTACAATTGGGTTTTTCGAATTTTCAGGATGAAGTTTGTCTTCTTCGTCGGTGTTAATTTCGAGTTTCAACATTTCGAGTGTCTTCTGCTCCTCGAGTTGTCTCAATTGCTCGTCAGTCTCTCGAGCTCGTCTTTCCTGTTCAATTTTCAACTTCTGCATCTGATATTCAAGCCTCAGTTGCACTTGGCGTTTTCTTTCAGCTCGCGTTTCTTCCTTTTGTTTCAATTCTTCTTCCGTTGAAACATCGGGCAAGACATCTTTCGACTTTGGCTGATCGGTTTGTGTCTCAGTTGCGCTTGTGTTTTGAGGTGGCTCAATATTTTGTCCTGTTTCTTCCTCGGCCCCATTTAACGACGACACACGTGAAGGTGATGGTTCTCTGACAAAGCTCACTGACTTTGCCGTCTCCAATGACTTCTTCTTCTGATCCCACAATGCCAGAAGTTCTTTTCTTTTCAAAGACAAGTTTCTTTGTTTCTCTTGCAGATCTGCTTTGTGCTTTGATGAGACCCGTGTGCTGTAATGTCTCATCTTTTTAAGTTTTTTCTCGTTGAGGGCAAGATATTTATCAAGATTGGTTTTGATGCTCGCTGCTCTACTTAGTTTAGAGTCAAATTGTCTTCTGAGTTCTGCTCTTCTCATTTGAAGATCATTAAGGTTTTTCTGTATAACTTCGCCAATTTATTAATGATTTTCCACATTTTCCACCGTTTCGAAATCAGTTGACTGATGAGATATACCACCACTGCGGGCTCCAGAGGGATTTTGTTGCTTTCTTCTAAACACTTTCGAGGTTGTCCAGGTCGGCGGACCAATTGTTTGGGCCCATCTTAGGTTATCAATATATTATTCAAATAAGTTTTAAGGCCGCCCTGTTCGCGGTATAAATTTCTCTCTCAAATTAAAAATAGAAAGGACTGTATTATGAGCTGGTTAATTTCTTGTCTAATTGTCCAATACAAGTTATAAAGGCATAAAATATAAAGTTAAACAAAGCGTGCGCAATATTTAAATAGATATATGTTCACTAAAAATCAATGAAAGCAAAACCATATCATATTCATAAATGGTACATAAATTTCAGAGCTTTTATGGTAAGAATCAACCGAATCATCTTTTAAGTTAACTGCATTTCCGTTTTCTTAATCAAATACAACTTTTCGTACAGGAAACACTACTACTTGAATAAATTTAATACTGTCAAATATATGAAGAAAGTGTACGTAAAATGACCAAATATGATTGAAACGGATCAAATAGCACCCTACTAGCTGAGTTTTGAGTACAAAATCAACAAACAAGTACAATTAAGTTAATATGAACTAAATAACAGATTTTCACATTTTCAGCTATGTCCAAATTGGGGCTAAAATATACGGTTTTTTGACAATAACTCCAAAAATAAAAAAGAAATCAACATCAAATTTTGTGAGTCGGTAGACGTTGATACGATTCACATTGTGAGTGAAAATGAAGGTTCTATCTCAAAGGGACCAAGTGCGGCTCTCTTGTAAATTCTATAAGCAATCTTAATAGATGGGGAAAATTTTCAAATGTAGATAGCTCTCATCCTAATGATTCAAAATTGAGGAAACTTGGCAGTGACTAGCACTAGTCTGCGATATAGCATATGAAAGAAGAATGAACTAAATTTGACATGTAGTTTTTGAGATTTAAATGCCAGACCGCAACACTAACTTCTGTTTTCGACTCGGGTACACATAAAACATAAAATATAACTATTGTTGTTTTTAATGTTACAAAAATGGTGACAGTAATTATTTTTCAGGTTAAATACAAAAATCTTATCAGGCAAAGTATCCGAAAAAATTATGCTAATAGAATCGGAAAAAAGTTATCCCCCGCTAATAGAATGCTCAGGATTACTGTTTTTGCTCAAAAGTTTGTCAAAACAAATCTTCTTGACTAATCTTAACTGTGGATTTGCTGATTGAAATTTAGGCAGTTCAATTTTTATTATTTGCTAATTTGATTCTGATTCTATGTTATAAATGGAAAGAACATCAAAAAACATAACACAAAAAAATCTACATAAAAACAATTTTTTTGATACAATTCTTAGATTCATAAATTTGTCAGGTGTTGCTCTGAGGGAGCAAATAAACCTATATTCAGAGATGAAATATTTGAAAAATTTTAAAATCTACTTATGTCGAAACAAGAATAAAACTTCAGATTAGTTCTCTTCCTCAGAACCAATCGTTTGTGTTTTTTTTGGGAAAGGTTTATCAGAAATGCCAAAATAAAAAAAAACAATGTTTTAGAGTGATCGATTGTATTCTCTGTGACAAGAAGTGATACAATATTAGGTTTAAAATAGGAAGACTTTTTCTCGTCAAACTGTAGTTTTTATTTGGAGGCCATGCGCCATATAATGATATACCAATGTCTGCGAAGTTCAAACATTTTTATTGATCTTGTATTGTAAAAAGAGTTTATAATTTCTAATGGTCTAAACCTCAGGATCTAATCATCAGTGCTGCGATCAGTTTAAAATGGACAGTACTAGGGACCACACAATTGGCCTGCCTGTTATTAATTTTTAATCATAGCTTCCATCTCTGCTTGAAAAACCAAGAACCCTTAAACAATTTCTCTGAGAGCTCAAATGGTCTCGGAGCTCTTTGGTTTCGGAGCCCACTCTCTCGGCGTCCAAGAGTTTTCACAACTGCGCTACCATTTCAATATACCACTTGTTTTGACAAGCAACAGAATGCTTGTCAAGCAATTTTGTCTTCTTTTGTATTGCAAAATAGAATTCAGTGTAAACTAGTAGAAATATTAAAAGTAAGAAAAACATAGTAATAGTTGAAATCTTTAACTCAAGCTGATTGAGAAAACTTCAATTTCAAAAGACCTCAACACTGTCATAGGTTTTTATTTTTTTTTGTCCGCAAAACCCTAGTCCTCATATATGTCTCTGATATAGCTTCACTAAACCAAATATGGTGGTAGAGCCCTGAGAAAATATTTCTCCAACAGTTTGTTTCATCAGAAAGTTTCGCACTTGCTAATTATTTAACGCTGGAGAACCTATCATTAGAGATTTAAAGCAAATGATTAATAGTCAATCATATTTGGCTGTAAATCAAAATTGTTTAGAGAAAAGCATCACTAATGATAACAACTATCTTTTGTAAACATGGGGGACGTTTCAGTTTTGAAAATGTCATAAAAATTAAATTACTTCGATTGCTCATTTCAGAATTTTACAAAATGAAGTATGGTAATTAGCAATTCGAGTGGTCAATTGAATCGGAGACTATTTATTTGAAACAAAAACAGTTTTTCAAAAACAATTCTAAAATAGAGTCAATAGTTTTTACGAAGAAAGCAACGCAGCAACACTGATTTTAGAGAAGCGAAGCCGTGAGATTAAACGGTTCAGTGCACAAGCAGTCCAACCCTAAAGACTGTTGAAAAATTGCCCCAAGACTAAAGAATTCTGTCAATTCTTAGGACAAACCAGTTATGGCAGCTTGGCTATAATGTTGCAATAGCTCAAAGTCTGATATTAGTTACCTCAATTGTAATAATTTTGTTCCCATTAGATATGAGTGAAACACTTCATCGTCATTACTAATCTCGGTTATCTTGGTTCCTCTTCGAAGAAAAAGGGCAAAGACTACAAATTTTAAAAGTTTTGCTGAAATTATTATTTCTGTTTTAATTTAGCATAAAAATTGACAATTTTGATCTATAGTGAACTCCCAAACTCTAAAACTGCTCATAGCTTGGCGGTAAGCGAACAGATTTTGCGTCTAGTATATCATAGTTAGCAAAGCACAAAATTTAAAAAAATATCACGTACATAGTTCATCTTAAAATAACTTCCCCGGAATCATATAACATACATAAATTTTTTGAATAAAAAGTCATGGGGTACAACTGCTCTGCGTACTAAGTTGAAGGCCCAAACGGAAGTATTTTTTCCTGAAACCGCAATGCAGCAAATCTCATACTGAAGCAGCAACGCAATTTGACTAAACAGTCTTGAGCAAGAACCTTCCAACCTCAAAGACAGTTGGAACACGGCAAAATAGCTTCTGGGAAGAAATTCTTGGGAAAAATCAGTTATCGCAGCGCAGCCAAATTGTCACATTATCTGAAAGCACGAAATTATTTAACCTCATTCAAAAGAAACTTCCTTCCAAAAAAAACTTCCTCCCAGAAGACTGTTCAATGTCAATAGTAAAATTAGTTTTCCTCGTCTCTCGTCAAAAAAGTCGACAAAAAGAGCAAAAATAAAAGTTCTTATGAAAAACTTATTTTGATTTAATTGCTGAGGAATATTGTCAATTTTTGCCTGTAATGAGATCCAAAACAGCCTTCTGTTGGCTTTTAGCAAAAAAAAATTATCATCATTGTTCACAAAAAAAATAAAGAAAATTCATCGATATGGTTTTCGGAAAAACAAATTAACCAGAACCCTTGAAATGAACATTCTACATAAAAGTTTTGAATAGAAAATTTAGATAAAGCAATATTGCTCTGCATATTTAATTGAAAGGCCAATCCTCCTAGCTATTTTTACGGTACTCATATGGGGCTTCAACCAAATTTCTGGATTGTACGTGACAGGTGAAGCGTTCTCAAATGAAAAAATTTTAATGATTTCAGTACTGTCATTTAACTAGAGAATCTTAATTGAGGGTCAAGTGGAAAAACTTGAAACTAAAGTCGAACTTAAAATTTTTATAATTAGAATTGTCATCATATTCTCCTGTGGGAGTTCATATGATCGTGAAATCCGCTCGAACAGTGTCTTGAATCATTAATATTAAGTCCTGGGAAATTTTTACTTCCTCATTGCTAAGTCCTGTCAAATTTAAGGAAAAAACATTTACTCCGGATTAGCTCTCAAATTTTTGAACGACTCCAAAAAATTGGGCCTGGTTGTCTTTCATCGACTATAACAATCGAGCTTCCTATTTAATCTTGAGAAAATATCTTTTTCATGTGCAATTTGAGTCATAAAAGGTGTTTTACGAGGCACTTTGGTTCCAGCACGGTCTGTTTATAGGATGGAAAATACAATTTCAGTAGTCCTTGAAAAGGACAATTGATCGGTCAAGCATGTTTTTTTTATGCGTCGAGCAAAAGTGTCTCCGTACGTCGGCTTTTCTGCAATTTTGGAATATCGGTGCGGCAACGCGACAATGTGCATGCTGAAGCAACAAGGCAACAAGACTAATTAGTTCTGCAGCCCAACATAAAAGACAAATGGATAACTGTCGGTTGACTAAAATTTTTTTAACTGTTCTTGGGTTAAAGTATTATTGCAGTTGGACTATATTGCCACCCTTTTTTGAATGAATGAATGAAACTGGTTAGCTCATCTTCAAAAGTCCGCTTCGCATTTGCTATGGCAAAAAACGTGGTGTTTTTTTTGTTTCTTTGTTTCGAAAACTGTTTTTGAGATGTTTTATGAATCTCTGGCTCATTATTACAATCCAAATAATTTGGACTATAAGGATGCGCTGTGTGTTTTTTTAAGATGTTTTCACACTTTTTTGATGGATTTTTAGCTCTCGAAACAAGATAAACTGATAAAGCTCGGGGTTGAGTTGCAATAGAGGCCTTCAGCGGACTTTGAACTTTAGTGTTTAGAGTGTTTAATGTACTGAAGTTGCTAGCAGCGTCTAAGTGAAATGCGAAAAGCCCTTTTTTGTAGTTTTTGACAACAAAATTGTCATGTTTCCATGATTTTTTGTCTAATTTTCGAGTTTTTTTCCCGAACGAGTGTTCAATTGACATTGGTAAAAGCTCCTAGGTGTCTTCTGCCAGCTCGAAAAGCTTTTCAACAATCTTTTCTGATGAATCGGTTTTGATAATTCTTATTCAGTAAACTGAATTACAAAAAATTTGTTGTAATTTTTTTGCAATTTTTATCCATTTTCTTAAGAATTTTGGGATTTTTTCATCTTTTTCCATCTTTAGGGGCCGTCTTATCGTATTGGGGGTTTGAATATGGTTTAGTGAATAGTGTTTTGTGACAACTGAAAGTTTCAGAGGATATTAGGACGGGGAATTTGGCAATTTTTTTTTGTGAATTTTCCGGTCCTTTTTCGGCTTTGTCAATCTTTAGGCGCCAATGAAACTTTTTTAAGTTCATTGGCTCAAAAATTGTGGCTTTATTTGTTCAATTTTTAAGGCTTTTGTATTTTTTTCCTCTGTATTTTTTGTGTGCAAAACGTTTTCTGTGGGTGTGTAGTTTATTTATTCTTTATGTCTTTGCAAGGATTAAATCGTCTTGATGACAAACATGTGAATTTCTCGTTATTAATGAAAATTAAATTTTCAAGCATATTACAGTTTTTTGCAATTTTGTCAATTTCAGTTTTACTGAACGCAAGTCGTCAATAAAGATTTTGGAAGTTATTGCTAGCTTCATGCGCAGAATAAAAAGTTACCTTTTTGATTTTCAAGAAGTTGACATCAGAAAGTTGAAGCAAATCTGCATCACACTTGCTAAAGAACGGTATTTAATATGATTGTCCTAGAAGTGTTTACAATTCGAATGACGTTATTGGTTCTCTAAGTTTGCAAAACTGTTTTTCCTTTTGATTCGTAATAATCATTTGGTTTGTTGGTCAATGGTTGGCTGTTTAATTTTTCATTTAATTCTTTGGATTGTTTTTCAGGACTTATCCTGCTATAATTTTTTTAAGAAAATTTTGTTCTTTGATTAATTACTGGCTGCTTGGAGTTCTAGAAATTGAAGGAGCATACATGCTGACAACGATATCAGCAAGAAGCGAGCAAAAAATTTGTTAGGCAATTTTTTGAGCCAAAACCATTATGAAAAGACATTTGCTGAGCTCTTGATTTGTTATTATCTCGAGGGAATGCTTTTGATTTTTGAGTCGAGCAGAACATTTTGGTCAAACTAAACTGCTGGATGAACAATTACAGTCTCGCAAATGTCGAGAATGGTCAATTGAGTTATGCAAAAACCGAGCGTGATTAAATTGAGTGTAGCAAAAGTCGAGCTTGACAATTTTGGCTCGAGCTAAAGTCGAGTCTTTCGTTGAGTTGAAGTTTGATGCCCTATTTGGGTTGAACAGGGTCTTTTGATTTCACTTTTTGGTCAATCAAGCTGTTTTAATTTGCCGATGGATTAGTAAAATCCTGACAAGGTCATCATCACAGCACTTGAGATGAGTCTTTTCAAATTATACTCTTTCGCTTGAGAATTACAATCTGAACTGAACGTTGTCTAATAGTTATATGGAATTTTACCTACTGTTTTCATTGTATCATATCATTAACTAAAACCCATTTCACTATTAGAAAACAGGCAGATCAGGTCCCTAGTCGATTGAGGACGGTTATCTTACAAGATCTTGCAAGAATCTTGCAAGAATCTTGCAACACTATGCATCATCTTGCAAGACTCTTGCAAGATTCTTGCAAGATCTTGCAAGATAACCGTCCGAAATGCAAGAGTCTTGTAAGATAACCGACCATCTTACAAGACTCTTGCAAGATAACCGTCTTGCAAGAACCGCCGGAAACATGCCTTTAGCTGTTGCATGGGCCTCTTTAGCTTCTTTGAAGATTAGAGAATAGGATTCGACCTATTCCCTAACGTCCAAAGAAAAAAAAGAGAGACCCTAAAATAGCTAAGGCTAACAAATATAAATAGAAACATCATCAAAATGCACAGAATGGGTCACAGAAATGGCAGGGGGTTTGTGTGCTGCAAAAGAAAGCAAACAAATATAAATAAGAACATCAGCAGAACACAAGCACAAGCATATGAAACTTTCCGTTGAGGACCGAGAGAAAAATTAATATAAGTCAAAAAAATTTTGGACCCCATTTTTTGATTTTAAACTGTGTGCAAACCTCAGTGGGAGTGTCGTTTGGCTATAGGAAGAACTTAGAAAGGATTAGAAGGATGAGAAATGTGACCATTTACGATTTTCGCCAGGTACACCTTGAACCAGTGAAAAATGCTATGTTATCACCAGTCAAAACGTTTGATTGACTTTTTAGCAGGAAATATGTCTTTTATCAGTCTCAAATTAACACTGACAATTGTTTTTGGTGGTAATCGCAACATAATAAAGATCCAAAGCGAATGCACTCACAGAAAATTATCGTTTACCGATAAAAAAAAGTCGATTAAATCATTATATATCATAAGCTGAAACCTTCTGGGTGCTTTTTTATGACCATTTTTAGTGCTTAACACATCATTCACGCTTGGTGTGAACAGAACAAACCATTAAAAAGATCATTGAATTGTTTTCCTGGAAAAGAGTATTTCAAATACGTTATCGACAGCAAAATTGATATGAAACTTTCCGTTGAGGCCCGAGAGAAAAATTAATTTCAGGCAAAAAATTTTGGACCCCATTTTTTGTCATTAGACTGTGTGCAAACCTCAGTGGGATTGCCGTTTGGCTATAGGAAGAACTTAGAAAGGATTAGAAGGATGAGAAATGTGATCATTAATATAGAACTTTCCGTTGAACCGAGAGCTCCCTTCAATGGACTGAAATCATAAGATAACATGGTCTTTGAGTTATTTGGGGTTTAGAATTCTTCTTTTATATTTAAAATTTTGGGACGTCTATCTTGCAAGATTCTTGTAAGATTCTTGCAAGGTAAGTGTCCAGATCTTGCATCTTGCAAGATTAGCGTTATTTGCAAGTATCTTGCAAGATCTTGCAAGATAAACGTTATTTGCAAGAATCTTGCAAGATCTTGTAAGATAACCATCCTTGCTCGTCTAGGGGTTGATATTCTCAAGCAAGTAAACTTCTCAAGCAAGTAAACTTCGATCATTTTCTTAAAAATTTAGTCAGAACTTATCAGTGATAGCAATATGAGTTATGTTCAGATCCACGTTTGATTATTGTGCTTAGTTTATAAATATTTTGTTATATTTTAAAATTTGTCATTTTTTTGCAATAATTGTTATCAAAATTTAACAGCCCGGGCCGAGATGTCCAGCCATTTTTCACCGTTATTAAGCGAGAATAAGAATGTTAATATTATTTTTACACTCTTTACACTCTTCTCTCCGTTGTTTTTGGGAAAAATCTTCGGCCCGGGAGTGCTTTCTGCTACGACAGTTGATCAGAGAAGCGCATTGGACTAACATAAAATCTATCTTATTCTAGATTGAAACCAAAATTCAATTCATTTTGATCAAAACTATCTGCGCTCCAAAAATTGGAGAGAGGACAAAAAGCAGGACAACAAGTAAACAAAACAAATAAACAAACAGATGAATATGATACAGAAAGAAAAATGCAATTGTCTGTAATCAACTGGTCTTTTTTCCTAATCGCTTATTTCTTTTCAAACATGGTCACGCTTCCCTAGTTATTATGACAGCTAATTGTTGATTTTACAGTAATTTCGTCTCCGGCTAAATTCTTCCTTTTATGGTTTAGTGGATCCAAGCACAGACTAAAACCACCCCGCTAACATTTTGAAAATAATTGATTTATTGCCACGATTGTGAATTTCTTTTCTTTAAACATGGATGCAACGTATTGTTTACCAGGTAAGTTGAATATGGTAGACTTTTATTTTCTGAAATTAGACAACATCAAATTGGGTATTGGAAATGGGGTGAAAAAAGGGTTGGGTAATGGGGTCTAGTGAACCCAGACTGAACGTCAAGTCTTAGTCAGTACTGATTCAGGGAAATTACAAGTCTTGGATCAGTACTGTATCAGAGCTCTTATCATGCCACTGTTTAGACTTGGTCACATTTAGTCTTAAATCAAGCCTGAATCTTAACTTTTGGGTCCAGTCGTGGCCAAGATTTGATAGGTCTTGAGCAAGTCTTGGTCAAGACTTGACAAGTCTTGAGAAAATCTTGAGCAAGAGTTCACAAGTCTTGTGCAAGTCTCCACCCTGACTTGACAAGTATAGGTCAGGTATTGAGTGCAGTTTCTATTGTCAGTTTTTTTTCGTTTGGCTACGAAAGAAGAAGGCCACCACTTACACTGGTCTGCCTATGAAACTCTACAAAAAGGAAAAAAGAAGCACACGACAATACGAGCACTTCCACAAAGTTCACTTAGAGAATGAGTACCAGTCATGGCAACTTTTGTCTGTCCATTGAAAAAAAAATGGTTTTGTTGTGAAAATATGGGATATTAGAAGTTCATTTGCTCAATCAAAAGACTTGGCTCACGACTTGCAAATCTTGATCAAAACTTGACTCAAGACTCACCAAGACTTGACAAGTCCTGAGAAAGTCTTTTTCACAAGTCTTAAGACTCGAGATAAGACGTGATCAGTACTGATTTGTCAATTCAAGACGTGTATTCAGTCTTCATTCAAGTCTTCATCAGTGCAGAAGTACTGAGGAAGACTTGAAATTCGTTCCCTGAAAGATCTTTAGGCTGATCACCAAAAAACGTCAAGAAATGAGTAAGGGTTGAGGGGACTAATTCTGATGTAGGTGAATTAATGCTAAATAGGGGTTGGGGGGCTGTTTGTTTCCACTGCTACAGTTGAAATTCATTATTTCTGCGCTTCCAATACCACTCAAATACGGCGTTGCAAAATAGATTGCATCAAAATTAGATATCCCCAGGAATAGTCTTAAAAATATTCTTTATCATCAAAATAACAAACACAAGAAAACAACATGCCTTCGAATGGAACAAACAATTGAATGTCAGTTAAATTTAAAACCAAAAAAACGATGCTTAAAACTACGATGATTCTTTTCCAAAAAACGGGGTAAACTTATTAGTTGTTCGCTGGAGTTTGAGAAACAGTGAGCAATAAGTAGTTCGAAATAAGGAAAAATTTTATTAAAAAATAAAACTTTCATATTTAAATTGTTAGAGATTTCGAGAAAAATTTTGTGATTTCATAAAGAATTGAATTCCAGAACGAGGAAAAAAACATGAAGTATGCCTAACTACAGAACAAATTTAATGATTTCAAATATCAAATTGTAAAAATTACGTTTTTAACTAATAGTGAAGGGCAAAGTTATACTCCCAAAAAGCTTTAAAAAGGCAGATGTCAATAAAAATGCTACTGAAGCCAGTTATTTTGAACTCATCTAATTGTTTGGCCTTGAAGCATAAAATTCAGAGCCAGCCAGAGCAACAATGCAATCATCAACATGGAATGATTGTTTCCTCAGTCGTGATTTTTTTAAAAAAAATACACCTGCCCTCTAATTGTAAGCAAGTGACCATAATAATTTGATTCTAGAAATAATTTTGTTAGAAAAAAGAAGCGTTATTCAAGAAAACTTTTTTCAAAAAATTCTTTTTTACCGCTTTATTTTTGTTCGCTCACAGAAATGGTTTGAGCTACCAGGGAGGTCTTAGCTGCTTCGTAACAACAATTTATCACCTGACTGGCTTTACATGACGCTTCCGTGTTAGGCAATTATTTCAATTCAATTCAGTGTCCAACTTTTTGCAGGTATAGTTTCGCGCTCAAATCGTCCAAGAGTAGACACACTCACGCAATAGACATTATTTGACTCTACCTATTTATAATCAGCCAACTAGCAAGCTTTGAATTGGTTTCTCAACCGTGTAATAAAAGAAGCCCGTAGCATACCCACTACTTCCGTGAGCATTTCCTAAGATTGTTTTTCAGCTGTGCTTTTGTGCTAGTTTGCTTAATATTCCCGGGATGACCACCATAAATGTTTCTTAGAAACCATACGTAAGACATGTATGGTTGTATGGCTTCTTTGATACCATACATAAGACCATACAAAAATTTCAAGATGATCTCAAATGACGTTTTTTGGACCATGTAGTACAACAAATATCTCGTACTTGCCATTGGCCTTCAACAAAAAAAAAATTTTTTTTCTATGGTGCCTTGGATACCATATCCAAGACCATAGACTTTTATGGCCCATCCAAGATCATAAAACTTTTTTTGTGCAACATCTTTTTTTGACACAAAAATGATTTTAACATTGTCCTATGCGGATTTCAGACGATAAAAATGGAGATTTAAATATTTTCTTGTGAAAAAATTTTTATGGCGTCTTGGATACCATATCCAAGACCATAGACTTTTATGGCCCATCCAAGATCATAAAACTTTTTTTTGTGCAGCATCTTTTTTTGGCAAAAACTGATTTTAATAACCTCCTATGCGGGTTACAAACGATTAAAATGGAGACTTGAAAATTACTTGTGAAAATTTTTATGGTGTTTTCGATACCATATTCAAGACTATAGACTATTATGGCCCATCCAAGATCATTAAACTTATTTTGTACAACCTAAATTTTGTCTCAAAAATTTTTATCACCGCACCCTATGCGGGTTTCAGGCAAACAACTTGAAAGTCCAAGACAAACTCATGAATAATAATTTATGGTTTCTTGGATATCATCTCCAAGACCATATACTTTTACGGCTCATTCAATATCATAAAATTATCTTCCAAAAGCTTTTAATAAAATCGATGCCATTTTTCGGATATTGTGCCATTTTTGCTTCAATTTTGCTTTAATTTCTGTGATCAGCCATGCATTCAGTATTAGCTGAGCTGTTCTTAGACCTTGGTTAACCTTTTCAGCATGTTAATTCGATGAAAGTCAAAATTTTCCGTTTTTTTTGTTTTTGTAGTTGGAGTGTTTAAATTTCAATGATACGTCCCTCTCCCTATTTAATTTGCTTTTTCTACATCTGTTTCTGTCCGTGAAGCCAGTTTTAATGATGGTTATTGTTAATTCAACAATTTTTCATTTCTGACAATTTCAACAAATTTCTGTGTGTGTGTGTTGTTTTTTTTTGTCAAACTAATCAAAATATCATAGCCTCCATAGCGAGGTGGGAATTTGTTCCCGCCTCCCCATGAACACTTGCAGTGACAAAAAATTTTTGAGTGGACCTAAGCTACTCTCACAAACACGTTAGCATGGCTGTTCTACTCAGCTATACTTGATTTCTGCAGAACTGGGTCTCTGGTTCTAGCTCAAAAAAAGAGGTACACTTCAATAATTTGCTGATATCTTCCAAAGTACTCTATAATTTTTTTGGGCGGAGAATCATTTTTCTGATGCTGTAATTTTCTTGTTTTTGCTGTTTAGGTGCTGTCCTAAGTCGTCGTGGTGAAAATTATTCACTGTTAAATTTTAAAAAGTCACCAATAATATGATTTTGGTGTTCTCCAAAAACGGGTACCCCAGAAAACCACAACGAACCTACATATTTTGGTTTCTTGGATTCCCCTTTTATTATGGAGGATCCCCATATATATTTTTAGTTTGATTTTGTGGAGTTGAATTGGTCAATTTTTGCTCTGCATGCGCCGAACCTCGATTTTCGGCCATGTTCGGCTAATTCGGCGGTGACATAAAGTTGAATTCTTTTGTCAAGATTAAACATTTTAGTGTTTTAGAATGCTCAATTAATGGGGAGTATCACTATAAACTTAATGTACTATTTTTTCACACGTTTTGATGGTGCATTTTAGAAATACCTGAAACTTGGTATTCAAAATAGGTCATTTGACCAAATGAAAGAATTTTTTTTCAATTGATCAAGTTATCGGGCATGCTTTTTGTGTTTTCTGAACAGTATTTAAGTCCTTGAAGCTATTTGTATCAAAAATGGGGTTAACTCAACAATTTTTCATTTTTCACGATTTCATCAAGTTTCTGTGGATGTTGTTTTATGTCAAAACACAAAAAATCATAACCTTCATGATGAGGTGGGAAATTTTTTCCCATCTCCCCATGAAGGTTTTCGGTGATCCAGAACGTTGAAGTGCACCAGAATCACAACCACAATTACGCCGGCAACTCTGTTTCACGTTGTTTTACGTCAGTTCCGGAGATTTTGGGCTTTGCTTTTAGCCCAAAAAATGGAGTACAATACAGTATTTTGTTATTATCTGCTAAAGTTGTTAATATCAGTCGGACCAAATTAAACGGGAGTAGTCGCGTTTTATGAACACTAAACCCTTCTTGCTTGCAGTCTTTAGTTGGTTTCTCAAATCGTCCTCATCAAAAACTTATTAATGTTTAAATTTGAAAAAAAAAGTCGAATTTTCGGGCTTTGTTGAGTGACCCAATTTTCGTTACAACCAAGCACAAGCTTTACTCAACAAATCTTAGTGTTTTACAGTCCTCAGTTAAAGGAGAGTATCCCCATACATATTTTGCATAGTATTTTTGGGAATTGAGATAGTCAATTTTGGCTCTGAATCTGGTGACCTCGCTTTTTTGGTCAATTACCAATTTTGTTACGAGCTGATTGTTTCAGGATTAATATTTTCTTTCAATTTATTTTGATCTTTTTTTTGAATCACAGGCTTCTAGGAAAAGAAAGCCAGGTAAATAAGAATAGTTGCAACAGATATGCAAGCAAAATCTGCTTTTGCGGAGGAAACAACTTGCTTTATCACATTGAGAAAGGAACTTAAGTTTGTACTTTTTCGAATTTCCCATTCAATTTTTGACCAAAACGAGTGATTTTTGGCATAATTTGTTTCTCTTAGGACATTCTTTTCTGGAATGGCTGGGTCACAGTCCTGAAGATAGTCTTCAGAACAGTTATTCAATGTTGAAAGCGGTAAAACAAAATTTTTTCTCAAATTTTATGGCTTAGTGGTGTTTTGGGCAATTGAACAACTTTTTGGGCGTGCGTTTTGTGTTTTCTAGACACTATTTAAGTTGTTGAAGCTGATTGTATCAAATAATCGGATTAATTCAACAATTTTTCTTTTTTCACGATTTCATCAAATTTCTGTGGATGTTGTTTTATGTAAAAACACACAAAACATCATAACCTTCATGGTGAGGTGGGAAATTTTTTCCCACCTCACGATGAAGGTTTGCCTTGACCTAGAACGTGGAAGTGGACCAGAATTACACCCACAAATACGCCGGGAACGCTGTTTCACGTTGTTTTACGTCGGTTCCGGAGATCTGGGGCTTCGATTTTAGCCCAAAAAAATGGGGTACAGAACAGTATTTTGTTAATATCTGCTAAAGTACTGGACCAAATTAAACGGGAGTGGTCTCATTTTGTTGGCAATGAACCCGTCTTGCTTGGCAGTGTTTGGTTAGTTTCTCAAATCGTCCTAATCAAAAAGTTATTAATGTTTAAATTTGAAAAAAGTCGAATTTTCGGGCTATCTTGAGTGACCCAAATTTCGGTACAACAAAGCCCGCGATTTACCCAACAAATGTTAGTGTTTTAGAATCCTCAGTTAGTGGGGAGTATCCCCATATATATTTTCCATAGCCTTTTACGGAATTGTTATAGTCAAATTTGGCTCTGAAGTCGGGTCACCTCGCTTTTTGGGTCATTTGGCAGGGTACCTACTTTTTGCTATAACTTCTTCTAGACTGCACCGATTGGGCTCATTTTTTAATATAATGCGTATCTCAAGCAGTGCTACAAACTTGTTTAAGCGGGTTTATTTTTGTTCCGCCGTTTTAGAGAAAATGGCCAGTAAATTTGGCCTTGGTTTTAGCCCCAGAAGCGGTTGACACCCTCCGGTTGACACCATTGACACCTTGAAGCTTTGAACTGTATTACAAAAATAAGTGTTTTGAACAGCCCGTTTAATGTAGGTTCCGAATATGTATACTTTATATAGCGGTTTCTCAAGTTTAGATCTTCAATTTTGGCTCTGCAGCCGGAGTACTCTGCTTTTTTGGTCATTTGGTACGGTACCTTTACTTTGCAATAACTCGTTGTAGAGTGAACCGATTTTGATGAAACTTTTTTTGTTAAACCCAGCTTGAGCTAAGCTTTGTTTTGATATAGGTGTCGTTTCGTTTCGATCAGCCGTTTTCGAGAAATTGGCCAGGACAGGTACCCAATTTTTTACCTGCTGAAGCAGGGTACCGGTACCTACAGAGCTCGGTCACATCACCTATAATGCGATTTAAAGCTTGTTTATTGGCCCGTTAGATTCGCCTGATAATGTGAATTGTTGCCATATATATTTTACATGTCGTTTTATGTAGTTCAGAAGGTCAATTTTAGCTCTGAATGTGGTGTATCATCTCATCTAAGGTCATTTGGTACGGTACCTATTTTTTGCTATAACTCCTCGAAGAGTGCACCGATTGGGCTCATTTTTTAAAATGATGCGTATCTCAAGCAGTGCTTCAAACTGTACCAAGGGCGTTTTTTTTTGTTCAGCCGTTTCCGAGAAATTGGCCAGGAAAGTTGACCTCAGTTTTGACCTACTGAGGAGAGAAACACTACCATGAATACAATATTAAACTTGTTATGTGTTGAATTTAGTGTGTCAGATTCCTGTGTTAGTGTGGAGTGTCCCAATATATATTTTGCAGCTGGTTATAATGAGTGGTTATTGTTGTAGTACCAAAATTTTTTTAATATTTATATACTATTATTCTAAGGTGAGGGCCTCGGGCCCCCATGAGGTGCACACCCCCCCTGCCCCGTTGAGATGCCGGTTAGTCGGTTTCCCCCCCGCTGGGATTTTGTGCACCTCATGTTGGGGACGTATCCCATGTGTATCTAGAGTGTAGGAGAAAAAGAATTTTTGCTATAGCTTGCCTAGAAAAAAGTTAGTTTTTCATTCGGAAATTTGCTATTATTTCAAATAAATAATTTGGATCTTTTCCGTTTGTGCCCCCCCAGTACGTTATGCTCCCCCCTGTTACAGAGCACGTGTCATTACATAGTAAAGCATTATGTAAAAATATTGCACGTGCATCTGGGGGTTGCAACTACTACTACTACTACTAAGCTGGGGGGGCACAAACGCAAAAGATCCAATAATTTTAAAAATAGGTATTTTTCATCGGGTCAAGGAGTTGTCCAAATTGAACCAAACTCGGTATCGAGTATCCCATGGGTAACTAGATTGTAAAACAAAAAGAATTTTTGGTATAGCTTGCCTAGGAAAAAAGTTAGTTTTCCATGCGGAAATTTGCTATTATTTCAAATAAATAATTTTAAAAATAGGTCTTTTTCATCGGGTCAAGGAGTTGTCCAAATAGAACCAAACTCGGTATCGAGTATCCCATGGGTAACTAGATTGTAAAACAAAAAGAATTTTTGGTATAGCTTGCCTAGGAAAAAAGTTAGTTTTTCATACGGAAATTTGCTATTATTTCAAATAAATAATTTTAAAAATAGGTCTTTTTCATCGGGTCAGGGAGCTGTCCAAATGGAACCAAACTCGGTATCGAGTATCCCATGGGTAACTAGATTGTAAAACAAAAAGAATTTTTGGTATAGCTTGCCTAGGAAAAAAGTTAGTTTTTCATACGGAAATTTGCTATTATTTCAAATTGAGTAATTTTGAATATTTTTAAAAAATAGGTCTTTTTGATTAGGTCATAGAGTAGTCGAAAGTGAACCAAACTCGGCATGCAGTTTCCCCTGTGTAGGTAGAGTGTAGGAGATAAAGAATTTTTGGTATAACTTGCCTAGGAAAAGAGTTAGTTTTTCATACGGAAATTTGCTTTTATTTCCAATAAATAATTTTAAAAATAGGTTTTTTTTCATCGGGTCAAGGAGTTGTCCAAATGGAACCAAACTCGGTATCGAGTATCCCATGGGTAACTAGATTGTAAAACAAAAAAAATTTTTGGTATAGCTTGCCTAGGAAAAAAGTTAGTTTTTCATACGGAAATTTGCCATTATTTCAAATAAGTAATTTTGAATATTTTTAAAAATAGGTCTTTTTGATTAGGTCATAGAGTGGTCGAAAGTGAACCAAACTCGGTATGCAGTTTCCCCTGTTTAGGTAGAGTGTAGGAGACAAAGAATTTTTGGAATAGCTTGCCTAGGAAAAAAGTTAGTTTTTCAATCGGAAATTTTGAGTTATTCGCTTATTCTATTTTCAAAAATATAGAAATTTCATCGGGTCAAGGAGTTGTCCAAATCGAACCAAACTCGGTATCGAGTATCCCATGGGTAACTAGATTGTAAAACAAAAAGAATTTTTGGAATAGCTTGCCTAGAAAAAAAGTTAGTTTTTCAATCGGAAATTTTGAGTTATTCGCTTATTCTATTTTCAAAAATATAGAAATTTCATCGGGTCAAGGAGTTGTCCAAATCGAACCAAATTCGGTATCGAGTATCCCATGGGTAACTAGATTGTAAAACAAAAAGAATTTTTGGAATAGCTTGCCTAGGAAAAAGTTAGTTTTTCAATCGGAAATTTTGAGTTATTCGCTTATTCTATTTTCAAAACTATAGAAATTTTATCGGGTCAAGGAGTTGTCCAAATCGAACCAAACTCGGTATCGAGTATCCCATGGGTAACTAGATTGTAAAACAAAAAGAATTTTTGGAATAGCTTGCCCAGGAAAAAAGTTAGTTTTTCAATCGGAAGTTTTGACTTATTCGCTTATTCTATTTTCAAAAATATAGAAATTTCATCGGGTCAAGGAATGTGTTTGAATTTTTTGTTGTTTTTTTCAGCTTAATTTATGAGCTCTTCTTTCCTCTCAACTTACAAAATTCCAAAGATGAATCCAGGAGATTGCAAGGGGGAATGCCATCCTGTCAAAAAGTTAAAAAAAAATTAAAATGTTTTAAAAAATTGAGAGGGGTGCCTCAATGCCAACGGGTAATAGTTCGGGAAACAACCAAATTTTCCCGTTGGCATTGGTTGAGGGCTTTTGGATTTTTTGACTATAATTCAAAATGAATGATCCGCCTTACGTTCCTAGAAAAAAAGTTAGTTTTTCAATCGGAAGTTTTGACTTATTCGCTTATTCTATTTTCAAAACTATAGAAATTTTATCGGGTCAAGGAGTTGTTCAAATCGAACCAAACTGGGTATGGAGTATCCCATGTGTACCTAGATTATAAAACAAAAAGAGTTTTTGCTATAGCTTGCCTAGAAAAAAAGTTAGTTTTTCATACGGAAATTTGCGAATTTCGCGAATAACGAATATTAAAAATAGGTCAATACTATTTAGATTGTAATGCGAAAAGAATGGTCCGCTTAAAGTTCCTAGAAAAAAGTTAGTTTTTCAATCGGAAATTTGCGAATTTCGCGAATAACGAATTTTAAAAATAGGTCTTTTTCATCGGGTCAAGGAGTTGTTCAAAGTGAACCAAATTGATTTCCCAGACTACCAGTACTATTTAGATTGTAATGCGAAAAGAATGGTCCGCTTAACGTTCCTAGAAAAAAAGTTAGTTTTTCAATCGGAAATTTGCGAATTTCGCGAATAACGAATTTTAAAAATAGGTCTTTTTCATCGGGTCAAGGAGTTGTTCAAAGTGAACCAAATTGATATCCCAGACTACCAGTACTACTTAGGTTGTATTGCAAAAAGAACGGTCCGCCTAACTTTCCTAGAAAAAAACTTCGTATCTCAATCGGAAATATCGACTTATTCGCTTATTCTATTTTCAAAACTATAGAAATTTTATCGGGTCAAGGAGTTGTTCAAATCGAACCAAACTGGGTATGGAGTATCCCATGTGTACCTAGATTATAAAACAAAAAGAATTTTTGCTATAGCTTGTCTAGGAAAAAAGTTAGTATTTCATACGGAAATTTGCTATTATTTCCGAATAATTTTGATTAAGTGTATTTAAAAATAGGTCTTTTTCATCGGGTCAAGGAGTTGTTCAAAGTGAACCAAATTGATATCCCAGACTACCAGTACTATTTAGGTTGTATTGCAAAAAGAACGGTCCGCCTAACTTTCCTAGAAAAAAACTTCGTATCTCAATCGGAAATATCGACTTATTCGCTTATTCTATTTTCAAAACTATAGAAATTTTATCGGGTCAAGGAGTTGTTCAAATCGAACCAAACTGGGTATGGAGTATCCCATGTGTACCTAGATTATAAAACAAAAAGAATTTTTGCTATAGCTTGTCTAGGAAAAAAGTTAGTATTTCATACGGAAATTTGCTATTATTTCCGAATAATTTTGATTAAGTGTATTTAAAAATAGGTCTTTTTCATCGGGTCAAGGAGTTGTTCAAAGTGAATCAAATTGATATCCCAGACTACCAGTACTATTTAGGTTGTATTGCAAAAAGAACGGTCCGCCTAACTTTCCTAGAAAAAAACTTCGTATCTCAATCGGAAATATCGACTTATTCGCTTATTCTATTTTCAAAACTATTAAAATTTTATCGGGTCAAGGAGTTGTTCAAATCGAACCAAACTGGGTATGGAGTATCCCATGTGTACCTAGATTTTAAAACGAAAAGAATTTTTGCTATAGCTTGTCTAGGAAAAAAGTTAGTATTTCATACGGAAATTTGCTATTATTTCCGAATAATTTTGATTAAGTGTATTTAAAAATAGGTCTTTTTCATCGGGTCAAGGAGTTGTTCAAAGTGAACCAAAATGATATCCCAGACTACCATTACTATTTAGGTTGTAATGCAAAAAGAATGGTCCGCCTAACAATCCTAGAAAAAAAGTTAGTTTTTCAATCGGAAATTTTGACTTATTCGCTTATTCTATTTTCAAAAATATAGAAATTTCATCGGGTCAAGGAGTTGTTCAAAGTGAACCAAATTGATATCCCAGACTACCAGTACTATTTAGATTGTAATGCGAAAAGAATGGTCCGCTTAACGTTCCTAGAAAAAAAGTTAGTTTTTCAATCGGAAATTTGCGAATTTCGCGAATAACGAATTTTAAAAATAGGTCTTTTTCATCGGGTCAAGGAGTTGTTCAAAGTGAACCAAATTGATATCCCAGACTACCAGTACTATTTAAGTTGTAATGCAAAAAGAATGGTCCGCCTAACGTTCCTAGAAAAAAAGTTAGTTTTTCAATCGGAAATTTTGACTTATTCGCTTATTCTATTTTCAAAACTATAGAAATTTTATCGGGTCAAGGAGTTGTTCAAATCAAACCAAACTGGGTATGGAGTATCCCATGTGTACCTAGATTATAAAACAAAAAGAATTTTTGCTATAGCTTGTCTAGGAAAAAAGTTAGTATTTCATACGGAAATTTGCTATTATTTCCGAATAATTTTGATTAAGTATATTTAAAAATAGGTCTTTTTCATCGGGTGAAGGAGTTGTTCAAAGAGCACCAAAATGATATCCCAGACTACCAGTACTATTTAGGTTGTAATGCAAAAAGAATGGTCCGCCTAACGTTCCTAGAAAAAAAGTTAGATTTTCAATCGGAAATTTTGACTTATTCGCTTATTCTATTTTCAAAAATATAGAAATTTCATCGGGTCAAGGAGTTGTTCAAAGTGAACCAAATTGGTATCCCAGACTACCATTACTATTTAGATTGTAATGCGAAAAGAATGGTCCGCTTAACGTTCCTAGAAAAAAAGTTAGTTTTTGAATCGGAAATTTGCAAATTTCGCGAATAACGAATTTTAAAAATAGGTCTTTTTCATCGGGTCAAGGAGTTGTTCAAAGTGAACCAAATTCATATCCCAGACTACCAGTACTATTTAGGTTGTAATGCAAAAAGAATGGTCCGCCTAACGTTCCTAGAAAAAAAGTTAGTTTTTCAATCGGAAATTTTGACTTATTCGCTTATTCTATTTTCAAAAATATAGAAATTTCATCGGGTCAAGGAGTTGTTCAAAGTGAACCAAATTGATATCCCAGACTACAAGTAATATTTAGATTGTAATGCGAAAAGAATGGTCCGCTTAACGTTCCTAGAAAAAAATTAGTTTTTCAATCGGAAATTTGCGAATTTCGCGAATAAGGAATTTTAAAAATAGGTCTTTTTAGTCGGGTCAAGGAGTTGTTCAAAGTGAACCAAATTGATATCCCAGACTACCAGTGACATTTAAGTTGTAATGCAAAAAGAATAGTCCGCCTATCATTCCTAGAAAAAAACTTCGTATCTCAATCGGAAATATCGACTTATTCGCTTATTCTATTTTCAAAAAATAGTAAATTTTTATCGGGTCAAAGAGTTGTTCAAAGTTGATATTTGATGACGCATACAAAGTTAGCCAAAATAATGTACCTGATTAGCACTTATATGTAAGTTGTTTTACAGGAGCGTGCTCAGATGGACAAAGAAAACAAAAAGCCCTCGATGAAGAAAGAAAAACGAAAAAACTCATTCAGGAATCCAATTTCTTTTCGTTTCTCAGGATTCAAACCCACTGAGAACGGTTCTTTTGGCCCAGCAAAAGAAGAATTGAAAGCTGCCTACCCTCTGATTCAAAATGTTTCCTTTCTGGGGCTGAGAAAAGACTCAAAAAAAGCTACACGGTTGGGTCAATTTTTTGAATCCCAAGGATTGCTCAACGACTTTTTCTCTGATGCAGAAAAACCCAATACACGGGAACAAACCCGAAAAAATGGGAGAAATGCGTGAAGCAGAGTTTGCGGCAAGTCTTTCAAACCCACCCTTTAAGCCTCTCCCGAGGAAGCAACCAGATTTGCAGGATTTTTCAAAAAATGTGCAGGATTTTGATTATAAATGTTTTTAACATTTTCTGAAAAAAAATTGTTCGTATCCAACAGGTTTTTTTACTGTTTATCTCTTTCTATGATTACCCTCTGTTCAGTAAATTTTAGGTTTGTAATAAAAAAGTAGTTTTCCGCCTAACGTTTATAGGAAAAAAAAGATCGTATTTCAATCGGAAATTTTGACTTATTCGCTTATTCTATTTTCAAAAATATAGAAATTTTATCGGGTCAAGGAGTTGTTCAAATAGAACCAAACTCGCTATCGAGTATCCCATGGGTAACTAGATTGTAAAACAAAAAGAATTTTTGGAATAGCTTGCCTTGGAAAAAAGTTAGTTTTTCAATCGGAAGTTTTGAGCTATTCGCTTATTCTATTTTCAAAAATATAGAAATTTCATCGGGTCAAGGAGTTGTCCATATCGAACCAAACTCGGTATCGAGTATCCCATGGGTAACTAGATTGTAAAACAAAAAGAATTTTTGGTATAGCTTGCCAAGGAAAAAAAGTTAGTTTTTCATTCGGAAATTTGCTATTATTTCAAATATATAATTTTAAAAATAGGTTTTTTTTCATCGGGTCAAGGAGTTGTCCAAATGGAACCAAACTCGGTATCGAGTATCCCATGGGTAACTAGATTGTAAAACAAAAAGATTTTTTGGAATAGCTTGCCTAGGAAAAAAGTTAGTTTTTCAATCCGAAATTTTGAGTTATTCTCTTATTCTATTTTCAAAAATATAGAAATTTCATCGGGTCAAGGAGTTGTCCAAATCGAACCAAACTCGGTATCGAGTATCCCATGGGTAACTAGATTGTAAAACAAAAAGAATTTTTGGTATAGTATGCCTAGGAAAAAAGTTAGTTTTTCATTCGGAAATTTGCTATTATTTCAAATAAATAATTTTAAAAATAGGTATTTTTCATCGGGTCAAGGAGTTGTCCAAATCGAACCAAACTCGGCATCGAGTATCCCATGGGTAACTTGATTGTAAAACAAAAAGAATTTTTGGTATAGCTTGCCTAGGAAAAAGTTAGTTTTTCATACGGAAATTTGCTATTATTTCAAATAAGTTATTTTGAATATTTTTAAAAATAGGTCTTTTTGATTAGGTCATAGAGTGGTCGAAAATGAACCAAACTCGGTATGCAGTTTCCCCTTTGTAGGTAGAGTGTAGGAGATAAAGAATTTTTGCTAAAGCTTGCGTAGAAAAAAAAGTTAGTTTTTCATTCGGAAATTTGCGAATTTCGCGAATAACGAATTTTAAAAATAGGTCTTTTTCATCGGGTCAAGGAGTTGTTCAAAGTGAACCAAATTGATATCGCAGACTACCAGTACTATTTAGGTTGTAATGCGAAAAGCATGGTCCGCTTAACGTTCCTAGCAAAAAAGTTAGTTTTTCATACGGAAATTTGCTATTATTTCAAATAAATAATTTTAAAAATAGGTCTTTTTCATCGGGTCAAGGAGTTGTCCAAATGGAACCAAACTCGGTATCGAGTATCCCATGGGTAACTAGATTGTAAAACAAAAAGAATTTTTGGTAGAGCTTGCCTAGGAAAAAAGTTAGTTTTTCATTCGGAAATTTGCTATTATTTCAAATAAACAATTTTAAAAATAGGTCTTTTTCATTGGGTCAAGGAGTTGTTCAAAGTGAACCAAATTGATATCCCAGACTACCAATACTATTTAGGTTGTAATGCAAAAAGAATGGTCCGCCTAACGTTCCTAGAAAAAAGTTAGTTTTTCAATCGGAAATTTGCGAATTTCGCGGATAACGAATTTTAAAAATAGGTCTTTTTCATCGGGTCAAAGAGTTGTCCAAATGGAACCAAACTCGGTATCGAGTATCCCATGGGTAACTAGAGTCTAAAACAAAAAAAGTTATTGGTATAGCTTGCCTAGCAAAGAAGTTAGTTTTTCATACGGAAATTCGCTTTTATTTCAAATAAGTAATTTTGAATATTTTTAAAAATAGGTCTTTTTGATTAGGCCATAGAGTGGTCGAAGGTGAACCAAACTCGGTATGCAGTTTCCCCTGTGTAGGTAGAGTGTAGGAGATAAAGAATTTTTGGTATAGCTTGCCTAGGAAAAAAGTTAGTTTTTCATACGGAAATTTTGAGTTATTCGCTTACTCTATTTTCAAAAATATAGAAATTTCATCGGGTCAAGGAGTTGTCCAAATCGAACCAAACTCGGTATCGAGTATCCCATGGGTAACTAGATTGTAAAACAAAAAGAATTTTTGGTATAGCTTGCCTAGGAAAAAAGTTAGTTTTTCATTCGGAAATTTTGACTTATTCGCTTATTCTATTTTCAAAAATATAGAAATTTCATCGGGTCAAGGAGTTGTTCAAAGTGAACCAAATTGATAGCCCAGACTACCAGTACTATTTAGATTGTAATGCGAAAAGAATGGTCCGCTTAACGTTCCTAGAAAAAAAGTCAGTTTTTCATACGGAAATTCGCTTTTATTTCAAATAAGTAATTTTGAATATTTTTAAAAATAGGTCTTTTTGATTAGGTCATAGAGTGGTCGAAAGTGAACCAAACTCGGTATGCAGTTTCCCCTGTGTAGGTAGAGTGTAGGAGATAAAGAATTTTTGCTATAGCTTGCGTAGAAAAAAAGTTAGTTTTTCATTGGGAAATTTGCGAATTTCGCGAATAACGAATTTTAAAAATAGGTCTTTTTCATCGGGTCAAGGAGTTGTTCAATGTGGACCAAACTGATATCCCAGACTACCAGAACTATTTAGGTTGTAATGCAAAAAGAACGGTTCGCCTAACTTTCCTAGATAAAAAGTTAGTTTTTCAATCGGAAATTTGCGAATTTCGCGGATAACGAATTTTAAAAATAGGTCTTTTTGATCGGGTCAAGGAGTTGTCCAAATGAAACCAAACTCGGTATCAAGTATCCCATGGGTAACTAGATTGTAAAACAAAAAGAATTTTTGGTATAGCTTGCCTAGGAAAAAAGTTAGTTTTTCATACGGAAATTTGCTATTATTTCAAATTGAGTAATTTTGAATATTTTTAAAAATAGGTCTTTTTGATTAGGTCATAGAGTGGTCGAAAGTGAACCAAACTCGGTATGCAGTTTCCCCTGTGTAGGTAGAGTGTAGGAGAAAAAGAATTTTTGGTATAGCTTGCCTAGGAAAAAATTAAATTTTTCATAGGGAAATTTTGAGTTATTCGCTTATTCTATTTTCAAAAATATAGAAATTTCATCGGGTCAAGGAGTTGTCCAAATTGAACCAAACTCGGTATCGAGTATCCCGCGGGTAACTAGATTGTAAAACAAAAAGAATTTTTGGTATAGCTTGCCTAGGAAAAAAGTTAGTTTTCCATACGGAAATTTGCTATTATTTCAAATAAATAATTTTAAAAATAGGTCTTTTTCATCGGGTCAAGGAGTTGTCCAAATGGAACCAAACTCGGCATCGAGTATCCCATGGGTAACTAGATTGTAAAACAAAAAGATTTTTCGGTATAGCTTGCCCAGGAAAAAAGTTAGTATTTCATACGGAAATTTGCTATTATTTCCGAATAAATTTGATTAAGTATATTTAAAAATAGGTCTTTTTCATCGGGTCAAGGAGTTGTTCAAAGTGAACCAAAATGATATCCCAAACTACCAGTACTATTTAGGTTGTAATGCAAAAAGAACGGTGCGCCTAACTTTCCTAGAAAAAAACTTCGTATCTCAATCGGAAATATCGACTTATTCGCTTATTCCGTATTCTTTTTTCAAAAAAATAGTGAAATTTTATGGGGTCAAGGAGTTGTTCAAAGTGAACCAAATTGATATCCCAGACTACCAGTGACATTTAATTTGTAATGCAAAAAGAATAGTCCGCCTAACATTCCTAGAAAAAAGTTCGTATTTCAATCGGAAGTTTTGACTTATTCGCTTATTGTATTTTCAAAAATATAGAAATTTCATCGGGTCAAGGAGTTGTTCAAAGTGAGTTGTTCAATATCGGATCATAGAGTTGAACCGATATGATGAATTGACATCCCAGGCTGACAGTATTCTGTAGCTTGTAATACAAAAAGAATGGTCTTCCTAACGTTACTAAAAAAGTTTGTTTTTCAACTAGAGAGAACTGGACAAATTTTTCTGTTACTGAGCACTTTTCTATTATTCAGTTTTACTTTTTTGTGAAGATAGCAATTGCGGTGTTTCGTAAGCTGACTTGCGCGGCTGAAAAACTGCATTTGCTATCCTATCAGAAAAAGAAAGGCTGAAAATAAAAAAAAATTGTATTTTTTAAAGAAATTGTCCTTTCCAAACTTTTTAGCTATTTTTAATTTTTTCTCGAAATGCTAGACTGTTCTATGTTGATTTTTGACAATTTCTTGACGTGTCTCACATTTATGATGTTCATTGAATTGAATGCTTCTCATAGAAATGTGTTATGATGATTTTTTTGTGTTTGCAACTTAGATGACTTAGGTCTACTTTTTGCTTCTTAAATAGAGCTTTTTTTTCTTCAAGTCACTCTAAATTGACATCGTTTTGACCTTATGACCTTCACGACCTATTAATTTTCATGAGTAGATTTCTTAAGATTGATAAAATTAGCATGTTTGTTGTAATTGGGTCTAGTAAAGCAAAACCTTTTTCTAAATATCAAAAAAACCTCTCAAAAGTCAACATTTTTCCGAATTTTTGAAGATTTAAAGAATCGTGTTTTTTTCGGTTTTTTTGAAGTTCCCTAGGATAAACTAGTAGTACTAGTATTATGTGGATTTTACAGCAGATCTTTGCCCCACCAGACGTTTCTACAAACAAAGGAGATATGGCACTTGGAAATATCGACCCTTTCGATTAGTCTTTTTTCGAAAATAGTGAAGTTTTATGGGATCATAAACCCGTTTATATATCGGACATTAAAGTTGAACCAATCGTATTGCTCAACTAACAGTGTTGTGTAGTTTGTAACACAAAAAGTATGGTCTTCCTAACGTTACTAAAAAAATTGTTTTTCAACTAGAAAGAACTGGACAAATTTTTCTGTTACTGAGCACTTTTTTATTATTCAGTTTTCCTTTTTTTGTGAAGATAGCAGTTGCGGTGTTTCGTAAGCTGCCTTGCGCGGCTGAAAAACTGCATTTGCTATCCTATCAGAAAAAGAAAGGCTGAAAACAAAAAAATTGTATTTTTTAAAAGAAATTGTCCTTTCCAAACTTTTTAGCTCATTTTTAATTTTTTCTCGAAATGCTAGACTGTTTTATGTTGAGTTTTGACAATTTCTTGACGTTTCTCACATTTATGATGTTCATTGAATTGAATGCTTTGCATAGGAATGTGATTTGAATATTTTATTTATGTTAGCAACTTAAGACTTTGGTCTACTTTTTGCTTCTTTAATAGAGCCTTTTCCGATTAGACCAGATGACCTTCACAACCTATTGTGTAGATCATGAGTAGATGTCTTAAGATTGATAAAAGTAATATATTTGTTGTAATTGGGTCTAGTAAAGCAAAACTTCTTAAGGTCAAAAAGTCTTCTCTCAAAAATCAACAACTTTCCGAACTTTTAATTTAAAAGATTTTTACTTTCAGATTTAAAGTATTTTGTTTTTTTCCGGTTTTGATTGCCGTTCCCAAATTTGAACCAGTAGTACTAATAGTATGTAAATTTTGCTGCAAGTCCTTGGTCCGCCTGATATTCCTACAAACAAAAAAGATATATCTTTTGGAAATATCGACTTTTTTGCTTAGTCTTTTCAAAAACAGTGAAGTTCTATCCGATCATTATTATGTAGTTTGTAATACAAAAAGAATGATCTGCTTTACGTTCCTACGAAAAAATGTGTATTTCAACTAGAAAGATCAAGAACAATTTGTCTGCTACTCAGACCTCTATTGTAAATCAGTTTTCTTTTTTTGTAAAGATAGTGATCGCGGTGTTTCGTGAGCTGACTTACGCGGCTGAAAAACTGCATGTGCTATCTTATCAGGAACAAAAGCTAAAAATAAAAAAGTTATATTTTTGAAAGGAATTGTTATTTTTTTAATTTTTGAGCCACTTATTAATTTTTCTTGACATGTTAGATTGGTTTATGTTGGTTGGTGTTTGGTCAATAAAAGTGGTGTCCTATCAATCTCCTTTAGCCTACGAAAACAGTCTTAGTTTTGTTTCCAGAGTGTTATGGAAAAAGAAAATCAAGATGATTGTAGGCGTAAAAGAGGTCGCAGAAGTCGAGAAAATGTCGTGAAGAGAAAGAAAAAATATCAAGATAAGCAAATTGGTTTTTTAAAGAAGCGGCAAAACCTTTGTGAAGAGGAACTGAAGGAAGCAAAAGAGACTATTTCAAGGCTCAATGTGCAAATCTTTCGTTTCAAAGGCAGATCTGGCTTGCAATCAAGAGTAAGTTTTTTAACTGTAATTGTTCTGGCCGTTCCCTTTGTCAGAATTATTTTGAACATCTGATATATAGAAAAACTTTCCGTTTTAATATTGGTAAAGTTTTCTTTCGTTTGGAAATAATCTGAGTTTATTTCTTTAACAAAGTTAGAATAATTGTATAAATTGTTTTTTTAGAGTGTACTAAACAATGGCAGACCTCAAAGGTTTTGCGTTAAAATGCAATCCGAGAAAAATGAAAACCACGATGGTCGGGTTCAGAGGAGAAACGTTATTAAGCGACTTGCAGCTGTGTCACAATTTAGTGTCAGCAACTTTAAAGTACGACACGAACGCTGCCTGGGTTCTGGATCTTTTGGACAAGTGTACGCTGGGTCTTTTGGTTTCAAACAAAAAATTCAATGTGTTGTAAAGATCGCTAAAAAAGGAGCAGAAGAAGATTTGATTCTCGAAGGCCGAATTCTTAGAAAAATTTTTGATGAGCCGGTGGACTCTAACCAAATGTTCTTCCCCTTTCTCTATGGTTATCACAACGATGAAAAAGGACTCGTAATGGAGCGTTTTTTCGGATATTCTGTGAAATAGCACGCTCTCGGAAGTATACAAAATGATTGGATAAAGCGAATAACTGAAATATCGAAAGCACTTATGTTCCTCCATTCTAGAGAAATTCTGCATCTTGACATTAACGCAAGCAATGTTCTGGCCTCACCCGATACTACAAAGCTTATTGACTTCGGTAAAGCAACGTTAGAAGATTTTGCTATCACTTACAACCTTGATGCTGTGGAACGAGAATTGTATAATAGAAGATATCAGCAAATTGAGTTTGAGCTGAGAAATGAAAAGCTCTGTAAAACTAAAAGGTGCTCCGATGTTTACAGTTTGGGCGCTCTCATTCTATATATCGTTGAAAAATTCCCTATTTCAGTGGACATAAAATGCAGTCTTGAAGTAATAGGTAAAAATTGCTGTGCACCTCGTGCAATTAGAAATTCTTTGGACCTCATTATTATTGAGTTAAATGAACTGTCGCCTTAAGATGAACTGCAATAAAAAAATTCCCGTTGTTGAGAAAATCTGATCTTTAAATTCTGAGTACATCATGTAAACTTTACAGAGCGCAATTTTATGGTTTGGAAGATACAATTTGAGAGAAAATAAAGTTTTCGTTGGTTGCCTTGTATTTGAAGATTTTCGTTGGTTATCTTGTATTTGAAGACTAACAAAAGACTCACATTATCTGAGATAGCGTTGGTTAAATGGCTTCTTGTTTAGCATTGCCACTTTACCTGTTTACCATTTAGCAATTTTTCAATCGAATTGGTAATGCTCAATTATCCTAGCTTCTAAATCGCATTTTTCAATAATCACAATTCTTTTGTTTTCAGAAATGAGTGAGCCAAGACGAACAGAGCGTTCAAATAAAGGTTTTAACTCTCAGCTACACTCCGATTTGTATGAAAACGCGAAACTTGAGAAAAGTGCTAAGGGGAAATTATGGCTTTTCTTTTACAAAGGGGACACGAATTCTTTCGCAATAGAATACAACAGCTGTAGGTGGCCGGAGGGAACAACTCTAGCACAGAATTTATAGCTTCGTATTGGTGACAAGATGGCAATTCGTTACAAGAATGTACCCATAAGAGCTTCTCTGAGTGGCATAGTGTTAAAAGCTGACGTGGTTAGAGCAGAAGCTGCAATTGCAAAAAAAGTTGCAGATGCTGATAGATCTTTGACAGATGTGAGCTACCATGGGTTAGTTATAATTAGTAGTAGCTATTTTTTTGCTTATTGTTATTAAGAATATCTGCACAATCCATTAGAGATTTGTAGAAAGCTTCAGAAAATTCTTTGTCGTGTCAAAGCAAAGATAGCTTTTTTTTGTTCAGTGATGCGGATCAAAGTGAGGTTGCGTCATTGGAGCGTTACGAAGCGCCAGTCCTCCCTAAGACAAAAGCGAAGAAGAACCGCTCTTCTGATTCAAGGAAATCAGCTCCTCCAAACAAAAAGCTGCGTTTCGATGATTCTGTTGATGATAAAGATATCAGGGCACAAGATCCTGTTGTAACGTTAGGTGCAACTTCAACACCGGTAGAGGTAGTTTTTTTATCATCTAAGCAAGATAACCAAAAATATTTTTTGCAAAAAGTTTGCAAACAATTTTTTAAATCGTTAGAATCAATTTGATTGTGTTAACGGTTCAGTTTTTTTATCTGTTTTCCAATGTTTTTTAGAATACGAAACCCATAATGGAAGGAGCTATGAAAGCCCTTGTTGATGCCTTCGAGACAAAATTCAAAGAGGCTGTGAAGGTGCAGGAGGATCACACACGAAAAATGGCAAAGGAAAATCAGCTGTTGCGCGCCAAGTTAACAACCTTAATTAAGAAAGCGCGTCCTTCTTTTGCTTCGTCGGAATCGAACCCAATACCAAGCCATGTCGAGGGAGATAGTATTTGGGTTGGAGATCTGGACCTCATGACACTAGTTCCAGATAGCGGACCTTCTTCTTTTGGGCGAACTGTAGCAGCAGCTGCTTTCGGAGAAGGTGATAAGTGCAAACCAATCAACGAGAGGATTGGTCCTAAATTGTCAAAAAAAGGCGCAAGAACTCCCTGCGATGCTGATCTCGAACAGAAGTTCAGAGATTGCATTGCTCGAAACTTCTCGAATGACATTCAAGCTGCAACCGAGAAGGCGATTTCGGGAGCAAACCAGTATGGACTAGAAATGAGGCGACGTTTCCCGACAAAAATTTTGAAGCGTGATGCCGAAAATATACCACCTACAGTCAATGATTTGAACAACTAAGTCTACTTATGGCTTGTGGAGTCTAAAAGAGGGCAAGGCAATTCGCTCTTAAGCGTTGCCAGACTTTTTTGTACTCAGATTATTTCTATACTTTGATAATCTTGGCTGTCATCAGAACTGCTGATTTTGTTTCCTGGCAGTCATCAATTGTGCTGTTGTGAACACATTGAGGAGTTCTCAACTTGCGAAACAAAATGAAAAACTAGTGCTCTCTAACTTATTATACTCAAACAAATTGTCTTCTGCTTCTTTTCACATAGTCGCTTTTTGTGCTACCGATGTATTCAATTCTCTTGAAACTGCCCTACAGCTGCATTTATTGCTCCTATTTATAAAGTTTCTCCTCTCAACTTTTATTATGTTTGTTTTTCGTTGCTTAGTTCAGCTTCAACTCCAGCAGACTTAAAGTTTTTCATACCTAATCAGGATTACCAAACATTTTTGTACCCGGATTCTTACTACTTTATTTTGATAACTTTGGCCTTTATAAAATGTGCTGATATTGTTAATTCGCAGTCATAAATTATGCTGATGTAAACATATTGAACATTTCTCAATTTGAAAAACAAAATGAGAAAACTAGTGCTATACGTTTTTATACACAAACAAGTTCTGTTCTGATTCTCTCACTATATTTGCTTTTCGTACTGCAAGTTCAGGTCTCTTGAAACTCTCTTAGAGCTGCATTTTTTGCTGTTTCTTAATAGTTCTCAACTTTCACCATGTTTGCTCTCTATCGTTTTATAAATGAACGTTTCCTAATAATTGATCTTCGTTGCTTCTTTTGACCTAAGTGTTGGGAAATATTCGACAGTGAAGAGGAACACTCAATCTTAAGGTTTCCTTGTCAATTTTTTTTGGAAAAATTGCCTAATCACACCTCGTTTTTTAATTCTGGAACCTAATTACTAGTTAACAAAAATTTTTCCTTTTGTGAAACGTTATCTAGAACTTGTCCTGTCAAATGTTTCACCTTTTCAGACAAATGTCCGAGTCCGACAGGAGCGAAGTGTTCTCTTCAGAAGAGGAAGCTGAAGTGTTCTTTGCAAAATTGCCAGATTCAAAGAGTGTCAAAAGAGCTCGTTTCGAATCCGAGGACGAAGAAAATGAAGCAAACAATCTATCAAAAACGTCAACTTTGAAAAAGAAGAGAGCTTACGTTGAATCTGAAAACGAGGAAGAGTTAACTGAGGCGAGTTTAATCGAAAAAGCTACTGACGCCAGCAATGTAGTAACTCCAAGCGGCGTAAACGTTGCAAGCTCTGAAGTGCCTTCTAGTGTTGGATCTTTGATACACCCAGTAGTCGATTTGTTTATATCTTCAGTTGACACAGTATTGGAAGAGCATAAAAACAACCTTAAGCAGCTTCGCATTAAAGAAAAAGCATCGAATCGCGAGTTTATAGATTCTCTCCACCACTACGTGTTCGGTGAAGGTGCAGCTGCCAGTAACGATCGATCCGCGTCACCAGTAATAGCGAATGTTTCAATTTAATGGAGCTGCAAGCGGGACCTGAGCCATCGAAATTCGGACGCAAGTTAGGGAAAAAGATGTTCGGAGAAAACTCTGACTGCCTGCTTACTACTCACATGATAGGACATCAACGGTCATTCTCCGAAATGCGGGAAGAAGTTGACGAGCACCTGGAGGAAACTTTCGAAAGTTAGGCTTAGGAAATTTTTCATTATATTCATTATATAAGCAAAATTAAGTAAATTTGTTTTCCTGCTAAATCTGAATGCCTAGATTGAAAAAGTTTGAAACAAATTTTACTGGAGCGTTCTGCAGAAAGACCTAAGTGTTCATTTAAAATGACTCTTATTCTATCTAAAATTCTGTGTGATGTATTATCCTGGCTTTGATTTATTGTTTTTGTTTCAGAGGTTGTCAAAGCGAAATATCCAAGACAATCGGAAATTGCCTTTCGTGAAGCCAGAAATGCCGCAAACCAAATGGGCTTAGATCTTAGAAGAAAATGAGATCGTCACTCTCACTGGCAAGATCTCAACCCTTTTCTCTCCAACTCAGCTGCGATTTAATTAATAGGCAATTTTTGATTTGTAATTCTCTGCTGTCAAAGGTGATTTTTTGTGTTTTTAATGTAAACGATAGTTTCTCTAATGAAACAATAACTCTGCCGTCTTCTGTTTGATGTTCATTTGTACACATTCTTTATGTGAGTTTTAAGTCGAGCTGTTATTTTGAACTCGTTTTATAAAAAGCTGTTTTGTACAACTAAAACAAAATTGTTTTTGCATATGAATCGACAGGTATAAAGGAGTTCACCATTGAATTTTTTCAGATGAAATGAAATACAAGAATAAAAGCTTAATTTTGGCTCAGTGCGATGCTCATGTTACATCTTGTTTGGTTCAGCGAGACATGTTACATCTTGTTTGGTTCAGCGAGACATCTTGTTTGGTTCAGCGAGACTGTGCAGTCTATGGTTGATAGAATAAATGAGTCAGAATATTCAGAAAAACTTACCAATAATGCACTTTACAAAAAATTTGATTCTTTGCTGCGACAAAGCTACCTTGAGGCGAAAGAAAACAATTTCGAGTTGAGGCCGGATAGTTTTGATGGCTATGGTTTGCATTATGTTGGTGAAACTGTACTTAAAGCTTTTCAGTCAAACACTTTAATCTCAAATCTTTGGGCAGCTTTAGAAAAGATTGATACGGAAGATGAAGACAAAATTAAGCCAATCTCAGTTTTTAAGCCGACTGATTTTTGCAATTTGTCGCGAATAATGGTCGGCTCTGTCAGGTTCGTGAATCATTCCTGCTTTCCCAATTGCGAGTACGAAGTAAAGGATTGGAAAAACCGTAAATGCGTAAAAATGAAAATAATCCGGGATATCGATCCGGAGAGTGAATCAACGGTTTTTTACGGCGAGTCATATTTTGGAGAGCAGAATAGTGATTGCTTGTGCCCTCATGTTGACAAACACAATAACACTACTACTACTCTTCCTGCAGTTCAACTTTATCTAAAACCCCAGCAAAAAACAGTTGAAGCCAATTTAAGGTCTCGATTTATCAGAAAAAGGGGAAGAAATTTTGTGGGCTTTGATTGCAAGCGAATGCGAGCTCGAACAGAATTAAGGGCGTTCGATTCCGACAGTTCAGATGCAGAGACCTCTTCAGACTTTTCAGTAGAGACCACACAATCTGTTGAACTTTTGTCCGATGCAGATAACAGGCAATTAGCAGCGTACAATCAGATTTCTTCACCGCAAGTTGTTCACCCACCCCTGCCTTTCATTGACGATGTGTCGACCATAAACGCTGATATGGAAGACGCAAGTGTTTCGTCTGCCGACGGTTCTTCTTCAAACGAACTCGAGCCTGCTTCAGATGCCAACTTCAGGCTTTGCGTCAATGCTATCACAGCAAAGCACGGCACATCTGATGCGGAAGCGAGGGAGTGGGTCAAATTGGTAAAAATTGTGAGTTTTCGCGATGATCTTCCCAGCTTCAAGACCATAAAAAAACAATTTCATATAAATAAACTTGCGCTTTTGGCAGTCGTGAAAAAGAATGGCGATGGCGAATTTATCAAGTTGAATTTTGTTGAAGAGCTACAAACTTTATTGAAGGATAACATTAATCTCTTTTATTCGTACGATTCGAACCACGAGAAGCACAGTGATTTGCAGCTACCTTCAGCTTTTAACTTTGCCACAAAAACTATCGATGTGTTCCTCATTATGAACTCAGATGGTGTGCGGCTCGTGAAGTCGTCGAGTAAATCGTTGTGGCCTGTATGGTTTGCGATAGTTCTTTTCCCACCCGTGAAAAGGTCTCTCTTCGAAAATATTGTTCTAGCTGCATTGTGGTTTGGTAACAACAAGCCTTCATGGGACGAGGTGTTTCACGTAAGTTTTTCTCTAATACATATATATAAAAACGAAAAGTATATCTGACATTTTTTTCAGGTCATAAAGAACGATCTGCAAACTGATTTTTCCGTAAAGTTTCAAAGCCATGTCTTCACTGTGAGAGTTGTACTTCTGGTGTCAGATATGCCAGCAACCGCATCTATGCTGAATATGCATCATCATCTCGCCACCTATGGTTGCACGCTATGCCTGGTAGAGACCAAAAGACAAGAACGAATCCGATATTATCCATTCAAACGATTCAAAATGAGAACCGCTGAGATACACAATGAGTGCCTTCGAATACTTGAGCGCCAGAGATTGAAGTCATTCAAAGGTGTCAAGGGGAAAAGTCAACTATTCGATTTGATACCGAGTTTGCCTTTAGCTGCACCAGTGGACGCAATGCATCAAGTTTATTTGGGTGTCACTAAAGTGATGATGCAAGTTATTGTTGACAAAACCAGGAAGACAGATATCGCAAGCATAAACTCCCTCATACAAGGCCTGAAGGTGAGAACAATTAAAAATATTGAAAATTGACTTCTGCGCAGATAAATTATCTCAAGTTTGTTTTTAGTTGACCTCCGATTTCAAGCGTAGTGGTCGAACGCTCAAAGATCTGGAATTTTTCAAAGCCAATGAATACAGAGCGTGGTTGTTCTACATCGGACCAATTCTTTTCAGTTTTTCTGTCAATGAAGACATCTACAATAGATTTCTACTACTTAGTTACTCAATTCGACTACTAATGGTGTCTACAGAACATACTGACGAAGCTGAGAGATTAATTTTTGATTTCCTGGAAAAAACGAAGGCACAGTAATCGGACGTTGTTTTTTCAGCGAATACTCATTCCCTGATGCATTTGGCGTGGCAAGTGAAGCAATTCGGTCCTTTGTGGTGCGCCTCTTCAATGATGTTTGAATCTGCGAACTACCTTCTGCAGTCCAAGTTCACTGGTTCGCTCAATCATTTACCTTTGATAATTGAGCGCTACCATCGGAATAAACAATCTTTGCGAGAGAGTGTTCGACATGACAAACTTTCGGACTACTGCAACTCTCTCAGAAAAACATCGAAATTTTTTCGTAAACGTGCAATTAGCAATGGAGTTCCCGACGACTTGTGCAATGCAGGGGACCTGTTCTACAGCAATTACCAGTCCTCTGCGTTCCATTTAGATTCTCTTGCCCATTCCTCCTCGTTTAACAGCTTCTTTTCCTTCAAACACAATAACAAACTGCGTTTTGGTCAGATTCGTTTGTTTTTCAACAAAAATGGAGCTGAAATGATAGGTGTTTACCAATTCAAAGTTGTTCAAACGACAAAATGCCCAACGCCTGTTTCTTGTGAACTGTATTCATTCGTCAAAGTTGAGAAAACAAGAAAAGTGTACACGCTGTTTGTAGATGCGATCCACGAGAAACTTCTTCACATCTACGTCAATGATATGCATTTTCTCGTCCCGTTGCTTTCTCGTCTTGAGCATTATTAACCTTTCAAAGATTCAATATTGTTGTTGATAATTGAAAACTTATTCGAAGTTTTCTTTATTTTCAAGTTATTAAAATTTGGGGCTTTGATCAGTATATATGATATCTATAAATGATTTTGAGTAACAAAGTCCGTTTATAGAGGTGACTTTTAATAGAGTCCTTATTACCAGTGAAGTTCTTTCTTCTCAAGCTGTTTTTTTGGTGTTATCTTGAGGAACTTTTTCCATATTTTAGATTAGGTTCAGTTTTTTTTTCAAAAACTCAGGATATCAGGATCACAACGATATTGTAAGATGATTATGTCTATTTTGTTCAGTTTTTCTGATAACATATGCAAGAAAAAACTATGATTACTTTAATTTTTTACCTTGAAAATAACGTTATTATGGCACGACGAAAAAAAAATTCTACGAAATCAGCTTTTTTCAATGAAAAGTCATGATTCGGATACAAACTGATTAAAGATTCTTAGCTGCTTCAATTCATGGTTTTTGACGTGGCTGGTTTCCCTTGTTAGCCTTATACTGTTTTCATACAAAAGTCTTGCCAGTTACTTTCTTAGTACCCTTCTCCTGCAGTTTTCGTTTCCTATTAACCATATAACCACCATAAATGGTTTTCTTAAAAACCATAAACCGACCATTAATGGCTTTCTTGAATACCATGAACCTTCCATAAATGGTTTTCTTAGATACCATGCACATTCCATTTATGACCGTCTTGGATACCATAGAGTTACCATTAATGGTGATCTTAGATACCATAGAGGTTTCATTAATGGCTATCTTGGATACCATAGAGCTTCCATTAATGGCTATCTTAGATATCATACACCCGACCATTTATGTTATCTTGGATACCATGGTAAGATCATACACGAAAATTTGGCCCTCCGTGGATGGAACCATAAATGGTCTTAAGTATGGTATCTAAGATGGGGCAACCCGGGTTGTGAGAGTTTCCCGGTTTTTGTGTAGTAAACCATCTGAGTGCTTTTATTGTTTATTTAATGGTATTTTTTGTAATCAGACTGTGGTTGTTAATGATCGTGGAAGGTTGAGAGCACGATCAATTGTTCAATTTGTATAATGCAAGCTTGAAATAGCTTATTACAAGAAGCCCTACTTGTTTAATATAAAATTGAAGAAAATTGATCAAGTCTTGATAAACATCGAAGAAGAACCTCACACCAGTTAGTTAACTCACTATAAATGGCACTCTAGGCCTTAAAACCGACGTTTGAATCCAGTACTAGTCCTCTGGCCCAGTAGATGATGCGCTCGTTGAACCCCCAACCCCTAAAATAATTTGTAAAAATTCTTCAAGCAGTGAACAAGTGAGTGATTTATGGTTCAAACTCAACTTGATGTTGAAAATTTCTAATCGGTATATAAAATATTTTTCATACTTCTCGCTGAAGCTGCGCAACACATGAATTGTTTCAACTGAAATTTTCGGTTTCTCTCTTACTCACAATAAATGTACTATGTCTTTTTCTTGTGTCATTTATGGCTTTTAGCAACCTCGATCGTTTCAGAGAAGAATTCTTCATTCCGATTGGTATCAACTAGAGATAAAATGGTGGAAAGCCATCTGTCTTCGAAGCGAAGAGCCATAACAGCAATGCCAAAAATCACAACCGCTACCCCAGTCGAAAATATATAGATACTTTAAAACAAAAATTACAAAACTGTTTACAATTTTTTTGCAATTAAGATTTCTAATGAATACATAATTAGTGAGCAAATTTTTGTATTAACTTTTTGAAAAATTAGTGAGCAAAATTTTGTATTAACTTTTTGAAAAATTAGTGAGCAAATTTTTGTATTAACTTTTTGAAAAATTTTGCCAATTTTATGTTTTTGCTATTGGCAAATGTTATAGTGAGCAAATTTTTGTATTAAATTTTTGAAAAATTTTGCCAACGTTTTGTTTAAATAACAATAAATTCACAAATTTACCTATTTTGTCGTAAACATCTTAAAGTCTATAAATTTATACAACGTCACCGTGCAGCACTCAAGTCGAAACCGAATGGCTATCTTGCTTGCAAAATTATGGCAGATTCTGACAAGATAACCATTCTTACTGTCAGAATCGTGTAAAATATACATTTGTTTTGCCAGATTAGCCCAAGATAACCGTTTTTTAGTCAGAATGATGGAAATTTAGAGCTCTTATACGGTTGAATTTTTTCCGTTTGTGCCCCCCAGCTCAGTGTGCGCATATTATTTGCAACCCCCATCAGAACGTGTAATATTTTTAATTAATATTTTACTATATGTAATTGAGGGTGCATAACGTGCTGGGGGCATAAATGGAAAAGATCCAAAACAGTTTATTAATTTTTTGGATCTTTTCAGTTTGTGCCCCCAGTTTAGTGGGAGGATATTATTTGCACCCCCAGCCTCACCTGCCATATTTTAGCATAATCATTTACTAGGTAATGTTACGTGCTCTGCAACGGGGGCATAAATTTGGGTTGGGGCACAAAAGGAACAGATATAAATTTTTAAAGATAATTGTTTTCATAGATTACCCTAAACTTAAGTGTGAAAAAACTCTATTGGAGAGAAAACCTAGGAAAAAAATTGTTTTAACAGTTTGTTAATACTTCTGTTTGCAAATGAAGTAGATATTGAACAGGAATTAAAATAGAAAGTATATCTTAACAATTTTTATTCAATAATTAGTAATCGAAACTCTTTCAAAATTTCAAAATTAAAGATCCTTACTGAACTTCAGTAAATGAAATCAGAAAATAATGTTGCAGAGAATGAATAAAACCATTGGATGAAATCACAGCTTAGCTAGAGCAAGCGAACCCTATTGTCTTCACGAAAATCGTTTTTTCAGAATTGAAAAATTGCCATTTTCTCAAAGCTTCGTCTTCAAAGATCGCTGCTTGTATCCAACCAATTTCTGTATACTTTGAGTTTATATTTTGTTCGTCATCAAGTATATCAAAAAACAAGTGTACGTTTTTCCAATCTCTTGACAGTTATGGAATTTAGTGCTAATTTTTCGAAGCTACTCTTTTTTCCTTTTAGGAAAGAGAGAAAATGGGGCTTCAAACTTTGCTTTTTCAATCTTCCCCTTGAGTCAAAAATACTTCCTGTTAGAACTCCAAATGACAAAGTGTCGATTAATAGTTTTTCTCAATATTTTACAACGAATAAAAGCAATTCTGAAAAGCTTTCTGATAAATGGAAATTTGATAATCAATGTGGTCCACTGTATCCATTCCCTTCAGGCATCAAATTATAAATTAATACGGAGTAACTGTTTGATTAGAAAAAAGTTTTTTGCAAATTTGGACGAAACTTTCAATTACAACTAGAAAAGCAGAGTCCAAGATTAATTTTGAATGAAAAATAACATGAAAAATGATTACTTGGCACAAAAAAGTTCCGATATATAGAGAATTAGCGTGACTCAATTACGTTTTTCTTAAATTACTTTGAGTGACCCAACTTTAAGCTTTGTAATTGAAGAAATTGAAAATGTTTAATTTATAAAAAAGTTTTGGCTTGTAACATTAACCTTCAATTCAGATATTTTTATTAGTTGACCACATTGCAAAAAAGTAACTTTCATTAACCTTTTAGTTTTGTGGAATCACGTGACGAAAACTTTTCCCCATTTTTCACGATTCATGTTCATTTTCAACCATGGAGGTTAGTTACGCAAAACGTGGAAATAAGTTGCTTATGTCGTCAAAACTGCTTAAATTTTGTCGTGAGTAATGATGGATAACTATCCACTATTTTGAAAATTTTATTTGTATTTAAACGAGAACAAATTCTGAGACTCAGTTGTTCTTGTGAACAAAGCTATGGTTAAATATAAAAACACTTGTCTTCTTAATCCACTAATAGCGAGAATTTCTGATATTAATCTCCAATTAAACTTTCTTACTTTTCGGTAATTAGTTATTGTATCCGTTGGAATTGGTTACGTGTAAATGTGTTACTTGTAGTGCAAAAACAACAGAATTTTGGCGTGGAATCGAGTCGCAAAAAAATGTTTCATGTTTTTATCAGAGCGTTTTGATAAAAATGGGGGCACATATAGCCAATTTTGAACGAAATTGGAACTAAATTAGCCTAGTGTCAGTGTATTCCACAGATGCTTGCAACTACAACTCTAATTTGAAAACATATGTATACTCGATTTTTCACAAAATGGCAGCATAATGTCCAATGTACTTGGTTTTAGTTTTTAGACCAATTGCTTTCGAAACTGTTCATTTATTTTTCTAGCAAAAATAAAAATAATTTTGAAATTGTCATTTTTTGACTGGGTAAAGGCTGAAACGAAATCGGAGCTTCCAAACATTATCCCATTCCGACGAGAGAGACCAAAAACTTCTAGAACGACAACGGCTGAAGCTGCCGTCGGAACTAATGACGTCACACTAGACTTGACCACAATTCCTTTGAGCTACAAAACGAGTCGTTTCTACCGAACGAGCATGTACAAGTCGCAATTTCAACATCCGGCTCTCAGATTTCCATATAAAGAAGACATTCGTCGTCAGCCAATCACATTGGACCACCATTCACGACATCACCCGTTCGGCGAGAAAAGTTTGAAGAGGTCGTATGACCAGTATGGCAATCGGATTTTGTACGTGTCACCTATGCTGAACAAAGATATTTACATTCAAATGATGAACAGACTGAAAACTCAATAAAAGACGCCACGAAGAAAAGGAAAACAACATATCATTGTTTCCACTTCCCCTCTCCTCACCTCCCCTGTCTCTATGCTACTCAAGCTGAAATACCAAACCAACTGCGCCAACGTGTGCCTTTAGGGGTGTCATTGTTATATGCCCACTAAGCTGGATTTTTCCAGGAAATCATACAGGAATCATACAAAAATTTTGGAAGCCGAAAAATTTTACAGGAAGTCATACAACAATATATGGTTTCTTGGTACTCATACAAGGACCATATATGATACTTTTGTTTTAATAAGAGAGGATCGTAATACGAAATGAAACATGGGAAGAAGAAAATCATATGTGATCCTTGTGTGAAGTAAAAAAAAAACTTCGGATCTATTCTGTTTCGCCCCCCCCCCCAGTGTGTTTTACGCCCCCAGCTATAAATTATATGTTGTTATATAGCACGTTACTATGTAAGAAAATAGCACGTGCGCCTGGGGGCGTAAGAAATATAAGCACACTAAGCTGGGGAGGCCGAAACAGAATAGATCCAAAACTTCAACCAGGGGCCGCCCAAACTTTAACTTCAAAAACTGCAAAAATAAACACTGAGAGTGCACACTTTTTGATATCAACGAACAAGATAAGGTAATTTGAAGTTATTTTTGGAAAAGTGGAAACATTTTCACAAATTGGATTAACAATTCATCGTTTGTAAAATATAATTTCTTCACCAGAAACTGACTTTTATATTTGCAATTCTGATACACAGTGAGGCGTAGAAAAATCTAATTATGACCCAAAATTTTTTTAAGAATCAATTTAAACATTGTGGAACAAAAAATTGTCAATCAAAATCTTTAAAGAACTAATGAGTTTTTTTCGTTGTTTCAAGGATTAACGTTTAGAGATTCTTCCTGAATATCTCCAATTCTGATCAGGAAAGATGCAATTAAACTGAAATACCAAAAATGAGTCTACGCAAGCAGCGTGAAAAGGTAGTATAGTTGCATAACTAACGCAAAAATATGACAAATCAGATGACGCATGAGATTTTGTTGAAACTATAAAACTGTTTTGATCTTTTTCGTTTGTGCCCCCCAGTACGTTATGGGCCCCCTCCCCGTTACAGAGCACGTGCCATTGCATGGCAAATCATTATGTTAAAATATGGCACGTGCGTCTGGGTGGTGCAAATAATATGCGCCCACCAAGCGGGGGGGCTCAAACGGAAAAGATCCAACTATTTTTCAAGAAATGTATTTCAGATTTCATCTGCTGTTTATTACAATTAAAACACTAGCGAGCATATTTAAAAAGCCGAAAATTTGCATTGCGAGAAACTAAAAAGCCAGAAGTTCCTAATGAGCCAGAAGTTGACTTACTTTCACTTTCGTCATTTTAAAACGAGCACTTTTCCCGTTTTAAGCAAGGTTAAGTGACTCTGCAGAAGTCACTTCAAAAATGTGACTTAATATCTCGAATATCGCAATTCTCAAAAAACGACAGAAGTTATCCAGTGACTTGAAGCAGATTCACGTAACCATTACATAATGAACACTGCTAAGATAGAACAGAAAAATCATGTTCATATAAAAATTCCTGTTTCTGATTAAATTCTAAACGAGTTTTCTACTTATCAACCAATTCCGATTATTGTAATCAATTATTATGTAAAACATGGCTTGTGCGCTTGGGGGAGGGAGACGATAAAATAACACACTAATATGTGGTAGTGGGTCACAGACGGAAACAAATCGAATTTTGCCTCAACAACATTTTCGTTAAAATACCAAAACAGAAAAAAAATCAAGTCTTATAATATGGGCTTTCATTGCAGGTATAATATTTAAACACAGCTTCAATTTAGCTTTCAAAATCTTTGCGAAAAACATTTGAACGGAGATTTTTTTAAATAATGCTTTTACTGTGTCCTCAGTCTATTTCTACATATAGTCGTTCTGGTCGTATATCATAACAGCGGATTTCTATTCAGGAGTGACTGAAAAGGACAAAAATATTACCAAAAAGATACTAAATATTTTGTTGAAAAAAAACAACTCCCAATTCATTATGAAATGATTATGAGAAAAGCACAAAAGAACGAGAAAACTACAATGAGGTTAAGAAAGAGAACATATCTTGTATAAAACCAATCATAAAGACAAAAAAGGTAATGTAAACAGTTTTCTGCCGAACAGCAGAAACATGAGAGAATCACCCAAAGCTTAGTTTTAAAAACATTAAACAAATCCTACATTTATTAAATTCTTTTTATAATTTGAGAGAAAAATGAGGAAACAATTATGTACTGTAATTAGTTTAAATACATTGACGACAGATTGTTCTTTTAGTTCGGTCTAGATATTTCATTAATACTCATGTACAATTTAATGACTTTGGAACAACTCATTCAGATTTCAGCCTGAACTTTACTACAAAATATTTCGTTTCGAACA
>NC_134481.1:48018223-48212391 GCF_964194025.1 Convolutriloba macropyga | reverse complement strand
CCACTATATAATAGATCATTGTAAAAATTTGTCTTGTGTGTCTGGGGGTGGAAAAACTCCAGATAAGATTTAGCTGCTCAGATGAAAAAGGACAATTAGTATTTTGAAGACTTTCTCCGTTTACCCTCTGTACGTTATTCATCCCCCATTACTTACGGAGCTAGTACGTGTTATTAAACAATGAATCATTCAGTATTAATTATCGCAGGACAAGTCCTGAAATACAATCCAAACAATTGAATGAATAATTTAGAACTATTGTATCGGACCACCAGATCAATTGAACAATGCGAGCCGAAGGGGACAAACTCTCAAAAGTTGGGAAACTAAAAAAAAAAAACAAAACAAAAACAGAATCGGATCGATTCCGTATGTGCTCCCCATCATATTGGATGCATATTATTTGCCCTCCCCCCCCAACCCCCGAATCACGTACCATGATTTACCATGTAATGACACGTGCTCTTTAGTTGGGGGAAGCATAACCTATTGGGGGAGCATAAACCAAAAATATCCATAGAGTCACTGCTAAAACTTTTGAAACTTTTTGCCCTGATGACCAAAATTGATCCAATTAATTATATATTTTAGCGCATCTTTGAAATAAGATTGTTGGACAATAAAGATAGCAAAAATCGAGAAATCTGAAAAGTAGTAAAAAAAATTGAACAAATTTTAAAAAGTTTTTTTTAATTTTGCAAAATTAAAAATTTCCAAACCAGTTTTTTTCTGGAGAATCCGTCTTGCAACCCATCAGCAAGAACTAAAAAGTCCTAGAAGGTCTTAAGTAAATTTCTTTGGCACTTAAAGAGCGATAAACACAGAAAATAACAAAAATAATCGAAAACAGTTGCAAGAAAGATTGCTAAAATTCGTGAAAATAATATATTCAGAACAGTTGCATTATCTACAGAAACTATTCAATAACGCAATTGCAAACCTAAAAAAAATTTGCTGACCCACACATATCAATAACAACAAAACATTATAAAAAAACTTTGAGAAAATTTGAAAAATCACAAATTATATCAAAAAATTGCGAAAGACATGATCTTCATTTGTCCCTGGTCACAATTGATTAGCTTACATGGATGAGATTCCCTGGCACCTAGGAAAGGAAAAACTCAAAAAGCTGGGAAAATTTTTAAGGTTTTAAAAAAATGCAAAAATGGATGATATAAAGTTTTGAAAACAATTCCAATGCCACTAAAAACTAAGCAGTAATCTACTATCAGACCCTAGAGGAGTCTTCGTGGCCCTAAACAATGAAAAAAAATACTCAAATTTATAAAAAAAAATTGCTAAGAATTGCTTAAAATGTGGAAAACCATTCCATGGCCCCTGGAAAATATGCATAACCCTATTATCGAACACTAGAGTCTGTTCCCTCTTACCTAAGGTTAGAGGAGCTTTTATGCTTTCAGTACTAAATTAAATAGCTCATAAAACTTTCAAAAAACTATTTATCTTTTTTATAGTTGCCCAGTATTATTAAACAGCAAAAAAGTTTTGAAAACTGAAGCTCTCAAAAAATGTTTTGAAGACACAGTTGAAAACAAGCTCTAGCAAAAAAATATATATATATTTTGCGAATTGTATTTTGCGAACAGAAACCAATGCTCATTATGTTCACTGGAAGCCAACGATTGAACGAGCAACAGCAATTTTTGGCGCCTGAAAGCCCCAATAAAGATCATAGTTACAAATTGAGAAAACGGCTTGTAGAAATTTTTAGTTTTTTTCTATTATTTTACCCGCAGTAAAAACTTAGCTTTCTTTTATGTTATATTTATCACGGTTGAGGGTCTAAACATTATATGAAAAAACTGAGGGGCTATAATAGGAAAGGCCCAAAAACTTGATAAATTTTCTATCATTAAAAACGTACAAAACAGAAGACTGTCTCATTATCCTTGATTTAGCGTTGTCCAGATTCAAACGAAATTGTGCTTAATAGGGGTGATAGTGTTTTAGTTATGGGCCAGGAAGAACCTTTAAAGTGAACCTAAAGTATTGACGATTAGCCCATGAATGGTTCTAATTTTCTGTTTTTTATATTTCTCATCTCAATTTGTGTCATGCATTTATAAATTCTTTATGAAACTTTCATTAAAACGTTGATAGCCTAGGTTAATGCCAACAACAAGAAAATTTGGCCTTGTGAACTCATCATCATAATAAACAAACAAACAATTATTTGAAAAATTTATTTTATTACTTGATTGACGGATAAATTTGATATTTTCTTATTTCAAATTCAATTGCTGCTTATTAAGTAGCTAAAAACAGTATTCTATTCAGTTGGAAATTGGGCCACCGGATTATCTGGAGCAGGCTAACATAAACTAATGTTCTCGAGCATGAAGTTTGATGATAATTAATATATCTATATAAGTTTTGCTACATGACAATCTCTTTTTTTTGAAACATGTAAATTACTCAGACTATAACCCTCAGGTTAGATATGTAAAAAGTTCTCATTGAAGAGGGCAATGTTCCATTTTTGAACGCTATTCAAAATTAAAGATTTGCTACTTCACTTCGTTTTCGTTTTCTTTTTTCTAATAATTTGATTTGTTCTCTTGTTCTGTCTAGCGTTATGGCGACTAGTAAACATTTTAAAATTTTCGGATGTTTCCCATTTTCTTATATCTGTTTGTAGCTTGATTGGACTAACTTTTGAGATAAACTTATCGGCTGGCAAGATACAATCCTTAATGAGAAGATCAATGAAGTGGTCAAATTTTTGACGAAAAAAAAACAAACTTTTATTCCCCAGTTAATTTGCCTGTTTATGCAGTTTATGTTTTTCACTGTAAGAGTTTGAAGGAATACTCCATTGAAAGAAATATGAGAGAGTACAACTAAATTGAAAACATCAATTTTTACTTTCAAAGGTATTTGATTTCTTACAAAGATACAAAGAACGAATTGCATTAACCATTTTGCTTAAAACTGAGTTCAGGTGATTTTCAAAGGTTCGAATCAATTTGTACTCCCAGATAACGACATGCATGAGCGCATGAGCTGGTTTGATAACTTCGCCTTTAAACGAAAACTCTGGATACGAGTTAGTATGATTTGTAAAGAATAACATCTCTGTTTTATTAGCATTTAAAGTGAGTTGATTCTATGTCAGTTATTTGTCTGTTTGTTCTAATATTTTTTCAATTTTTTGGGGAATATTTTCATTACGTTCAAGTTTGCATATAATACTAATGTCATCCGCAAATTGAACAACATCATTTTCACTTTCCAGCTTTTCATCAGCCCAGAAAAAAACACGTTTTCAGTTTTATGCAATTCTTTTTCATTCAAGGCAAAAACTTTGCATCAGTTGGGTCAAATCTTTTTTCATTGTCGAATTATTTTTTATAAAAGTATTCCAGTCTAATAAACTGTTTTTAGTTGACCAATTTCTTTGGAGTCAGGCATGACTTCCAAAAAAGAATATTTAATTCAGAAAAAGACTGAAATACTCTTTCCTGATTGGATAAAAATGATATATTATTTTATCCTCCTTTCCCTTTATGTGTTTACCCATCTACCCTCTCTCAGCAGAAGAGAAAGTAATTTAGTCAGTACCAGTCACCATCCTGATTTAATAATAGAGTATATTTCTCTCTCTCTACTCCGCTCTTGTTTTGTATTGAGATAAACGTTAGACCGTAGCATTGGGGCCCGTGCACCGTCTACTGAAGCTCAGATAGAAGAGTAACAGACTAGAGGAATAGAACTTTAGTTATTCAGGTAAGCCTTAAGATTAACTAGTATTCTTGAGACAACCATAAGACAGTTCAGGAAGTACCCTAACAAAGGTAAGCTCTAGAACACGTCTTATCTGGTGCGACCAGTGCTGAACTAAATTGGGTAAACAATTATAATTTCTGAGGGATATAACAAAAACTATTGTTAGAAAAACAGAACGGACTAAAATTCAAAGAATAACAAATGGCTTCCAAATTTGATACACAATCAAACCATAATAACGAATTAACACCTTTTGTTATCGCAAATGATTGTCCACAAGAAAATACAGAATTAATTTACAGAATAATCCTAAATTTGAAGAGAAACCTCTTCAAAGAGACAGATCATATACAACAAATAAAAATCAACCGCAACCATTTGACACACTATCTACCAGTAATACTACTGAATAGTGATAGATACAACAGAAACTATACATTTGTATTAACAAATGAAAATAACAACAGAAGAACATATTTTAATTTCCAAAATGAAACAACATTATCGGAAATGCTAAAAATATTTTTAAAAAGACATGAAGAATCACAGGATAGAACAAAACTAACAGCAATAACATCCACAACATACAACATAATAAGAAACACAAGTGGATATCTCAATGAAAGTCGTCAACAGGTACAGTCTGTGAATGACAGATTAAGATTTGACATCAAAAACTATAATAATTGGCTGACAAAAATAATAGAACTAAAACCAGAAATAAAAACAGCATCAATAGATATCATAAAAATAGTATCTGAATTTACTTTCCTCATTTGGTTAGACAATTTTGAACATATAAACGAAAAACGAATACAGTTCGGAGAGACATATCCTGACGAAATAGGATATCTCTGTGATGAACTCAAAAATATTTGGGATAAAGAATATTATTCAAAAAATTTTGAAAGTACTTTACAGATCAGTTCAGACGGTATTAATTTCATTGAAGGAATAGAAAATTACGTGAAAATACTGGATCAAGGACAATCAGGATCATCATCATTTAATATAACAAAAAGTTCAACATCAACGTCAACACCAAAAGATACACAACTGAACAACAATTCACAAGTAAAACAAAAATCAACAATAAAACCAGATAAACTATTAACATCAAATTTATTCGGAAACAACAATAATACAATAGAAGATGTAGACAATTCTGATTCAGATGAAAGAGAAATTAGATCTGACAATCAATTTCCACCATCGGTAAACCAAAACAGACGAAAATACCAAAACAAGGACGAATTTAACAGCAACAGAATGTACATCAACTCAGTAGATAACAAATATAGAAACCAAGAACAAAATTGGGAACAACAACAATATAATTATGAAGACTTAAAAAACGAAATTACACAAACAGTAACAAAACATACTAATAAATTAATAAATAACCTAGAAGAAAAATATCATCGAATGAGCCGAAATATGGAAAAAAGACAAGAAGAAGCACTAGAAATGGTAATCAATAAATTGGATAGAACTCTTGACAATCTACAAGGACAAAATAACTATAGAACGGAATACGAACATCCATTACATAACAGAAATCAAGAAAATCCTTTTCATAACAGAAACCATGAACATACAACAAATGAAAACATACAAAATACTGATAGACATAGTAATCAACAACAAGGAAATCAAAATAGAAGAACAAACTCAATCACAACAGAAGAAAGGGAAACAACAGTAGTAGAACCACCTTTACCATTTTATAAACAATTAACATCAATGAGCATAAACGAAGACCCTCAAATTGAACAAAACATTAGCAGTGGTTCAGTACCAACAACAATAAGACCATTCGATGGAACAGACCCAGCATATACTGTTGAAGAATATTTAAATAGCATTGTCGCTGCTATGATATTCAGCAGTGGCATTGAACCGGTAAATAAACCAGGACATCACCAATGGAAAGTAAAAAGAGCAGCGTTAATACTACATACATTACAGGGACCTGCACAAAAATGGTATTCGACACTTCCAAGTGAAACAAAATTAGATTGGGAAACATTTTGCAAAGAATTTTCAGATATGTTTGATTCGGAAAAATCAAAACAACAAGCAAAAATCATATTACAACAATTACAAAAACATACAAACGAATCACTAAGATCATTAGCATTAAGAATAGAAACTCTTGTCAAAACTGCTTATTCTCTATACACAGAAGATTACAGAAATAGTGTTATGAACCAAACGTTCATAAGATGTTTAGACAACGAATTAAAAAACGCAGCATTAAAGAAACATGCAAACCACAAACAAACTCCACGAGAACCAGAAATGCCATTCAAAACATTAGTAGAGAAAATAGACCAAATGGATCTAACAAGAACAATAACTAATAATCACAAATGATTATATGAAGTAAACCAGAGTACAACAAATATTAATGAAGATCTAAAACAAATGAATATAGCCTGTAATAATATAAATGAACTTAATCAAAACGACTTAGAACAATTCGAAGGAACAATATGCAATGTTCTAAACGGAATTAACAATACATATGACAAAAAGAATTTTAAAGGAAGACCAAAGTTTGCACTGTTTTGTAGCTATTGTAGCTCACATGGACACACAAAGGGAAGATGTTTCAAGAGACCACGTCGAGGTAGTGTTACAAGACCGAAAGAAAGATCATTTTACAGTCACATGAGAAACAATCAAAACTTACCAAATAGAAGAATTGACTCAAATAATGTCAATGGCAGACAACTACCACCGACATCACCAATATATAACAACTCCAGAAGTCGGACACCATACAGATCACATTCAAGAAATAACTACCATAATAGAAATTCCAGAGATAGTAGAAACAATCAAGGATATCAAAGATCAAATAATTATAATAACAGAAGTACTAGTTATAACAGGAATAACTACAATAGAAACAGAAGCAACAGTTATCATAGAAGCAACAGCTATAACAAATACAATAATAATAATAATAATAATAACAGATCAAATTCAAGATACAATGACAGAAATAATTCAAGACAACAATCACCTTATAATAGTAACAAAAACAATAATAATAATAATCGACAAAGATACAACAGTAGAGATTTAAATAGAAACGATAACTATAGACAACGTTCTAATAGTAACAATAGAAATCATTCAAATAACAATAGCAGAGATAATAGAGGATACTCATCCCAACGAGAACAAAATAACAGACATTATTCAAAAGAACGGAGAAATGATGGAAACAACAATAACAAAAACAGAATAAATAGCGTAGGACAAGAAAAATCAAATAACGATCCACCAGGAATCGACGAATATGAGTACACATCAGAGTCCTCAGACGAAGATCAAGAAATACTAGATAAATTTTACAATGCCAATGAAGATACATGCAATACTGTAATAAATACATTAGAAAGCAAACCAACATGGATATTACCAATGTACCAATATCAGAAATTTGAACAGGACTTTACAAAACAAAAACCTATGTTAGAAATAGATTTTCTATTAGATTCAGGAGCAACATTAAACCTACTAAATGAAGATACATGGAATGAAATCAAATACAATAACCCAGAAATGATCTTGGACAAAGCAAGCAAAACACTAACAGCTGCAAATAATACAAAAATAGACACATTCGGAACAGTAACACTGAATTTAACACCAGACAGAATTTCTAACAATAGAAACAAACCACAAAACAATTTTTGCATTCACTTCTATGTAACACAATGCAATCATAATATACTGGGTACACCATTCTTCAAAGAATATATCGAGACGATAAATGTTAATACCAACAAACTAACATTAAATACAAATACAAATTTAGACAACGATATTATATTCTACATGAATAGTACTAAAGGTTATCCTTACTACTCTCGATTATACACAATCATTAATAGAGAAACAATCTATATAGAACCAAATCAACAGAAAAGCATAACATTTCCAATACCAATATTTAAACAAATGAAACACTCAAATGATAAAACAATACAGAAATCGAAATTCTATTTCGAACCAATAAACAAATATCATAACGTATCATTTACAGACATAAAGGATTTTTCCTCAGACGAAGAATACTTTATGGACATACTATTGATCAACAAAAATAGACACCGAATAACAATAAATACAGGACTCATTGGTTTCATGAACAGAAATATTAGCTTCAAAAAACAAGATAACGAACTATACCAAACAAACTCTATCGACTTATTCCAAGCACTATACCATCTGACATACGAAAATGAAAACGATATCGATGAAATATTAAACATACAAGAAAACGAAACTATTGAACAAGTCGCAACATTTGAAAGAAAACCAAACATCAAATGCAAATTTAACATTAACAAATATTCAGAACAAGAAAAAGAATTCATAAAAATGTTTGATTTTCAACATTCACACTTAGCACAAGAAGAATTTGAAAAAGTAGTAAAAATCATATTAGACTATAGACAAGTCTACGCAACAACAAAATTTGACGTAGGAAAAACAAAAGTAAAATTGAACTTACCAATAAAAAAAGATGCAATATTCAAAAAACAAAGAATAATTAAAGTACCTATACATCTTCGAGAACGAATACAAAAACTATTAGATGTTCTCAAAAAATATGACATAATTGCACCTGTAAATAAAGAACAACTATCAACAGGAAATACATTCACAAACCCGGTAATAATACTACGAAAAGGAGAATCTTTAAAGATTGTACTAGACGCAAGATATTTGAACAGCATGATAGATGAATCAAAGTGCAACTGGCCAATTGAACCAGTTGATGTAGCTTTAACAAGAATAAACGGAACAATATTCACAACAGCAGATCTTAATAGTGCATATAACCAAATACCATTAGACGAAGAATCGATGAGATATACACATTTCACAATTGGAAACGAACAATATTGTTTTAAAAGATTATTCTACGGAATATCAATCGGACCAGCAGCATTTGCATCAATACTAACACACTTCCTTTACACTTTGATCAGAAAAGGAACAGTTATCACTTACGTAGACGATATCTTTATACAAACAAATTCTTATGACCAAATGTTTGAAACACTAATCGAATATCATAAAGTACTGCTTAAAGAAAATCTCAAAGCAGCACCCGATAAAACACACTTCATGTTAAAGAAAGTAAAATTCTTAGGTCACATTATCGAAGACAAAAAAGTAAAACCACTTACATCACGAATTGATGGATTCCAAAAACTGGAACCTCCAACAAGTATGAAAGCTTTACAACGATACCTCGGAACAATAAATTTCTTAGCCAAATACGTCTATGGAATGCAACCAATATTACAACCATTATACAATCTATTACACAAAGAAAATGATTTCAAATGGACTAAAGAACATCAAAAAATATTTGAACAAATGAAAAAAACAATAACACATAACCTAGAATTAACAATACCAGATACAACAAAACCATTTTAAATTATAACAGATGCGTCCAACACAGGCATTGGAGCAGCATTACTGCAACAACATCCAACTGAAAAGAAAATGCGATTAATATCAGCAAATTCTAGACTTTTCACACCGATTGAAATGAGACTATCTACACTAATTAGAGAATGTTCAGCGATTATTTTCGCACTCACAGAATACGAATTCTTATTAACAGGTTCAAATCACCCAATTATTTTATTTACAGATCAAAAGCCAATCATTTACCTTTTTACACAAAAGAATAAACCAAACCATAGAGTTTACAGATTTCAATTGATACTAATGAAATTTCCTAACTTACATATTATATGGACTGAAGGAAAAAACCTAGCTTTACCAGATCTACTAAGTAGAACAATAGATGAAGAACATTTTACAAAAACACGTGATATTACAGTGGAAATACCTGAAAACATAAAATTCTTCTTTGCAAAAACACCATTTGCAAATAACCTAGAATGCAAATACAGCATTTGCAACAATACAAACAACGATAACAAAGACACAACACATTATCCAGTTCTAGCCAATATACATAACAACTACTTTGAAATTAACATTGATAAAAACGAATACCATCCGATATCATATGAAAAATATAATACCGAAACCAAAACAAATTTAGTACCGAAATATAAACCAAAAACAAAAAACTGGCAATCACCAATTGTTGAAAAAGATGACTTAATCATAGAGAAAAACCAAAAAGGACCATACATAACTCATCATGACGATGACTATCTTAGATTAATCAACAATGTAAAACAAGAACAAAATTTCGACCATGCAAAAATAACAGATATTTTCTATGATGAAAAAACAAAAGTAACAGAAGAGTTGATTAAAGAAACGCAAATAATAGATCCAGTACTTCATAAAGTCAAAATGTGGAAAAAAATAACAATAAACCACATTCAGTAACAATGGACATACGCGGAAATAAAGGACTATTCGCGTATTACAGAAAGTTTAAATCAATTACAATTGACGAAAAAACTAACATAATGAAAATGATTATTCGAATAAAAAAACAAACAATACAAAGAATCTGTTTACCACTAACATTACTATTATGTGTTTTTTACGAAAACCATTGCGTAGATACAGTTGGTCACACGGGACTTGAAAAAACAAAAAGAAACATAATGGAAAAATATTACTTCCCAAACTTAACAACTTGGATCAAGATACTGATCGCAGACTGCATACAATGTCAAACAAACAAAGTTTTCGCTAACACAAAAACAAAAAGTAAGCAAGAACAATTAGCACCTACAAAAACATACTTTAATGAAATGATTATGATAGACACAAAAGGTCCAATACATCCTACATCTGAAGGAAATAATTTTATCTTTGTGATAGTAGACGCATTCTCACATTACGTAACAATAATGTGTGCGCCTCAGAACAATGCACACTATGCAGTTACAGCATTATTTGAACATTGGTTTATGAAATTCGGACTACCCGAAGAAATTCGTTCCGATAACGGATCGGAATATATAAATACAGAATTAACACACCTTTGTAATTACTTTGAAATCAAATTTAAACCAAGCACAACATATGCACCCTGGACAAACGGATTAGTGGAAGGAACTAATAGAATAATTGGACAATTTATCAGAACATTACTCAACGAAAAGTACCAAAACTGGTCTAGAAAAGCAAAATTCTTTCCGTATGCATATAATACGCAATACCAGACAAGATTAGGCATGTCACCTTATGAAGTTGTTTTCAACCAAAAACCAAGAAAACCAACAAAGATTAAACTTGGAACAACTACAGACGAGATGGGAAACTGTAACCCAACAAGAACAAGCGCATGCAAAACACAACCCGCAAATACTCACTTAGATAAACAATTCAATCACCCAAAAATAGCAAAACTACAAAACGGAACGTTCGCAAAATGGTTTCTTGACAAAGAAAAACATTATAATGACACATATCAAACGATAACAAAAATATTACGAAACAGAAAAAGGTTAACTGATGAATTAAATTCAAGGTTCAGAACAGCGAAACCACTTGATAAAAACACATTCGTCTTGATCACAAATCAACAACAGATTGACGGAGTATCAAAGAAGCTACTACCTCTAAAAACAGGACCATATTTAATTGTTGATAAACCCACAGAAACAACATACATACTGAAGGACAATACTAATAAACACATTACAATACATAGAAATCATATTTTACCATACTTTCCGAAAGAAAAACATATTAAATTAGAATTACAAAACTACTTATTAACGGAAGAAATCCCAACGCTAAAACAAACCAATACCCAAACAACATCAAAACGGTATACACCGCCCGATGAAATAACACAATCTCATAGTTATAATCTTCTAAAAAGGAAAATAACAATTCCCCCATCTTGTCAATGGAAATAATAATAATAATAATAATAATAATAATAATAATAATAATAATAATAATAATAATAATAATAATATTATTCAAAAGTAATATCTACACAGGCAAAACACCATTCCTTACTATCAAATAAATCTCATACTCGAAAACCAGTGTAAAATTTAACAACTAGCAAGTTCTTTCCTATTTAATAGCTTAATACTTCCCAACTAGTGCAACTAATAGGCACTACTAATAGCTGTCATGACTATCCCGTAACGTAATAATCATACACTAGTCAGACAGAAATAACTATAAATTATTCGTTTCATTCATTTCACACGTATATTCCTTTGCGTGTTCAGTATTAAGTGTTCAGTATTCCTACTCTTTGTGTCTAACATCTACATATTACGTTTAACATGCTCAGTATTTATACAAGACACACAAATTCCCCCTAACCCGACCCTGTGTGTCAAGAATCCCAACCCCCCAACCCAATTAAAACAGATATAACAAATGTACACATAAATTGAAATCGAATAAATAATACAGATAAAAAATAATACAAAAATATACTAAAAGGTGCTCAAATTCACCTAACCTCTAACCCATGAAAATTATACAAGCTAACTAATTGTAACCTTATCATCTAAACTGATGTAAAACCCATATGATTTGAACAAATACTGACTCTAACAAATGATTTTAACAAATGCTATATCATCACCGTTAACACCGTTAACACCTTTTAGTAACAGGGATAAAATATATATATGAAAGACAACAGGGAAAATACACAAATAAAGATGTAACAGTCAACGTTTACCAACTGAATATCTGAATATCTGTACTCAAAACTGAAGAGTCTTTATTAACTGACAACAACACAAATCTCCATGGGGTACACCAACACACATCTCCACCGAAGATCTCTATTGATGAAACAATAAACAATAATCAAATAAACAAATAAACAAACAACAAAAGAAAATATCCATAAAGAATATACAAAAACAAATTGGTACTGATAGTAGCCCACGAAACCTCAAACTGAAGATTAACAAGGGTAAATTCTCATGTAAACAAGAAAGCAAGTAACAAAATATACAAAACTGGAATAGACATTATGAGATAGTTGATATTTACAGTAAACAAAGAAACACAACACAATAACAAAAGAACCAAAGATCAAAGAACAAGAGTGTTATAATAACGTAAACACTCTCGAAATGGAATAGATATTTCGAAGCTGTTAACAATTCAGAATAATCCATTTACGGAATAATAGGGCAACAAAGATGACTAACCACATAGGAAACCGATGAAAATAAGGAAACAGAACTAATTAAATAATGAACAATTGATTAACAACGTAACATGGTATAAACGAAAAAGCGGAAGTTACAAAATAATAAGTACAATATTAAAGAATAAACATGCGGAACAACTTCAACAACGTGTCAGATAGACGAATAAACGAATAAAGCTGAATAAGCAAATAACAAACTTTCAGCAAATAACAACTTTCAGCCATAATGAATAACTTCTTCCATACGAAATAATAACGGGAATACAGAATCTCCACCACTCCGCCATGTCATCTCCATCATTACATAATCATCGGAGACTTGATCTAAAACACAAATACACATTTCTATTTCATTACATTCGAACACATCCAGATATATTAATCACATAACAATCCATAATACATTTTAACGTTTCGGCTAAGATATCTTCGATAATAGGAACGTTTTATTCCCTTTTGCAAACCAATTTGCAAAAACTCCACACATACGTCATTAACTAACACGTCATTTAAAATACGGACGTCATATACCTCGTTAGTACATCTCATTAGTGAGAAAACGGACGTTATATATCTCATTAGTGAAAATACGGACATTATTATTCTAACAAACGCCAACAACTAAAATGTCACAGACATCATTAGTAAAGAAACGGACGTTATCTTTAGAAACCCAAACTAAAACTAAAACCAATTAAAGGGAAGAAAATACCAAATTGACACCATCAATTATGAACAAAGATATCTTAAACAACGAACGTTAGAGACAAACAGTCTCTATGCAGACGCAATTAGTAACAAAAACATACCAATCAACATTTTCACCTAACACAATGGTGATTAAACAAGACAGGTCTTACTAAGATCATTAGTAGATGAAATAAACATTTCAACTACGTCAATACTTCGTTTATGTCAATAATTAAAATCTGCAGCGTTGCACCATCTGCAGAGTTGCACCATCAAAGGCATACAACAGACATACCATATAGCTAATTAGAACAAAAGGTACCAAGCTAATTGGTAAGAACTGGCACCACTAACCATCCCGCTAACGCCACCAACCATCACTAACTAACCATCCTAATGATAGGGAGAACACTTCAAAACAAAAGAAATAGCATAATTGGCAGAGAAACAACAAACTAAGCTTATTGATACCATATAATTGGCACCAAGAAAGAATTAACATACCATGATGAAAGCATACCATCTAACCATCAAACAAATGTCAATATACAAATTACAAGGAAAACAAAATCTCGAGAACAAAGAGTATCGTAACAATCAGAAGAGTAACCAATTCATCAAACGAGGAAACTAACACCATAATTGGACCCAGTAATTATTGAAATTGACAACTTAAAATCCAAAAAATGAAAAACGGAAGATATGAAAATGTCACCAACATTATAGAGAGCCTTCGAAAAGAAAGTAAAAATCACAATTCTGATTTTGCCTCGCACAAACCACAACCGTTAAATTTGTTCAAAAATCTGAAAAAATTTGCGAAAAAACTCAGCTAAGCTGAAAATTCTAAACTCCACAAATACAAAATTTAGTCTTAAGACTAAAAATATTCTATCTCAAAAAGAAATTCATATACCTAAACAAATTTTGTATCACTTCATAACCTCTTTCATAACTTTTCTCATATTTGTCATAACTCTTTCATTTATCCTTTTCACTCAACAATTCAACAACACCAGGTAAACTGAATCCTTTTAACTACGCATTAAACTATTTGAACTTCTTCTCCCAAAGATTAATCCATCACTACAGTCACCACAGTGATGAAAAACCACCAATGATAAAAGTGTCAGAGTTTTTGCACTCTTTGAACAGAAAACAGTTTTGTATAAAAATCCAAGTCCAAAGAGAAAACTTTGCAAAATTAGATTACTCATTTGGAAACCACATTCATTTTGATAACGATAGTATAAGAACAACAATTTGTAAATTCTCCGATCAAGATTGTTTATTTATTATTGAAGGAAAAACAGAAAGCGGACAAGAAGTAAAACTATTTTGGGGAGAAAAACATTTTGAATTACTAAAACACATAACCATTTGTAACGAAACAATCACAGAGTATAACTTACTGAAACAACAGATCCAAACAGATCGATGTATTGACCTTAACAAACTAAAAACAGTTTTTATAGTTGTATGTAAAAAAGACGCTATAACACTTATAGACGATACAACACCTCTTGACGATAAAACCAAAGAGTAAAATTTTAACAAATATATTGTAACACATACTTTAGGATATGATACCAGTAATCGTAATAGTAATCTACAGATAAATACTGTATAATAATATCTGTAGTGCGGCACAGTTATGTGTCAGTTACAATTGAGCAAATAACTGTCACTTTTCAGTGCAGCATTACACCTCACATTTACATAATTAATAACAAAGTTACACATTTTATTTACCAGTTTCAAAAATAGATTTCAACGAATCCTTAATTACAATCTACTTTATACTATCTAAAGTAATATTCTTCCTAACAATACTCCTAGTACCTTGCATTGTAATAATATCGACATATTTAGCTAGTGTAACAATAAGCGAAGTTATACGCAACCGCCGAGTCGTATACGCAAGCCAACCAGTACAATAACCCGATGCATGAAACCCACCCCGATATTTACCACATATGTAAAACAAACATAGATATTGTCGAATTAGAAATATTTAAATTTATAAAAATCGCAATTATAATATACTTCTTCGTACGTATGTGCTTAGGACTAATAGAATATTTTGTAAACCCATAAAAATTGATCCCAACCCAGACATTGAAGAATCGATATATCATACATTACATACACAAAAGTTTTACCTCCAAATTGGATTCCCCAACACATCACCATTACATGGTAACATTGTCATATATCAACTAAATATTAGACTAACAACTAACGAAATTTGGATTACAAACCTAGGAGCTCAAACACACCAACCAGAACAAGAATTAATACCAGTAGTTATACTAGCCCCACCGTACATACAACATCCACCACCCGGACCAGGTTCTGGAGCCTGAAATTATCTAAAAACAGCAAAAATTGCTTCATCAAATAATAATAACAATAGTAACAATCACCCAGAAAGACCACATCACAACGAAGTAACAGACTTAACAAATATACCCACATCACCAGAAATAGAAGAAACAAACCCCGAAAACGAAAACCCATATACAGTAAGACGAGCAAGAACAGATACACGACATCTACTAAGAGGCAGACGTAGAGCATCACTATCATTTCCTACACAAGACTCTACATTAGTATCATACGGATCAACTGATATAGAATCAAACATAATAAGACCTATAGGAGCAGAACAATCAGAACCACCAAGTCGTATAGGTACACCAACACTAACAAACGTTAGTATCGCGTCACCAAGCGACCAGTCAAGCGTTCATACTATTCCAACACCAACAGCATCAGAACCTCGAGCTAACCCATTTTTACCGCCAACACCACAACAAAGACAAGATTTCAATTTTGTACAAGAACACTTTCGTGTACAACCAATACAATCACCAAACAGCTCACTTTGGTCAGCAACATCACCGCAACAATCCGCAAGTACAAGTTCAACACCACGAAGAACACCAAGAACATCCTCATTAACAAATACATCTATTAGTGTACCACGAATAGAAGCAAATTCCCTACAACCACCACAAAACACAGCATTATCACCTACTTCATTTATACCAGAAATAAGATTATCATCTACACACCCTGGAAGAACTAGAGCAACACCCGTACTCAATCCAAATCCACCAACTTTAAGTAGAATTAATGAACATACATATCTTTTTACACTAGATTATAAAACCTGGAATTCACCTCCACCGCTATACGGACCTACTAATCTAGGACACACACTTACTAACTGGTCACTCTCAAGACTAGAAAACACACTAAATCTTACAACAAGACAAAGAAATACAGCACTAAACGTCTTAGCAACACCAACTTTGGAACTTAAATTCAATACTACAATAAAATACGACACCATATTTAACCATCCATTTCACGCTACCACACCATCTATTGTAACAACAACGATACCAGCACCATTTGTTTGCATTGATTTCGTCTACAAATTCGATCGATACACAAAACAAACTTTAGGATTTGCAACATTCTATAATCCCCACACAGGACTATCATACACATGCCGCTTCAATTAAAATCCATAATACTAATATTATTACTAATAACATTATTTATCTATATGAAAATAGACACAGAAATAAGATCAAAATATAAAATAAAACAAAATATCAGAGAACAAATTAAAGAACACATACAAGAACGTATGGAAAAACATATAGAGAGTTTCCAAAAGAAAAACAAAACAAAAACAAATAACATAAATGTAACCGACCAAGATAACTTTAACAAGTTAATGGATCATGTATTTAATAACAAAACAAAATTTGAAACGGAAATATACAAATTACCATCAAAGTATACATCACCAGACTTGAAAGAATTCAAGAATAGTACAGATTACGAACAAATGTGGGAAATAGCCATAGATAAATGGACACGAAATTGGAATTTTTACAGAGAACAATTAACAGACGGTATTTTGGAAAAATTCCAACTAAATAATAAAAGAAACAAACGACAGACAAAAGAAGATTACGTTGAATTGAAAGGACAAAACATTAATGGATCAGCAGTAGGACCTCAAGACATTTTTATCGAACACTACGACTGCGACGCAAAAGAAATAACAAACGTAAAATACTACGAACTGAACAAAATCAGCACATGTAAATTTAAACCATTAGACTTAGAAATGACAAAAACAGAAGTTCAATTATTATCAAAAGCACAAGCTGTAGAGATTAAAGCATATGCTGTTACAGGAACGATCAAAGAAAAAGTAGAATGGTGTTCACAACACACTCATTACATTAGAGCAAACAGACCGAGCTATTACGTATCAGATGCACGAAGAACGAAAATCCTGGACCCAGACGAAGTTCGTAACGAACTCGCCAGAATTAACTTCCTTAAAAATACAAACTACAGGCCAACAAGGCATAACATATCATTCAATTACTTATCAAACCCACCATTACAAAAAAGACTAGAAAACGTACAAGGAAATATACAATTCAAAGTAGACACTCCTATGGTACCACCATATGGAATATTAGTATATGATTATACAAACCCAATGTGGGTGCCAAATGAAATCAAAAATGCACAATCAAACTGCCTATCAGGCGTCAAAATACAAAATAGAATTGACATTTTAGATTGGACTCTAGAGATAAAAGAAGTCTCATTAATACTAAACCTTGATACAAAAGAAATATCATATATGGGAACAAAACTACCATGTGATCTCCACAAGGGAGAATGTTTACCAACACCCTTTACAAAAGCAACAATCATTTGGGAACCCCAAACACATTGCCAACTATTCGAACTTATTCGGTTTGATGCATATATGGTTAAGTATCAGGAACGATATTGGATAGAAACAAACGCGGAATGGTCATCAGTACAAAAACCAGATGTAGAACAAAAAGTAAAATTTAATGATACATCCTCAATCGCAACAAGATTTGAAATCTACCCATTAGTTGAACGAGAATGTGGATCACCACAACCGTTACATAAAACAGAATACGATGATATCTATATAATATACGAATATGGTTTTGATATGCATACAGGACTTAAAGTAACAAGAAAAGAAGACAAATTTGAAGAAGAAAAATTTATAAAAATAAAACCACAGCAAATTATGTCAAATGCATACACAAGATATGAAGACGAAGAACATCAAAATTATTATTATGGTTTTGTAAACGAGAACACACATCTACAAATGAAAATGGACCTCTATATGAGTAATATATATTCACGCATTAGTCTACAGGCAATAGAATTCTATTCACAGATATGCGAACAAACTCGCAATATTCGACAATTGACACTAACACAAGTACAAAAGAATACACCACTATTAGGATACATCCTTACAGGAGATAGATCCATATTTGTGAAACAAGAAGGAGTCAATGTGATGAAAATGTACAAATGTGCAAAGAAATCGTCACCACTATACGTACCACAAACACGTGAATGTTACGACAAAATACCAATACTATACAAAAATAGAGTACAATACGTACATCAACTAACACGACAAACATACCTTTGGGCGAAAACAGTCCCATGTTCACATAGTAATTTCGATCAACTGATCTCAATAGACACAGAAGGAACAGTAAGATACAGATTGACACCATATCCAATAAAAGTAGAAACAATATTAGAAACAATATCACCGGAAGAAATAGTACTTGATAATATGTTCAGCAAAGCAAGCCTCATTGAAAGTGGAATATTTAGCAAAGAACAATTAATACAAGAACGAAAAAGAGATTTACTACACGAATATATGAGAGATCGCGAAATACCGCTTCAAGAAGCACAATCTGCTAACGCACAAAAGCTACTCGAATTTGAACAATTAGGATTATTACAAACATACAAAAATTATGAACATTCACTTAAATGGTTAAAAGACTTGAACATAAATGGATATAACTTTCAGATTGATCAACCAAGTATAAACTGGAAGGAAATTTTCGACGCAGCATGGCTGAAAGATCAGATATTATCTATCTTTGGTTGGCCATGGTACATACTTGAAAAGATGGCTATCATCTATGCGATGATGAGCATGATATTATTTGTAACAAACCTAATTATAAAATTCTACAACGCTTTTGCAATACATAAAGCGATTGGGAAACAAGCAAGTATAACAAAAATATTATTAACAGGAATTTTTGGAATATTCTCACAAACACTAACCCAACTAGTTGCACAAATACAGGAAGATGATTCCGACAATAATAACGACAATAATAATGATGATAACAATTCACTTTACAGTAAAGGACATAATAATTCACGAATACATATTCAACATTTCAGAAGACATTCAACAGAAATACCAACATTAACTCGTAGAGATAAAACGACAGAAAATTATGTGGATACGAACTATAAACACTATAACACTACTATCCGCAGGACAGAACATGGTTTACAACTACGTACATTGGAGTCACCAACAAAGAAACAAGCACCACCACTACCAGAAAGAAAACATAAAACAGAAATATTAACGACAATAGACGAAAGTAAAACCCAACCACTACCGCCAATACCACCACAACTAATAACACCACCTCCAGCATACCAACGTTTGAGTAGTCTACCACCAATACCAATACCTGTACCAATCCCAAGCGCACCTACTATAGAACAATCGCACGCGATTAAACCGTATTCATATGAAACACAAACAACTCAACAAACACCATATGAAATCCCCCAACCATCAAATAATCAAAATAATCAACATAAACTCATACCAACTTCAAGACTTCTAGAGATACAGAATCCACCACCTATAGATTTCAATCAATTAAAATTAACAAACAACAAAATACAAAACCGTAGCTATAGCTTAGACATCCTCAAAAACGATCAGCCGCATACGAATGAGGTTACATACTACGATACTCATTCAGCGGATACATACGAAATTTAAACCAAACAATACTTTTCAGTAACAACTAACAACACTTATGCCATTACTTAGCCAAATTTTTCTACCTTCTATAAATAACGAACAAAATCTAAGGATTAAACCAGATAACAGCCTAACTACAAAATATATATCAATACGGAAACAAAATATTAAACAAACTGTTTGTAACAAACTTTTTGTAACATAAATATTAATAAACAATAAACATAATCTAGATTAGATTAACCATGTTTGAGTTTTAGCATTCAACAATGGCATCGAACATGGACCACGAATCACCATATAAATCAGACTCGCCATTCTCATACGAAGTAGAGGACGGAGAACTAAGCTGTGAATCAGGCAGATCCAGCCCCGGAACAATTCGGGACTGTGCGTCTGAATGTGGAACACAGACTGAAAGTAACATGATAACAGATAACGAGAAAGTCACCACATTTAGAGTCGAACTGGAAAACAACCAGGAACACGTACAGACACCACAGGAGATAGCACGGAAAATAAACAACAAATTTGGTAATAGACGAAATCTTCAATCCTTTGATACCAGTAATAATAGTACTAGTAACATATCAGAACAAAGAACAAACATAGCTGTACATAGTTACCAGAACACAAGACCAAGACAAAACTATAACCAAAATACTAGCAACACATATATGTCACCACCTCTACCAAATTACCCCCCGCCAGTACGACCACCCCCACCATCAGACAATTACCCACCACAAAGCAACGTTAGACAACGTTTATTTACAAGACAAACAGTTCCAAATACTAACAATCTACGATTTCCATATGCGGTGACACCCCGCTCAAATAACAGAAAGTCTTTCTTCCACCAGTCGACAAATGAACAAACTCCGACCGAAACGGTAATGGAGACGGTCTGGTTTCAAGATAAAGACCCGAAAACACTAAGTAATCCACACGGAATAAATTATAATCCACTTTTATCGTACAGAAATTGGTCGGAAATGCCTTTTGATTCACGATCATACAATTTCTTCATCGCACCATTACATACACTGAAAGACCGTGTATCAGAATTTTTTCCACCACTTTCGTCGGAAAATACAAACACTGTAAAAAGGAGCACGAAAAATATGGGCAGAGATAAAATACATCAATCTCTGTACCCCAAACTTAAGCAATTTTACAGTCTTACGGAACGCTTCCTCTATGATTACGATTATGAGTTCCGTTTACCAAGAACTTGTAATTTTGATTTCCTAGTGGCAAAAGCCTCTCAGGACCTTTCGGTGTATAGCGCATTCACACAGCAACATCAGATTTTTCAATTAAGCTTCAACCTACTCCACCCTACGCCAAAAGATGTACAAAGTAACAATTACAGAGTACATGAGACAAAGTTGATACATAACTTAATATATTATACATTCTTACGAGACAAACAATATACAGCTTCTAAAAGTTTCATACACATCAATGATCAATTGACTTCCCCGTACTTTTTAAACTACAGCTACAGAATAAAATGGAGCTATACAATAGGGACGTTGAGACACTTCGATCCCATTAAAAATTATTACGTATTTCAATCCAAAGACGAACCAGAGCGACCGCTCATGGTTCCCTTAGAAGCACTCGAACCGTGCGAAGAGTATCACGTTTACCACCTGACAGGGAGCGTGACCAATAAGGCGATCACGAATCGTTTAACCTTCAATAACGAAAGAAAGATATCACAGACAGAAAAAGAGATTTGTAACGCACTACAAGCATCGATAACGGAAACTCCTTTACAAGACGTAATTAACTTACTTGGATATTATCTTTCCAAAGACGAATATTTCCTGAAGGAATACAACCATTATTGTGAAAGGGGTAACTATCCAAAACAAACAGAGAAACTGTAACAACAAAAGGAAAGTAACAAGTAACAATTCCCGGACTCAGTAGGTAATAGACTTCAATCTCCATCTATAACAGACTTTAATATTGATTGTTTGTAAATCCTTGCATATGTTTGTTAATCTTTATTATCCCAAATCTATTTCCCCAACTATTCAATCCATATTGTAGATCACTGAATTTGAATCATAATCTTTCAATTATAATACCATTAACCAAATTTATTTCTATCACTAGATATTAATCAGTTTGAAATAAACAGTATAAAACCAAAAATATGTTTTTACTTATACAAAACCTAACCTACTTTTTAAAACTGTACATGTAAATATGCAAAGATTTCTCCATAGTTAGTTATATGCAATGCAAACAGGCAATTTTGTAGATAAAGCAAATAGGCAAATAAAATTAAAAAAAAACAGAACAAACAAAACACATGAATAATATGCATAACATTTGAATAAATGACTCATAAGCCATGTTAACAACACTGTAAGTAACACAATACTATAGGACATGACATTTTTTCATAAAACAGATTATAACATATTGAATACCTTAATACAATTTACAATCTAACCATACAAAAGGTACATTACAAATTTATTATTTATAACAAACTCTAAATTTAAAATAGAGTAACATATACGAAACAGTCAGGTTAAAAACAAAAGAAAACAGAATTTTCACTCAAATCGAAATTTTCACATGCAAGTTTGTAAAAGTGACAAAACAAAATACATGAAATATATGTAACTCAAGCAGCTACTGTACGCCGTTAGCTATAGTAACAACTAACAACCCAATATCATTGTAACAATTCACATAGAAAACAGTACTCAGATCTCGGGAAACGTTGATCCTTAGATCGTAAGCGCGCAGACAGAGACGTTAAATTAATTCATGAAGTTGAAGAAATAACTGTTAATTGGGATTAGGAAATTGTCATTCGTGTGCATACCCATTGCAAACTACTATAAGCGAGATCTGTAACCCTTTAAAAAATTCATAAGAGACTAGCAGCTAAATGAAAAAATATAGCAAAGTGATAAGCAGCATTTTCACAATCTTACAGACACGGAAAATGTTTCCTCAGTAACAACTCACAAATGGGCAATCGTAGAAGTATGACACAACAATTGTAAGAACTAATACCATTAAAATAACTCATGACTTCAAACAGGGGCATTAATTAATACATGTTCAACTTCTATAACAAAATTAACAATCAGCATGGCCGACAAATCACATGTCACTAAAAACAAAAACGCTATTCGCCATTTCGTTGACATAATCTCCTTTATGTCACCACCAAAACCATAGCTTGTTAAATAACAATTAACACAAAAACATATAACATACATCTTTAAGTTTTCTTTCCAACCGGAAGGGATACTACGTATATCTAGAACATGTAGTGAATCTAAAAACGATTCTTAACATCTAACAGCTAACAGAAACAAACCAAGCAAACCAGGTAAGTCAGGTAAGTCGACGCCGGACATCAGGACGCCTACAACATCAACGACGGGCCTACCCAGAAGGATCTCCGCCCACTGGATAGTGTGGTGGTGGAATAGATACTTTTGTGGTTGTTGATGTTCACTTCTTGCTCTTTGGGTAACCGATGTTTCGGAATCGACTCACAGACGAGCCGATCTTCAAGCAACACAACCAAAAAAGAAAGAAAATCCTTCAGAGAGACTACAGAGAAATTAATAAACTATATTCTACTATATTCGATTGGAAGACTTTCAAAACAACTCTAAACCCCGGAAAGATGGAGTCAGGCATGACTTCCAAAAAAGAATATTTAATTCAGAAAAAGACTGAAATACTCTTTCCTGATTGGATAAAAATGATATATTATTTTATCCTCCTTTCTCTTTATGTGTTTACCCATCTACCCTCTCTCAGCAGAAGAGAAAGTAATTTAGTCAGTACCAGTCACCATCCTGATTTAATAATAGAGTATATTTCTCTCTCTCTACTCCGCTCTTGTTTTGTATTGAGATAAACGTTAGACCGTAGCATTGGGGCCCGTGCACCGTCTACTGAAGCTCAGATAGAAGAGTAACAGACTAGAGGAATAGAACTTTAGTTAGTCAGGTAAGCCTTAAGATTAACTAGTATTCTTGAGACAACCATAAGACAGTTCAGGAAGTACCCTAACAAAGGTAAGCTCTAGAACACGTCTTATCTTATCTTTGGTCGTGTAAAAAGCTCTTTAATAGTTTATTCCAATTAATTTAGCTCAAATCTTTAAGTATAATATATGTAAAATCTTAAGCAAGTTGAGTCAAATTATTTTAAAATCAAATGTTGGAAGAGTTAATTTCTCATTTTTAGTCTGGTCAAGTTCTTTTTAAGTCTGGTCAAGTTCTTTTTAAGTCTGGTCAAGTTCTTTTTATGAGACGAGTCCAATTTTTATTAAATCGAGCCAATTTCTCTTCAGAAGTTTAGTCACTTTCTTTTCATTCCAAATATCGGTTGTGTCAAATTTAAATAATTCGATTCAAAGTCTTTGCATAGTCCAGTCAAATTCCTCAATTAGTCTAGTCTAAATACAAACATTATTTGAATCAAATTCTTTTCAATAGTCAAGTCAAAATCTTTTGATAATTCAAATTGAATTTTAGTTGCCATGCCAAATGTGGTCAACCCCATAGCTATGAGTCAAACAAAAATTTTTTTAATAAAAGCGAATGCTGAAACTGTTTCTTTTCATAAACCAATTGATTTTAAGGTGTCCACTTTATCATGACCTTTAAGCAACCAAAAATACCTACTAGCAGCTTATTTTCCCATAATTTGTTCACAGGCACGACGTGTCATCAACACCAGTCAGTACCGCTTTGGAAATTACGAGAAGATTCTGTCTTCACTTTTGAAGTATTACCCACCTGAGAACATTCTAATTGTGCAACTGGAATACCTCAAAGATCCTGATCAATTGCAGTCTATAATGAACAGAGTGCAAGACCATTTTGGTGCTAAGAGACGACATGTTGCCCCCTTGCAGGCTAACAACAACCAAATGAATCCCAAGTTAGTTCATTTGTTATAAAAAAGGTTCGCCCAGTTTTGAAAAAAAAACTGGAAATATCATGATTGATATATTTAAAAGATTCTAGAGAAAGAAGAAATCAAGATATGCACTAACTTTCGGGGGGTACCAAAAAAGCATGAACTTACTTATTTACCGTCCACCTTGGTGCTTTTTATTTCATTGATTTATAAAAAAATGTTATTTATTTAGCATTGAGGAAATTAAATTATTATTATTCTTGCTGTCAATCTTCGAATGTACTCCGGGCAAAAAACAGTTTCTCAACAAAATCTTGTTCAAATCGTTTATATAATATATCACGCACTTTTTTTAAAATTAATATTATTAACTAGTTAATATTTTTTTGCCAAGACATCGTTCCAAAACGGACATTTTTTCAATTTTTTGGACGAAATCACAGCTAGAGTTTTTGACCAAGTTGGTCCGGGTTATTCGCACAGGGAAGTTTTAATTAAGAAAAAATATTATAATTAACGCTTTGTGAATTTCTTGAAAATGAGATTTCGGAAACCAAATTAATTTCTCAAAACCATTTATTTCCATATAATTTGTTTTTTTTTCAGATACACACTGCCATCTAAGGTCTCTCTATCTCAAGCCGTGGGGTATTTCTGCGAAAGAAGCTTCCGATTCTACAATCTGATTGGCTACCGTATAAACTGGATGCACTCAATGAATGATCCAAGACTAATCAACTACACAAACATTATTGACAGAACTGATGAAAATGTATGACAGGAGAACATCATAACAATAAATAGAAATAGGGAAATATACCCCTTCCCCTTCCCCTTCCCCCGCCCCTTCCCCCGCCCTCCCTCGCTTACACCACTACAGCAAAAAACTGATGTTAATAAATTTTACGCCGTCTAAAGTTTTAAGGGTTTCTGCGATTGCTTTGTTTATTATATTGTGGAAAACAAATATCATATTATCTTTCGAACTGGGCTAATTTTCTTACTCTTAGATTGTGGAAATAGAAATAGACTGGTAAAAATAGAAATTTAAAGAAAAGTAAAAAGATCTCCATTACGTTATGATGTTCGGTATGAACAATCACAAAACACGTGCAATTGTATTTAACCACCTCACTTTAATTTTCTTCAATAATGCGTTTATTTTGTACTCTAACTTTCACCACAATCAGTTTGGTCAATTGACACATTTTCATTAAACAACTTTTCTCTAAAATTAGCGGCGTTTTTTTTATTTAGCGAGCTTAAGTACTAAACCAGGAATCAATTATATGGTTCGAAAACAACACCTCCGATCAAGAGCTTTGACAGTGAATTGAAAGTTGAAACACCTTGCTAAGGCATGCTTCATCTAGACATCTCTCGCAAAAAAACTTCTCTCACATCTTGCTAAGAACTTGAAATACCAACATTTCATGATAAATCTTGATAAGATCCAAGTAAGATCTTATCAAAAAATTTTGTTGACAGCTCTTGACAAAATCTTAACAAATCTTTTTAGTAATTATTAACAGAAGTTTCTTTATCAATTATTGACAACAATGCTGATCCGAAATAGCGCAAGAAATTATAGTCCAGAACGACTAATTAACGTCTGGGAGGGTACCTCGCCACCAAATAAGTGTCGAACTCATATTTCGACCACCTCACCACGGGTGAGCAACGAAAAGAATTGATCAAATGACTTGGTTACTATGACACAGAAATCAGTCAAACATCTATAGATCACAGCTTTATAATCAAATGTTACTAAAGTGCCTTTATCGGATTAACATCTGCCCGCGTTGGTTGTTTGAAAAATGTTTTAAATAGTACTTGACGTAACGATTTTTGTTCACCTCAATTTTAATCAGGTATAAAGAACAAATTTAGAAGATACACGGAAGTCTGTAGCTGCGACCATTCGAATCCGCGTTTTGAGAAATTTGAGATTGAAATCTTGCTTATCAGTGTACTTTGTTAACTTTTTATCAACATGAAAAGCTGCAAGAGCTGTTTCCCTAGTAATCGAAGAATTCAAAATCTTGCAAGAATCTTGCAAGAAATCTTGCAAGATAATGCATAAGTCTTCCATTTATCTTGCAAGATTCCTGCAAAAAAAGAATTCATCTTGCAAGAATTTTGCTAGATTTGTATTTTTCTTTCAAGAATCTTGCAAGATTTTGAAATCTTTTGTTTGGTTACCTGGCTACATGACGATGGCAGACGAGCTAAGAATGTCAATGTTAAGCATGAAATGGTGTCGGAAAATTTACTCAAGTCAAGTTAAGACTGACTTATCAGTCTTAAGACTGACTGCTATTTCCAGTATAATTCGGGTGTTTTCCCTCCTCCTTTTTAATTCGGGGCTTGGCACCGGCAATGGCGGACTTACAAACAAACAGCTATAGGAGAAATGAGCGGCGACCCTTCTATTATACACAAATAAATTTTCCAGAATTCAAAAACTTGCAAGATTCTTGCAAGATTTTGAATCCGGGCTAAATTTTTTCTCTTGAATTAGGTTTTGTAATATGTTCAATAAAAAATAATTTGTTTCAAAGATATTTCCTAAAATATTGTACCCCGATTTAATTCTTCGGCCGTGATTGATATCTTGCAAGATTCTTGCAAGCATCTTGCAAATTTTGAATCATCTTGCAAGATTCTTGCAAGATTGGAATCAGCTAATCACTAGGGTTCACATCTGTCCAGCATTTTCAGCATTTTTGCTTGTCATAACTATATTACAATGATCGAGACAACCAAATCTGCAATTGCTCGAATTTAAGGTGAGTTACCTTGCAAAATTTTAAAGTTATCTTTTCGAAAGAATTCCTACACAGATCATCCAAATATGATTGCTTCCATTTTGTTAACGATGGCTATCAAAAATGAAAATCATGCACGGGTAATTTTAGCGTTCAAATTGTAGCCCACGCAAGAAAACCGATGGAACACGAATCAAAACAAATGGATCTCGAAGATGTCAAACTTCATTGCGAGTTGAAATGTGAGCAAAATGAAGGCAATTCAAAACAATCACTGTCCTCCAGCTGAGGACAATCATAAAAAGTGAGCGGGCCGAGAAACGATATCAAAATTATGTGAAACAAACCGTTGAAAATCCAGCAAAACTACCGCAATTTTCTTACATAAATTTGCGGTGAATACGTTCAATTGTGCGTTTCTAAAGCTAGATGTTACATAATTTTTCGTCTCTAGGCGCACACCTTACATAAATTTGCGTTTTCAAGCATAGATCATACCTAATTTTGCAATTCTCTGCGTAGATCTAATATATTATTGCGCTGAATTTAGCTTAGATCTTACAAAAACGCTTAGAAATCTGTCTGTGATAAACGAATAACTGACTTCCTTCGTGCTTTTCGCCTCTTCCATCATTCTGTAAGGGTAACCGACTGCTCTTAAGAACCAAAATCTTCAAAATTAAATCAACACTAAATTCATTGCAAAATCATGTAAAATTAACGCTAAGATCAAGAAAAAATACTATGAAAGACAAACATTAAACTCAATGAAGAATTATGTAGGATCTACGCTTATAAATTTACGTATGGTCTACGCTTGAGCGCAGATCTTACATAATTTCTGCGCATACACCCGGAATGTAACACAATTTTGCGTTTTTTAGCGCTGACATCTCGGCCCGTGCAGAGTTCAATGACAAGAAATTTTGACTAAAGTTTATAAAAGAATTAGGTTTCTAATGCATCAAACTAATTAATAATAAATAAAAACTAAAGTATCTCAAAACAACGCTAATTTCAACAAAATTATTAAATATCATCTACGCTAAATACAAAACAATAATATATGAGATCTACGCTAAATTCAACTCAAATTTTCATAAAATCAAAACAGAAAATAATTGCTGCACTTGGTAAAATCTACGCGCTTTATAACGCAAATTTTTAAGAGGTCAACTCTAAATATTTCCTAGAAAAATATATAAGACCTACGCTAATATCAACGAAAAATTATGTAAGATCTACCCTGAAAGGAAGATCGTTCCTCTATTAAACGCGTTCACCGCCAACTTTATATAATCTTGATTTTTTACCGTTGACGCCCCGGCCGGGCTGGATACTTCTCATTTATCAGGATTTTGAATGTGAAGGAATGCTACGCAGCATTGGGGAAGCAATGCCTATGTTAAAGATCTCTGGACTAAGGGAATGTAATCAAACATTGATTTTAATATCAATATGTTTGGTACAAATAATTTTATCAGTTAGTACAACGAACTGCTACAATCATATAAACAATTGGTCAAGGGCAATCATATAGTCAATGCATGCGCACAAATAAACAACCCCAATATCAAAACGCGAGCTTCCTACAACAGGAGAAGTAACATATCGAACAAATAAGCGTTTCACCATAGTATATCAACGGTTTCTTCATCGGTCAAATGTATAGCAGAAGATACGAGCTGAAAGTATTGAGTTAGGCCTAAAATAGCAGGCATACACAGAACGGTGAATCTGAATATAGGCAAGTCCTTCTCAAGTTAAAAATGGCTTCACTCAAATGTGCATTAGAATGAACTCAATTGTGAACTACAGCAGAAAGAATCAAAGCTTCGGCCATTTAATTGTTCTCAACAAAAGGAGCTCCAATGTGATGGAAGTTGGCATCATTTTGGCTCAATAACTCACATGTTAAATCGCCCATTTGAGTTTAAAAATGAACTCTGTTAGATCCTTTCCATTGTTCTAAGAGAATAAAATTAGGTCTTCTGTGGCCACATGCATAGTGGCAAAAGAAGAAAACAGTTGGTCAGTTTACCTTCACAGAATTTGAGAACTTGGCTGCAAACACTTTAACAGAGTGGCGCATAAGAATTTCGCTTACAAAATATACGTCATCCGCCATTCGAAGCAGGAGTAACAGAGACAAAATTGCTTGCGTGAAAGTACGATTAAAAATACAGGCAAGTTGTACGAGGTTGAATTGCCAAGAAGTTAACCCAAATCAAACCAACATGCACCTACAGCTGAGCGTTAAGCTCGTTTTACTCAATGGAGCGAAGATTTTAAAGGGAAAAAGTCTGAAGAGTTCGTATCAACAATCGACGGAAACAATTGTTAAAGAAGATTTCGTACAGGTCTTAAATGAATCCGAAGTGAAAAAAACCATCAAGAAGTAACGGTGTTGGTCACCCCATCTTTTGATAAAAACCCAACGAACCCACCAAAGTGCGACATGTTTGCAAGGCTGAATCACATTGTGAATCATTCTAATTGCACGCGCGACTTGAAGAACTATGTAATTTGATTGCAGCGATCTTTCATTGATTTGTTGTATCCATGCCACTGAGAGTCATTTTTGAATATATGTTTCTTCCCGAAAAAAAAGTATTCTATTGAGGATTGTTTCAAGTCCATGAACAAACAAATTTATTCTGAAACACGAACATTATTGTCATGTGTTTGAAGCTAGCTATAATACCCTCACCATGTGGAAAATACCATCTAACAACCAATTGGACTTGATTTCTAAAAAGTATCCAAATCAGTAGAAAATGGAGACAAAGCAAACCTGGTCTTTAAATAATTTCATCATCTTTCAACACAAAGTGGTTTTTAATTGATGAAATTGATAGGCAAGAACAATGCAATTGCCGTAATACTCCGTTTAGATACTGCCGTATTACTCCGTAATACTCCGTTTAGCAATGCAACTGCCGTTTTTAGAATTCGAACACCATTACGAGGCTAGTCAATTTCAATCACGATACGGAGGGCTCTTTAGTGCTTGAATTACAATAGGTTTTTGCTCACAATCTTTTTGAAGTGTGCTGGGGTACAAAAAGTTGAAATCCAATAGTTCACTGGAATATTGTACTGCTACTGTCTTCAGTGTAGGACCTGATAAAATTATTTGCTCCGTTCGAGGTTTAAGTAGTCAGACTTCTGAAAAGCATTCCGATCAATAATTGACAACCATGGGACAACAAAACAAAGGACAGCATGGGACAACAAATAGAGAATTAAAGCTTATTGAGAAAAAAGATCTCCTGATGTGGATTGAATAACCTCCAGTTGTTGCTGAAATCTCCATCAGTAGAAAAAGGGTAAAAACGAAAGCGTGAAAAATTATCATTTTGCTTCAGCTGACGCAAATGGAGACACAAAGTGTTAAACGCCCTATCAACATTCTGATGCAACTGAATTCTCAGCCGATAAAGCGTTGTTATTGGAAAACTTGCTGTCATCTTTCAATAACAACCCTATAGATTATCGGAAACTGCAAGGATGGAAGTGATGTTGAGAGATAAGGTTGCAAAGAAATATTAAATAAACAAACAAGGTCGCATTTATTGGGCTGACTGAATTACACTACTGAAGTGCATAAACAGCTCCAACTGTGAACAACAAGCTAATTGTTTTTTGTGAAATGAGTGTCTGAAGTGCTGAGAATAACTGATGATTCCCATGGAAAAATGATAGAGTTATCACAGAGGTGCGGCTGCCTGAAAAGGTACGGCTAGAACTGATAAGTCTGGTCTTTACCTGAAGTGAAGAGCAGATACCCTCATAAACAAGACTTGAGCAAACAAGAATCAAAAATATTTTTATAAAGCACGGCCTGCAAGTTACTACAACATGAAAGTTCGATGGAAAGATGATTTTCCTCGAAACCGAAAAGAGTTCCAAAGGCAGAAAATTATATGGTTGGCAACGATGAAGGCTACTTTTTCGTGCCAAAGGTATAATAGGTAAAAGTCTATTTGACTTGAATGCAATGTAGCAAAAATTTGAATTTCAAAAAAAAACAACACGAAGACAACAACTTTGTTTGAAAAATTCGACAGCAGAAGATATGAAACCTAGGCAGAGTAAGAGCTCAGCGGTCAAATCCCAAACAAATACGTTATCTGTATAAAGGGCAGGGCAAAATATTAACATATGTAATGTCGGATTTTTCTAGCGCTAAGATTCTTTTTCAGTCCCTACAGTTGTTGGAGTGAAGTCGTCTCTTCCCTTCAAAACTGACTGTGAGAGCGTTGCACATGGATCGAGTGCCTCAGTTAGGCAAAAATAGCCGTTTCAAAACGAGCATGCCATTCACAAGCAAACTGATCAGCGACAGAGGCACAAACTTCGTTTGAGTTGAATGAGAGTCTTGTGTTGAGGCTTCGAACAAAAAACGGATCGTAAAACTTCAAGTATCAAGACAGCAAAGCATCATCAAGGATTATAAGGTTATCGAAAAAAATAACCTCCCTGCATCACCCTGCTGATTGGCAGATCAGAGCAATTAATGCTGTGTTGGGAAACAGATCAGTCGGGAAGGATATTCTTTGAACTAAAATACATGTTTTGTTAAATATTCATTGAATGTGAATTCGTTGACAACATTCAGTTCAGACCTTGATGGCATAGGAATGTCTTTACTCCTTGTCATTTTTTGCTATGCAACAAGAATGAATACTAACTCGCGTACTACTTCATGTACTTCATGTACTTCTTGTGCAGAAGAACTTGTTAATTATATAAAACTCTGACAAACTGAAGGTTATGGAAATCTCAATTGGAATGGAATCTCTAAAGAGTTTTCGCCAACGATGAGAAAAGAGCCAAAAATGGAGATCTAAATGTAACAAAAATCGTATAGACGGCAATCTATTTTGTTTGACTGAAGTCAGCAATAGGTGAGAAGTTTGGTTTTTCTAGATAACATTGAAGTTTCTGACAGTGTGAGTCAATAGGCAAAAAACTTGGGCGTTCCACGGAGTTAACTAAAGACTAGCAGAAATGTTTGATAAAATTGATGCTTTCAGGACGTAAAAAACAACTTGAGACCATGAAGCAGAGCTGAGAAAATGGACCAACTCAACGAACAGCAAATTGAGCATTGCATTAGGAACGACATGACAAGCAAATTTTAATGCTTCATTCTGATCAAAGCACAATTCACTTCCGTCAATAAATTAAGATAGGTATCTTCATTAGAACGTTCATGTCATACATAAATTCGATTTGAAACTCGAACGTCCTCACACATATTCAATTGAGTTTGGCCAAAAGTTATCGACATCCAAACAGGCAACTTTGACTTTAAAACCACCTGACCAACAACCAAATTTGATCTTCAAAAAATGACACGAAATCATTTTTTGTTCCTATTAAAATGGCCAACAGGGCATAATACAGTGCAGTTCCTTTAAAGATGAAACAATTTTTCTTGTATCATTTTGCTGTAGCACACCTCAGTGACTGTAAAGTTTAATTACTTTAGACTGATTGAAAAAAGAATTGACTTTGATATTCTCAGTATCTCTTTCTGCGCAACAAAGTTTCCAAGCACGAGAAATTTTTTACGAAGTAAATAGTCTGTCTCTCAATGTTTTTAACACAGCCTAAATTATTTCAGTATTGGTGTTCTTGGAACCAATAGCTTGAATTAATAACATTAATGTTAGAAAAAGGTTTTTGTTGTCCCGTTTTATTTACAGCAATCGCTATTATCTTTGTAATCTTCGAAAAAATTAAACCAGAAATGTGGTTTCAAAAACATTGGAGTAATTGGCCTACAATGTGTCGTGACGGGTTGTTCTCGAAATCGACCTACATTTTGAGTTATTACCAAAGAAATCACCAATTTCTGATTGTTTCATTTCGAAATTATTTTCATATTGTGAGAGAAGCAAATTGTTGAACAGCAAAGATGAACAATTAGCTATCGGGATTACATAAGTTGTAGGCAATTCGTTTTTGTTGATGAGTTTTGCTTTGAAATTGTTGGCGTATCTGTAACTTCCGACTTCTTCAATAAAATCTGGCGATTTATTGAGAAACAAGCAAAACAACGTTTCAGCTTTGGAGTTCATTATTTACAATTAATTGAGGACACGCTTTGTGACCGTATAATTGCACAAATTGCTTCTTGTCAATAGATAGGTCTCTAATTTTACTCAATTGTTTACACCTGATCTAAAAAAATCAATTTTCAACTTAAAAAGCATGTGTTACTGCTTCAGGGGCTTTAATAAAACAGAAGTAATAATAAAATAGATTTCGTTCAATTCTCTTGTTGTCTCAAAATATCATTCCAGAATTTCATTGAGAAATTTTATTCATTGAAATGTGAGAGATCGTCGTTTCCAAAAATTATACTGAGTTCGGCATTGTTCTCTTTGAATGAAACAGATTTTGTCAAAACCAATTTTTCAAATACTTTGGAGACAACGCAGGACTGTCTGGCCAATAGCAGGCTACCATTTTTTGCCTTCTATGAAGGCGCTGTTATTTGGCTTGTTTTCCAGTCTGTTGGAAACTACTGCCTAATTATGCAGGTTGAGATGAGTCACTTTAAGGCATAACTCTTTGAGGCATCTTTTTAGAAAAAATTTTCCAGTCTTGTCCGGCATAGTGCATTTTTCTAATTCCATGACAAACAGAGAATAGCTAAGATGCTTTTCGCCATATGTAAGGGTCTTTAGTTTCTCAAAAATATCAGACAGCAAGCACTAATTCTTTTGTGATACTCAGTTCTGCTGACGGAAATTAGCTAACTTATCTCGCGTTTTTCAATGTCCGCACGAAAATAAATTTGTATGAAGTTTTTTGTGTTTTCCCTTATAAAACCTGTTATTGTACAATGGCCATATCTGGGTTGGGGGCTATAATGGGAATGACCCTTTAGTTTTTTTTAATACGGATATTTTTTTGAGAATTATCCAGAATGGTTTCTGAATACAGAATGGTTGTGGTGGGTGATGCGTTGTAGTTGATTTGCGTACATTGTACGAAAGTTAATGAACTTTTTCGGGGAAGTAAAATTCGGAAGCGCACTTGTATTGTTTCTGGACTTCTAAGTAACGGACTGTCTAGTAGATCCAACTGCTTGGGTATATCAATCATAGAAAAGAAACATTTTTCTTTCAATTTTCACTATACTTTTTATTTGTACGCGTTGCTTACGTGCCATCGTTTTGAATGATGGTTTTCTATGTAATTTCAGCTTCCTTGGGGGCAGAGACAGAAAAGATTTAAAAAATTGAATATCTACATTAATCAAAACGTTGATTTCGCTTCATTGATTGGTTTCAGCCAAAGGTAACTTCTTATAGCTTTAAATTAATTACAGAGACCATCATAAGTCCTGACGGTGTTGTGCTCTCTGCAAAAACTTGACAATACACCGGAGTTAACAAAAAACCCTCTGTACCGAAGAGATGACATTATGATAGAAAAAAGACCAATTTTATTAAATGGCTCAGCTCATTTAAAAGCAAACTAAACGGTACCGTTAGAAAAGCATGAATAACAAAAATTACGGGTTTAACTTTTCCAACGCCTTTTTGATTTGTTAACGTCTTATCTCGATTCCATACACAAATTACCTGAGCTATCACGATTTGTGTCTTGCAACAAAAAGCCAACTCATTAAATCCATTATATTTTTGCATGAGACGTTTTGCTCTTGTCAGCACATGTCAGCACAGAATTTTCTACAATTGTTCTACAGATACAAGATTATATATATATATATATATATATATATATATATATATATACATATATATATATATATATATATATATATATATATTTATATATATATGTGTGTGTGTATAAATGTATATATATATATATATACTTATATTAATATATATATATATATTAATATAAGTATATATATATATATATATATATATGTATGTATATATATATATATATATATATATATATATATATATACACATTTATATATATATATATATATATATATATATATATATATATATTACAGACAAATTGACGTTTCGGACTCTGTTCACATTTAATGGCATCGCTATCTACATCCAAACAAACATCCAATTTTGACCTGTAGAGTCACTTGTTGAGCAGTGAAATCCATTGTGATAAAATCACGAAAAACTGCTGAAATTAGAAATTTTGGTTACCTTAAAATGACAAACAGTTGGTGTAAAACCATTAGCGGTAAAACAAATCTTCGGGTAACTTGTTTCTCTGAAACACCTCAGTGATTTCGCAGTTAGAAAGCGTTGGATTGTTGAAAATGTAAAAAAAAATTGATATTCACAAACTTTTCCTATGAGGAACAAAGTTACAAAGAAACTGAGAATTAGTGCGATGTTCCGATTTGGGTTCTCTCAGTCTTTTTTTTACAAAACCTACTTGAACGTTTTATTGGTGTTCCTGAAACCATTAGCGAGAAGTGCTAACAATAAAGTTCGAAAACTGATCATGCTGTTCCGTTACAAAAACAGTACTTTTGACCCTCTCGATGACCTTTGAAGTAGAAAACTGAAACCTGGTATATGAAAAGTCCAATAATAGGGCGACGGTAAATATCAAGATTTTAGATAATTTAAACCAAAACTTTGATTGTCTGATTTGATTTATTTTGATATTCTCCGCAAAGAAAATTCAGAACAAGTAAGACAGAACAATTAGGTTTTAGTACTTATTGAGTATCCGTTAAAACAACAGCAACCTGCAACACAACGGATATTACAACTAAGAGGACGTTTTATCTGGAGCGATTCGATATCGCTGATATGAGCTGGGTGGTGCAAGTAAATTTTTTTCCATTGACAGGTTAGGAGTTGTCCCACACTTTCAAGCCCAGTCGTGTTTCAAGAGTTCTTTTTTGATGTCTGTTAAAAGAAATTTCTCTGTAGGAGCTTATTGTAAGTTCATTTTTTTCTGTATCATTATTGTTGAGGACTATTGTATTAGGGTGTATCCACAGAATTTTAATCTCCTCTGACAAATCGTTAAAAAACATGTAATTAATAAACATTAATGTGACAATAATAGTTTAGTCCAATGGATTCAAGTCGCATACCAAAAAATTTTGCACAAAAAGCTTACTGTTTTAATTTAGAAATACATCATGCAATAAAAACGATTAGAAAACAAGAAAAAACAAGATAAATTAATTAGAAAAGGTTTCACCGAAACTCTAATTTTGAACAGTTTCAAATTCATATTTTTCCCCGTAAACAGACAATATGACCTATTGGCACATTCTAAACCAAAATTAAATTGTAAGTAGTTTTACACAAGTTTTCACGATGGACTATCAACTTTGAACATCACGATGGACAGTATTCTCAGAAATTTATCGTTGAAATAAATACGAAATGCTTTTTGCGTATTAAAAATAAATCGTCCAGCAGCTGTTTGGCCTTAGTTTATTCGAAGCAGTGTTGGTGAACAATTACTTTGGAGAGCTTCATCGGAAGGATCGCTATAAACACAAGCGACATGGCCAAAAACTACCAAGTTTCTCTGTTGCAATGGCTGTTTTCCCGGGCCGAGGCATCCGTATTCAACCTTTATTAAGCGAGAATAAGTAAGCAATTTACACTCTTAAATAGCAGGGAAAAGAGTGTAAGAGTGTAAATTTTAAGAAAATTACCTTTTTGTGTAGACTATTTACAATCTTTAGTCCACTCTTAATAAACTTTTAAATATACACTGTAATTACACTCTTTTGTTCACCCTTTATTACACTCTTTTCCTTGGTTGAAGCCTCTGAGAGTATTCTCAGTTCGTTCAAAGCAAAAAAATGTACGATATCCACTGAATATGTGAAAATTTATTTCAACGATGCACTAACTTGAATTTATTTAATTCAACGATGGACTATCAACACCAGCCACTAAATAATAAAGATGGCTTCCAGAGAGGCCATTAACATTCCTTTTTGGCTATAATAAAGAAACCGTGCTCTTCTAGAGGAAAAATTTATTTTCTTGCGGCAAGTTCCTCACAACATGCTTTTAAAAAAGTAACGTAGGAGATAACGAAATTTGATCTGCCCTACATAAAAATGGCACCTGGCTTGAATTATAATCTTTATGTCAAAATTCTTCTGAAAAATATACAAAATTTAATATATAGGAACAAAATTTTACGAAACAGGGTGGATCTCGTTCTTTAGCATAATCTCTTAATAAACACAATAAGAAAGCAGAAATCCAAATGGAATTTTTGTGATATCGTTGAACTTGCACCAACACTTTAACCTGTTTATCACCTTTCAAATAACCGGGAAATATTTTTAGTTATTGTCTACGGCAAGAGTGTTGGTGCGCCTCATATCGTTTCAGAGCTAAAGAAGACTGGCATCTGGTTAGTAAACGTTGCCAAATACACAGTGAACAAACAAAAGCAGCTACGTGAATTCTGGATAATAAAGAAGTACACTGAACTGCAACAGAAATCCACATCAAGGTGGAGAGCCTTCACGCTGAAAATGCATCGCAATTCTTACAAAGTTTTAGCTCATTTCAGCACATTTCAGCGCAATATTATGTAAGGTTTTTGCGCTGAACTTTTTAAAAAATAAGCGCATTTCAGAGCATATCTTACATAATTTTTGGAAAATTTCTCGACCCGGGGCGTTGTTTGGAGGCATATAGATGAGATCAGCGCCCTGTGGAAGAATGGTTACTCAAATACGAAATTGGGCAAGCGACTTCGAAAAACTCAACCACGTCGCAACTAAGGATAATCCAGCTAACGCAACTAGCTTTTTAAAACATAATTTTCGCATATTCAGTGGATATCGTACATAATTTTTTGCTTTGCACGTACTGAGAATACTCGCAGAGGATTTAACCAGGGAAAAAAGTGAAATAAAGGGTGGACAAAAGAGTATAAAGAGTAAAAATGTATAAAGAGTGGACAAAAGAGTGGAAAGAGTGTACACAAAGTGTGCTCTTAAAATTACACTCTAACACTATTTTCCCTGCTATTTAAGCAAATTACTTTACGACCTTATTCTCGCTTAATAAAGGTGGAATACGGGTGGATGCCTCGGCCCGGGAAAACAGCCAATGCTGCAGAGACACTTGGTAGTTACCGGCCATGTCGCTTTTGGTTATAGCGATCCTTCCGATGAAGCTGTTCAAAATTGCTCACCAACACTGCTTCGAATATACTAAGGCTGCTGGATGATTTATTTTTAATAAGCAAAAAGCCTTAAGATTCTAGAGAATGGAACAAATTTGATTGCTTCCGGCTATTAGGCAAAATGTTATTGACAAAGAATTAATAGCTAAATTTGTTAGATTTTCGTGTTGCAAAAAGCAATACGCCCTTTTTTGGATAAAGTTACTGAGAAGTGAGATCCGAAAACGAAATTTTCTGTGCTCAATTTAGATTCTAAACCGGTATTATAGGCTCAAACGTATCTTCAATCGGTCAACTGCAACAGTCTTCTAAAAACCTTGAAATATTACGTTAGTTCAAGAACGAAAAAAAAAACTGAAAAAGGAGGCACGGTGGAAAAAAAATAAAAACTTGGTAAACTGAGTGAATGACAAGAAAAACCGCTACGGTATCTGAAACATAATTTAATAAAATTGATACTTGATTTGATGGAGTCTCCGATTTTTCTTAAAGAGTGGGCCAAAGCTACCTGTTGGAGAAAAGCTTAACAAAATTTATCCTTATGCTGATGTTGACAAAATGCTGAATCCTCAACTTAATAATCGTGGACGAGAAAAAATTGTGAGATAGAGCCTACAGCAAATTGTACGCAAAGGACATTAGAAACACTCATGCGGATAGAGACTTCAGTTGCAAAAATTTAAACATGACGCAAAAATGAACAATGTTTTTTGCGTCATGAAAAGAAAAATCTTTGGAAAAGAACCTTAATGATGTGTTGGAGTCCTCGATGTCAAGAATTAAATTGAGACGATAATATCTTGTTAATATTTAGAAAAAAATCTCTTTTAAGTATGAAGAGGCAATTGGAGATTGCCATCACGAACTTAACGAATCTGTAACACCATTTTTTGAAAAGATCCCCGGATCAAATGTCAAAACTTCAATTAATGCGTCCCATAAAACCCTTAAAATTGTCCTGAGACTCACTGTTACTGACCTATATTTTAAATGCAACAGAAAATAGTTCCAACAGAGAGACGGATTCTCAGTGGGTGAACCTTTGGTGATGATTCTAGCCAACTTTTGTATGAAAAGTATGGAGGACACCCTGAGGCAATAAATCGTACAATCTGGAAAAAATACTGCCCCAAAAACTACACACCAGTTCAGACTATGTGAGAAAAAAAATGTTGTTAATTGGAGTGAGGGGTGCATTGTCATGCTGACAAACACTGGTATTAGGCAAGATGTGAAAAAAATATCAATGAACAACGCCCAAACTTTCAAAATCTTGTTTGGTTTTACTCCAACGTGTCCGTAAGCAAAGTTGACAAAATGACGCGAAAACCATTAAAATCTTCCAGGAGATATGTTGATGATATATTTTGCACAACCAGCCAACTAACGACAATGCGGACCGGTTTTTGAAAAAAAGCAATTGGTTGCATAAAAACATGAGTTCATATAAAGAAAACATTGAGCAATAAAATTGGTTGTCCCACATAAACATATGTATCTTAGTTGGCTGCACAGTTGGTTAAAAATCGTATGGAAAACCAACCATACCGACGTAATTGAAGCTTTGCGGCAATGCAGACCAATAAAAATATCATTGAAGACACAGGCTGAGGATTATTCAGAGCCACAGGCAATTATGAGACGTTTCATCAAGCTTTAAATACAAGCCCAAAAACTGTTTGTATAATCGAGGTTGTAAATAATTGTTTGGAAGAAGGTTATGTCAAACAAACAAGTCAAATGTCAAATTGTTGTGTGAAAACCCGAGAAAAACCTGTTGGAATTCCTAACAGATTATTAGAAAACAACTTGTACGTCTCTATGGAGCGGAAAAAGTATAAATGAAGAAAAACAGGATGATATAACGAGAAAAAAGATTGGACGGAATTTGAGAGACTTCAAAATGGATAATTTATTATCCCAAAACACACCATAAATCTTATTGACACGATTCCAAATTGTTTTAAATTGCAGATATTTTTTTCAAGTTTATTTTATCAGATGAAGCAAGTATTTGGGAAAACGCTTTTTTAACTTAAAGCTTTGATTTCGCCCTTTCGCAATAATTAATAAACATGACATAATTAAGAGTCTGAAAGAAAAAGGAATTGAGGATTAAAAAAAATTGTTCGGTAAAAAACGAAGCTTTTCAAAATTTGAGTTCATTGTTTGGTTGACATTAAATTGACGAACAATCAAATATAATGATTTACAAAGTACTATCAGGTCTTCGACTACATTTCACTAATACTACGAAATGAGTTAAAGTAAGGACAAATTTTTGAAATTGTTTACAAATCAAATTACTTTTTTTACATTTAACAAACGCAACAAACAAGAAAAGTCGCCCAAGCATTCAGTCTTTGAGTTTAACGCTTGTTACGTTCTGAATACATAACTGCTGGCCGTTTATTTGCACAAAAAATCTTCTGTCTGGAAGATAAGACTTTGATATTCCAAAGTCCTCCATTCTCTTCCAAGAAAAAAAAATGTTTTTTGAGTAAAAAGCATCTACTCTGTCGGAGGCTTCAGCGAAATCGAGATATACGATATTTATCTCTTTTGTTAGTTTGATAACGTTTTCAAATATTTGATCAAGAGAATGTAAAAGTTAAAGTGTGGCAGATTGCCGCTTCCTAAAAGAGTACTGGCTTGTTTGCTGTTTTCTAACATTAAAGTAGATTTTGCCAAAAATAGGTTTTCGAATACTTCAGAGACAACAGAGGAGAGTTATTGGCCGATAGCAGATCAGATGAGCTTTTTTAAGTTTTTTGAAAGGCTTGTTACCTGAACTGTTAGAAACCGCTGTTTATTGATGGAGGTTGACAAGATAAGTTTTGATGTATTGCAAAATATTTTCAGGACGAGGTTTCCAGGCTGGTCCGGCAGGGTGAATTTATATACAGAGAAGAAGTAATTGCAGGATGTTTTCCGTTTGTGCCCTCCCTTAGTCATGCAACCCCAGTTACAGAGCACGTGCCCTTACGTAGTAAATCATTATGCAAAATTAGGGCACGTGCGTTTGAGCGCTGCAAATAGAATTCGACCAGTAATCGGGGGGCCCAAGGGGAAAAGATCCTTAAAATTTTGTAAACGTGGTTTTAACTGTAAATAATTCGATAAACTCGTTGTTGTTTTAACTCATTTCTCAGAATTCAATAGAGTCAAACACAAGTTTATATACTTTGTAAATAATTTTATTCGATTGTTAAACCCGACGATGAACGCAAATTTCGACACCGTTCTGTTTTTAAATCAATCTATTTTTAGATTGGCAGTTTGGATCTTTTTCGTTTGTGCCCCCGGAGTTTTTAAAAATCCTGATTATATTGTTTTCTATTCCTGAAAAGGATTTTTTTTATTTTCAGTCCTGTCTGTTGTTATTCTCTACATGTTGGGTTTGAAAATATTTTGAATTAACATGCACCAGAATAATTTTTGAATTTCGAAAACCAAAATCTTTTAGATTTGATTTAATACCCTCTGGAAGGACGCTGTGATGGGCGCCTTCTGAATTACCCAATAAATCTAAAACAACGATTCGTTACCAGAACCTGGAACATCCGAAGTTTCTGCAAAAAAGAGCGAGATCCTGGGAAAGTTATCGGAGAAAAACATCGATATCTGTGCTTTTCACGAAACAAAAAATGAAAGAAGCGAGAGTGAGAAACTTTACGGACAGGGCTTTGCAATCAAGAATAATCTGAAAACAGTCGAAGCAAAAACCGCCACCGACAGGGTTTGCATACTCACCATTGAGAAAAAAGTGAAACGGGCCGTGAAAGGTGGTGCGGAGAATTGAAAGACCATTTTCAAAACGGATATCAAGAAAAATCGCACGGTGCTCATCAATTGCTATGCACTACACTTAAGGATAACAACAAAAAACCACGAGGGAACAGAGACATTCTGCGATGACCTAGATGTACTGTTGAAATCACTCAAAGGAAAAGACATCATAATTCTAGGCAACTTCCATTCCAAACTAGAATGTATAGGAAGGGGATCCGTGGGTTCATTCGCAAGAGGAATGAGGAACGCCAACGGGGAAATGCTATAAGAAATCCTAGACAGGCAAAAATTTATCGCGGTAAACACCATACTCAAGTACAAGGCCAGCCACATTTCGAAATCGGAAGGAAAAATCTGTCAGAAAATAGCCTACAACCAGATAGACTACGTTGCATTTGCCAGCTGCCGCAAATTCTCAGTCATAAATGCAGGGAGTTACAAAGTCAACAAGGTTAAAACGAATCCCAAACTTGTAGCATTTTAGATGTACAGCAAACTAGACTGAGAAAGAAGCAAAACAAAGGAAACCAAAAGAGCAACAGAAGATCCAGTGCTTATAGAGCTAAAGACAAAAAGAAGAAAAATACTTGAAAAGATAAGCCAAGTCAAATTAGAGAAAAGAGTGGGCTTGAAAAAACAGAGAAATAGAATAGCAAATGCTATCAAACAACGAAAATTATTCCTCACAACAAAGGAAATGATAACAGAAGCAGGAGAAATTACCAAAGCAAAGAACAACACACAAGCAGCCTTAGCTCTAAAAAAATCATCAAAGAGAACAAAAGAACAAAGAAACAGAGAAAAGTAAAATCAGTAAACACTTCAAGAACCACTTCACCGTTCCGGAAGCAGAAGAGATAGCAAAAGAGCCGACAAGATTTTTTAGGCTGGTAAATGAATCAGAGGTCAGAGAAGCAGTCAAAAAGCTCTCAAACAGCAAGACACCCGGACCGGAACAAGTGACCTCAGAAGAACTGAAAAAGTTTGACCAAAAAACTGTCACAAAAACACTGAACGAAATGCTCAGAGAAAGAGACGAGAAGCTCACTAACGGCTGCGTGGTACCGATTCCGAAGCCAGGCAAAGACGGAACCAAGCAAGATAGTTACAGACCAGTGAATTTACTATCCACCTACCAAAAGCTCATCTCACTCATAATTTTGAAATTAATCAACCCGAAAAGCGAAGTATCGATGCAACCCTCTCAAAATGCCTACTGATCTGGGAAAACAACAGGTAAAATTGTGTTAGCGCACAAATATCTCTTCGCAAGATCATCAACGAAGAGAATCCAGAAAGCTTGTGCAAGAATAGACAAGGTCGAATGTATAGACAAGTATCGAATGTTCAAGGCATTCGATACTGTTGACAAAAAGAAGCTGATTGACATACTGAGAAAAACAGATACCGAGGTCGAAAACGTCAGCAAAATAAAACGCTCACTCAGTCAAACAACCCTGAGAGCAAAAACTGGTAAAACGATATTGGAACCATTCAACACCAACAGAGGAGTCCCAAAAAGGGATGGACTACCATCTAGACTTTACCCCATATCTGGACAAAACTCTCCGAAAAATTGACCGTGAACTTGAGACAGAAGCACAAAAAGGACAAGACTCCCAGTTACACGATCATGACTAGGCAAACAGAAACAAAGCACCGATACCTAGAAATTTTGAATTTTCAGGCAATGTAGATTCCATCTGTGGTAGTCTTGAAAAAGCACTGGAAACTGTCAAAATTGCCTCAAAAATTTTCATAAAATCAACCTCAGAGTCAATCAACACAATACCAAATTTACTATCTATCACAAAGACACAACCCTTAGAAAAACAAAAAACTGGTAACAATCCGGGATGAATGTGCGGAACACCAAAAAAGAAAACAACTCGCAACAAAGGCCCTGCTCAAATACAGTAAAGTTTGGAGTTATATCAGCATGAAAGAGATATGTCAGCGTCACCATCTATAATAAATAATTGAGAACGATTCTGCTACATAATAGCCCGACAAGGGTTGCAAACAAGTCTTTTAACTCTAATTTTTAATCTCTCCATAGAAAAGAACTCAAAACATGTCTAAATATACAAAATCTTAATATAATAAAAAAAAACGGTAACCTTTATAACTTAACCAAACAAACACCAAATTCTGAGACAATTGCAAGAAGTCAGAAAAACAACCTAGGACACGCCTTGAGACCACAGACTCAACCAAGAGATATCCTCGAGTATATTGTAACCTCACAACCCGTGAACAAACCATCAAATCCCCCGAACATCATAAAAACGTCTGGGAACAAAGGAACTCAGGAACTGGTATACTATGGCGTTTGCAAGACCACTGTAGCAATCAGAAGTTGCTTTGAAATGAACTGAACTGAACTATAAAGTCAATATCAATTCCCGCCCCGGTACTCGTCGCGCGTATTTATATGAGGGATCAGCTTTATGATGTAGATCGCTTCTACTGTCATCAGCTATTTTTGAAAGTTTAGTTTGGGGATAAAGTTCCATCTTGAAAGAAAGACACGATATAAAGCGAAATATATTCAACTTTACTATTGAACAAAACCAAAGTATTTACTCAGATGTAAAATTTTATAGATACGACTGTAGATATGTAAAAATTCGTTTTAAATTTCCTTAAATCAGTGAATTTAGTGATTTGCATTTTTTTCTGGCTTTTCATTTTAGCATTTTGTATTCTTTATAAACTGACAATGAGCTCAGAGTTCGAAAACGTTCGTAAGAAACTTTTAAATTGACCATCCTTTTTTAAATCTTGTTCAAATTTGTCAATTCAACAAGCCGAAGCCCGGGAAGGGGCAAGTTGTGTTTTCTATGTCTTTTTAGCTAGATCAGCGTAGAGCTTTTACAGATTGAGGAATGGTGCATATTCTGGCAGCAAGTTCGCTTTTCCAAGCATTAAATTAAACAAACAGCAAACATCGAAAACTGTTACTCCCGTCAGTGACGATCCCTCCGTGCCTTTCGTTCAACCCAAATTCCCGAAAACCCTGAAAAGAACAAAAGAAACGCCTGGCACAAGGTTCACCTGAAAAGACGCAGTGATTTCGTGATTGGGCACGACACTTTGAACAACTCCATCACCCCTCAAAACGAACAAACCACAACAGGCTGTGTGATGTAGAGGAGGTGGTTGCTTTTTACAACGTTTTTCGGACAGAATCAAGGCGATAGTTTAAGGTCAAGGGTATGGCGCAGAAAAAATTTTAGAACAGCTGTTAAAATCGGGAATATTAAAGATCCAATCAACGAAGCATTTTGTGTCAAGACGGAAGCAAGAGAACACCAACATCATCAGCAGATACTTCCAACTACAGTGCAGAGTCAACACCTCTAACGAACCTGTCAGAATGCTGATCAAAATTCTTCCAGTACAGACTCCGAAACTTAAGAGCTGTTTACCTAGCCTTATGTCTAGCTTTGATAAAAACCTCAAATCCCACGTGGTTTATCAACTCACTTGTAATGGATACAAATCGATCTATGTAGGGCAGACAATCCGACATTTTACCAAAAGGGTTGCAGAGCATGTAAGGCTGCTCACGATGGAAATAAATGCAATTGAGTGCAACGGTGATAAAAACAGATTTCAGTGGAAGATATTAGACCAGTTTGGCAACCAATCTAAGTTTATGACACTAAAGGTGCCCTATATAAGAACACTGAAACCAGCCATCAACACGCGTGACGAATACCGAACACGAGAATTGACACTGAAAGCTTAGTTTGGAGATTAATTTCCAATTTGAACGAAAGACACGATATGAAACAAAAATTTCAACTTTTCAATTGAACAAAAATCAAAGTAAATTTAGGGTAATTTATGTAGATTTTGTAAAAAAGAACATGATATGCATCTGCTTCATCAAATCGAAAAAAAGCTTTACCCAGATTTAAAATTTTGTAGATAGCACTGTAGATATGAAAAAATTCGTTTTAATTTTCCTTGAATGAATGATTTTATTTTCCGGTTTTTCATTTTAGCATTTTGTATTGTTTATAACCTGACGGTGAACTCAGAGATCGAAAACCGTCGTAAGAATGTTTTGAATGGACAATCTTTTTTTAAATCTCTAAAATATCGATATCAATTCCTCTCCGATACTCGTCCTAGGTATTTAGTTGAGGTTTCAGCTTTTTGATGCCGATTGCTTCCACTGTCATCAGGTTTTTATGATAGCTTAGTTTGGATATAAAATTCCAATTTGAAAGAAAGGCACGATATGAAACAAAAATTTCAACTTTACAATTGAAAAAAAACCGAAGTATTTACTCAGACTCAAAATTTTGTAGATGCGTCTGTAGATATGTAAAAAATTGTTCTAAATTTCCTTGATCGAGTGATTTTAGGGATTTGCATTTTTTGCTGGCTTTTCATTCTAGCTTTTTGTATTGTTTATAACCTGAAGATGAACTAAGAATTCGAAAACGTTCGTAAAAAATGTTTTACATTGACAATCTTTTTTAAATTCTTGATCAAATCACTCAATTCGACAAACCGAAGCCCAGGAAGGGGCAAATTGTGTTTTCAATATCATTTTAACTAGATCAACATGGAAGATTTACATATTGAAGAATGGTGCATATTCTGGCAGCAAGTTCGCTTTTCCAAGCATTAAATTAAATAAACAGCAAACATTGAAAACTGTTATTCCCGTCAGTGAAGACCATTCCGTGCCTTTCGTTCAACCCAAATTCTAGAAACGCCGAAAAGAAAATAAGAAACGCCTGGGACAAGGGCCACCTGAAAGGACGCAGTGATTTCGCGATTGGGCACGACACTTTGAACAACTCCATCACCCCTCAAAAACGAACAAACCACAACAGGTTGTGTGATGTAGAGGAGTTGGTTGCTTTTTTACAACGTTATTCGGACAGAATCAAGGCGATAGTTTAAGGTCAAAGGTATCGCGCAGAAAACATTTTAGAACAGCTGTTAAAATCGGGAATATTAAAGATCCAGTCAACGGAGCATTTGGTGTCAAGACGGAAGCAAGAGAACACCAACATCATCAGCAGATACTTCCAACTACAGTGCAGAGGCAACACCTCTAACAAAATTGTCAGAATGCTGATCAAATTTCATCCAGTACAGACTCGGAAACTCAAGAGCTGTTTACCTAGCCTTATGTCTAGCTTTGATAAAGACCTCAAATCCCACGTGGTTTATCAACTCAATTGTAATGGATACAAATCCATCTATGTAGGGCAGGCATGCCGACATATTACCGCAAGGTTTGCAGAGCATGTAGGACGGAGTCATCGATGGGAAAATATGCGACTGAGTGCAACTGTGATAAAACAGCTCTCCAGTGAGAGATATTAGACCACTGTGGCAACCAATCTAAGTTAATGACACTAGAGGCGATCTAAATAAGAACACTGAAACCATCCATCAACACGCGCGACGAATAATGAACACGAGAACTGACACTGAAAGCTTTGTTTGGAGATAAATTTCCAATTTGAACGAAACACACGATATGAAATGAAAATTTCAACTTTTCAATTGAACAAAACCAAAGTAACTTTAGGGTAATTTATGTAGGTTTTGTAATAAACAACATGATATGCAATTGCTACATCAAATCAAAAAAGGAGTTTTACTCAGATGTAAAATTTTTAAATATGACTGCAGATATGTAAAAATTCGCTTTAAATTTCCTAAAATGACTGATTTTAGTGATTTGCTTTTTATTTTTTGTCTTTTCATTTTAGCGTTTTGTTTTGGTTCTAACCAGACGATGAACTCAAAGTTCGAAAATGTTCGTGAGAAAAATTTATATTGACAATCCTTTTTTAAATCTCCAAAACTTCAATATCAATTCCCTTTCCGGTACCCGTCGCGCGTACTAAGTTGAGGTTTCATCTTTTTGATGTAGATCGCTTCTACTGTCATCAGGTTGTTTTGAAAGCTTAGTTTGGAGATAAAATTCCGATTTGAAAGAAAGACACGACATGAAACGAAAATATCAAGTTTACAATGGAACAAAACCAAAGTATTTACTCAGATGTAAAATTTTGTAGATACGACTGTAGATATGTAAAAATTCGTTTTAAATTTCCCTAAATGAGTGATTTTAGTAATTTGCTTTTTTCTGGCTTTTCAATTTAGCCATTTGTATTGTTTACAACATGACATTGAACTCAGAGGTCGAAAACGTTCGTAAGAAAATGTTTTAAATTGACAATCCTTTTTTAAATCTTGATCAAACCTGTCAAATCAACAAGCCGAAGCCCGGAAAAGGGCAACTTTTTTTTCTATGTTATTTTATTATTTTAGCTAGATCATCGTGGCGCATTTACATATGGAATACTGTCGCATATTCTGGCAGCAAGTTCGTTTTTCCATGCACTAAATCCAAAAAAACAGCAAACATCGAAAACTGGCACTCCCGTCAAGGACTGCCATTCCGGGTCTTTCGTTCAAACCAAGTTCCAGAAACGCTGAAAAGAACATAAGAAATGCCTGGGACAAGGGTAATCTGAAAGAGCGCTGTAATATCGTGGTGTAGCACGACACTTTGAACAACTCCATCACCACTCGCAAACGAACAAACGACAAGAGGTCGTGTGATGTAGAGTAGTTGGTCGCCTTTTCACAACGTTATTCGGACAGAGTCAAGGCGATAGTTTAATGTCAGAGGTATGGCGCAGAGAACATTTTAGAACGGCTGTTAAAATCGGGAATTTTAATGATCTATTCAACGAAGCTATAGGTGTCAAGACGAAAGCAAGAGAACACCAACATCATCAGCAGATACTTCCAACTACAGTGCAGAGGTAACACCTCTAACGAACTTGTCAGAATGCTAATCAAATTTCATCCAGTGCAGACTCGTAAACTTAAGAGCTGTTTACCTAGCCTTATGTCTAGCTTTGATAAAGACCTCAAATCCCACGTGGTTTATCAACTCACTTGTAATGGATACAAATCCATCTATGTAGGTCAGACATGCCGACATATTAATACAAGGTTTGCAGAGCATGTAGGACGGAATCATCGACGGGAAAAGATGCAATTGAGTGCAACTGTGATAAAACAGCTTTCCAGTAAGAGATATTGGACCACTGTGGCAACCAATCTAAGTTAATGACACTAGAGGCGCTCTACATAAGAACACTGAAACCAGCCATCAAGTAGTAGTAGTAGTAAAAGACTTAAATTCCAACAAGAGGAATACATAGTAAAAGAAAGACATGACAGTACAAATTAACAAAGCACAGTAGCAAATTAAGATCTGCAGTCCACACAGCGACATTTAAGAAAATATGTACATGGCCGAAAGTAATTAAAAGAAAGTGTTTTGGCTATGAGAAAATTATCTAAATTCTTACAAAAAATATTGAAAGATGACCTAAAGTCAATGACGTTGATAGAAATTAAGTAATTGGCGGAGTGGATAGTTCGACTAAGAAAACAGTTGTCAGTTTTGAATTTTTTGTTCAACGATTGTTCAAAAAAGGTTTTGACTGATCCTCGGGAGCTGAGTGTCGTACTATTGACATGCAGCTTTAAGTCACTCTCCATTGTTCCATGCCAAGTTTTCCATAGTAGAATAAGGTCAGCTCGCGCAATTTGATAGCAAATTGGATACAAATTTAGTTTTGAAAGTGTCTCGTTGTAATCCTCAGACCTAATAACCCAGCGCAACACTTTGCGCTGAAACTTTTCTAACACTTTCAAAATACCAGTTGTAATACACCAAGCTTGGGAGCAGTAAAGTAGCACAGATAGAATCATCGTTTGGTACAACGTTTTCTTGCGGAGAATAGAAACTTGAAACGGTATGCTTCTTTTCAAAAAAATAAAAATTTTATTACATTTCGCAAGTTTCGTCTTAACATGTGTTGTCCAACAGAGATCTTCAGTAACTAGCAATCCCAAATCCATAATCTCTCTAGTGAAAAGAATTTCCGCTTCTCCTAGAAATAAGGGAGACTGGCTGCATTTAAAGTTCATCGCTTTACACATTTCTGGATGAAATTCAAGTTGATTTTTGCGTGACCATTCATAAATACCATTGATGTCACATTGCAGACCTTCGAAACAATCAACGCATAGCAGCTTTAGGTCGTCGGCAAATAAGTAAACATGGGAGTTTTGCACATGGTCAACAAGATCGTTCATGTACAAGATAAACAGAAGTGGTCCAAGGACACTTCCTTGTGGGACACCAGATGTTACAACGGATGGCCTAGAAAAACAAGATCCTATACGGACAATTTGGTGTCGATCTTGGAGATAATCCGAAAAAAGATGAAGAAAAGCGTCGTCAAACCCAAATGCTGCCAGTTTTCTTAGTAAATTATGATGCGGAACGGAATCAAAAGCCTTTTTGATATCAAAATAGACGCTAGCACAAGGAAAATTTTTGTCAAGATTGTTGTAAAGAACATCAAAATATGAAATAAGTTGAGTAGTTGTGCTGCGTCTCTTCATAAAACCGTGCTGAGCGTTTGTGACTAGCGGCCTAACTAGTGGATACAAAAAATTGAACAACATTTTTTCAAAAACAATAGAAAGTTTTGGAAGCAAGCTGATCGGACGATAGTTTTTAACGTCACTTGTTGAACCATTTTTGTGTAGTGGTGTGATATATGAGGTTTTCCATTCCTTAGGCCAATGCGAGGACTTTTGAATAACTTGAAATAATGCCATAACTGCTGGGGCTAAAACTTGACAGCCATCACGAAGCAAGAAAGATGGTACTTGATCTGAGCCCATGGAAGAACTGTCATCACATTTGCTCAATATTTTTTCAATTTCCAGAACTCCAAACGTAACATCCCGTAATTTAATACTCGAATCTAAAGCTATTGGAACATTAGCTTTAGATTCGACAAATAGCTTTAGCATTAGCTTTAGGATCGGTACGCGCGACGAGTACCGAACACGAGAAATGACACTGAAAGCTTAGTTTGGAGATAAAACTACAACTTGAAAGAAAGACACTATATGAAAGGAAACTTTCAATTTTGAAATTGAACAAAACCAATGTAAGTTTGAGGTAATTTATGTAGGTTTTTGAATGAAAAACGTGATATGCATCTGCTACATCAAATCGAAAAAGTATTTTTAGTCAGATTTGAAATTTTTAGTTATGACTATAGATATGTAAAAATTCGTTTTAATTTTTCCTTGAATGAGTGATTTTATTTTCTGGCTTTTCATTTAGCATTTTGTATTGTATAACCTGACGATGAACTCAGAGTTCGAAAACGTTCGTAAGAAAGTTTTAAATTGAGAATAGTTTTTTTAAATCTCTAAAACTTCAATATGAATTCCCGGCCCGGTACTCGTCGCGCGTATTTAGTTGAGGATTCATCTTTTTGATGAAGATCGCTAATACTGTCATCAGTTTCTTTTTAGCACGGGACATGCATCTAGAATCTCCCATTCAATATCATGCGCTGTACCACAGCATTCAACGAGGTGTTGTCCCATAGGGGAAACTTTCCTTTGTGCTCCGAATTTCTAGTGGTTACTTGGCTGGTTTGGCCAACATAGATGTATTTAATTTCACATCATATAGAGAATTGCTAATTTGGTTTTCACTGCATGTCAGGGCAGTGAAACACTGCATGTTCTGGCCCCCATTTTTGTACAACCCAGTTGCAAATTATGTTATATAGCATGTTACTATGTAAAAAATAGCATGTGTGCTTAGGGGGTGTAAAAGATATAAGCCAACTAAGCTGGGGTCCAAACCAGAATAGATCCGAAATTAGCTAACGTATCTCTTGTTTTTCACGGTTCGTACGAATATAAGTTTTGTTAAAAATTCGGTTCATTCCCTTTGTAGCCCCTTGTTATGGTATAAATTCTATGTCGGTGGCGTGGGGGAGCTATGATGTGAAATACCGGAAAGTTTTGTTTATATCGATCTTTTAAAGAATTTTTCGCTCTTTTTAAAGAATGTTTATATCGATCTTTTAAAAGAATCTTTTAAAGAATTCACTGTTATCGTGTAACTTAAGTAACACGAACAGCCTCTTGAGCTACGAATCTTTAACTCTTCGATTGCGGTTCTCGTTTTGTCTGAATTGCCCCTGTTTCGGTTACGTCTTTTATGAGTTGTTATAGTTGTTTGGCGTACTTTCTATGCTTGTGAATAAAATCTTTGGGAAACAAAATCCGTAGGAAGACGTGTTGTTTTTAGAACTCTATGTACTGGACTGTTTAACAGAACCAACTGCCAAGGTAAGTTAACTCGTGCCATATTTTTACATGATGATCTACTATGTAATTGCACGTGCGGGTGGTGGAGGCACAACCGGAAAAGATCCCAATAATCTACTCCCCGCACAGTGTTTTTCATGGACGCACTATCATTATTTTCTTTTATTTCACGTTACTAAGTTTAAAATAGCAAGAACGCCTGGGGTGTACAAGTTATGGGCCCACTAAGCTTCTGGGGGGAGGGAGGGGGATGAGGTGAAACAGATCCAAAAATTTCTTTTTAAAACTTAAACTGCGGACAGCCAAAATCAATTAAAGATTGATCCAAAGCAAAATTATATTACAGAATTATTCAAGTATAATCAAGTTATTTGAGAACCTGTAAATTTTTAACATTCTAGTTATGTTTTCTCAGTTTAAATATTTCGAATCCAAAAAAAATGTGAGTCTTTCCCATTATAGCCCCCCCCCCCGCTATCAAAATATAGCCCCCCGTTGTGGTATATTTACCATGAGTTATCTGACCACTAAGCTGGGGGGCTATAATGGGAAAGACCCAAAAATGTTTGTGCTTTTCTTGTAGTAGTTTTTTAATAATGTTTTCTGATTTAGTCGTGGCTTTTAACTCAATGCCTGACGTATGAGGACTGACTAAGTTGAGATGACAATAACTGCCATACAGAGTGAGGAAAGTGACAACATTGCTCATACGCCAGCCAGAGAAAATGCACAACAGATTCCGAGGAGATCTGACTCCGCAATCAGCTTTAAGAATTCCAAATTGAAGAAAAACTCATCAACCGATGAATCTATCAGTGAGCAGGATCTTTGCAGAATTTGTCAAATCGGAGGATGTTAGTGGTCATTTTTACATCAAAGTGCTTTTCAGCTTACCATTGTTGAAATGTCACCGTTGATTGCGCACCTGTGTATCTGTGGGCGTGTGTATGTATTGTATGTGTGTGTGTTTTGGGAGGGGGTGCTTAAAGACCTGAATTCATTAGCTACAGTAAGAAAAGGCAAGATATTATGTAACAATACATAATTTGTTAATTTGATTAGATTTTAAGAGGTACCGCGCAATGTGCTGCTGTCCTGTTGTTGAAACGTCTATTGGGACCAATTGATTTTTAAGTTTTTTTGAAACTTTATTATCAGAGCTTTGCACAATTAAAAAAGGATCATCTTTTAAAATTATGAAATTACAAAAAAAAATGCAGCTAAAAACATTAAAAGTCGCGAAATCTTTCCATCTGGCTGAATTGAAAAAATACGAACAAAATTAAGTGACGTAAAAGTTTTTCAGTTAAGTGACGTTCAAACGTTATTAAAACCCTTGAGTAATGTATCTAAACGTTCAATTCGTTAAACTAAGCGCGATCAGAGGTAATATCATTGTTTGATGAGATCATGCAATTAAAAAAACAATAGTTTTTCGACGAAACTCGAAAAGTGTGAAAGAGGTGCCTTTGAAGTAATCAAAACAATTAACATACACCATGGTAACAAAAAGCTACGTACGCCTGAAGAATTCTTAAATAGCGCCACAAACATCTAATTCCTACAAAAATTTGTACGCTTTTAGCTTTTTAAACATCTGGTAGACTGTTTGTATAGTTTGCATACAAGTTTCTAACGACACGTGCGTCAATTTCGTTCGAAATGATATTAAAGTTTCAAAAAAACTTAAAATCAATTGGTTCCAATAGACGTTTCAACTTTTTCGTAATCACTGCTTCAAAGTCGCGCACGATATTTTGATTGGATTCAGATCCGAACTAAATTCGGCCGTTCCAGTGCCTCCTACTCATTCTCTTGTAAGAAATCGCATTTTTTTGTTTTTCAGAGGGATTTTTTTTTGCACGTGCGTCAGTTTAACTCCTATTATCAGTATTTCTTCTCTTGGGTGACATTGAAATGATACATATGTGTTCTAATTGCGCCAATTTGCAATTGCTAGATTTCATCAACGGGAAGCTATAGCTTTTGATGACTTTGACACCTTGTAGTCATAAAATATTAGTGAATATTTGATTTTTGCCCAGTTTTTAAATTTTACTATTGTCCTATCACCTAGCATCATAAATGACAGGCGTTGTTGGTTGGTAATTAGACATGAATGAACCTAATTAATGGTTTGAGTTCATAGCTAGCGGTTTTCATGACTTTGACACTATTTGTTCTCAGAAATTTTATATTGAGTTTTTTTATAGTGAAATTTTTGAATTTCTCGTGTATTTATTGAGCTTTTTGTTGTCTTATAATTTAATCAAATTGAGATTTACCTTATCGATTTAGTTTACTCACTTTAAAGCTATTGATTTCTCTGACCTTGATTCTAATTGTTTCCAAGAAACATTGGTTTTTTTTTCAGGAAATATTTTTTTTGTCACTTTGTCTTACATCTTTATTTCGTTATTGACAGTTCTCATTAATTTCTAAGTATGCCTATAGGAATCGAGATACTAGTTAGAGGTCATAGTTAGAGAATGCTTTTGCATTCTATGAATTAAACGCTGTTCGTTTTCAAAATTATTGCAGAAATTTTGAGTTTGGCATGTAATTGTACTTAATGCTGTCAAATCACTTATTCAATAATGACAGGTCTCCTTGGTTGCTACTGAAAATTTTGTTAAATGGAAGATTCTTCCAGTGCGTATCTAATGCTTTGGGTAACTTTAATACTGTTAATGATCAACAAAGTAGAAGTCAGTTCTTTGATCTTTAGAAAATTTGTCTTTTTTCTCATTATTTGGCCTCATTTATTACATGTTGCAATGGTTGCTAATGGGGAAAAATTGCATCTTATTAAATGCTGGAGTTCAGACAATTTGATTTTGTTTAAATTTTGACACTTTTGAAAGTTGAAGTTTGATTTTTTAGTCCCGATTTTTTTCTTGTGGTCTTGTCGCTGACTCCAAAAAAAAAAAATTGGCCTTGGCGGGATTTTGGTCAATGTGTTTGCTTCAATTTGTAGCTAACTTTTTTTTACTGAGACACCGTTTTTTCTCAAATTGCTTTTCGTGAATTCGAGTGAGTTTTTAATTTCTTCCATTTTCCTTAATTTTGCGTCTATTTTGCGGTCATTGATTCCCACCAAGTTGTTGTAATAGGTACTCATTCTAAGGATGATAAGAGTTAGTGTGTTTTTGTAATGCGTTCAAATTATTTTCTTGGGTTTTTTTTTACTGATTTAGTTTAATTTTGCTGTAAAAATGCTAATTGCCAGGTCAATAGTCTGTTTAATTCTTTGGATGGTAATTCATGACTTGTCCTGCTATGTTTTTTTTACAATCCAACGCTTTTGAATGGTATTTGGGCGCTGTCTTGTTTAGATCTCTTCACGCATTTTTTATTTTTGAAGTCAAATCTGTGATGATTTTGGTCACGCAGAAACCAAACGTTGAGCAAAAAAACGGGTGGTTTTGCGGTGTAAATTTTTTTTCATTCTAATTTTTAATTAGAGTGAGAAAATAGTGTATGAACATAAATTCGCTTTCTCCCTAGTGGTATTTTGTTCACATGCGGCATTTTCGCTTTGATTTTTACTGCTTCTCAGTTTTTGATAGGATTTTTTTTCTAAATAGTTTTTTTTCCAATCCAGTCATAGTCCGTTCGTGGTCTGGTTTTTTCAGCCAATGAGAATTCTTTGAATTGCAGGCCAGGACTTGTCCTGCTGTGTTTTTTGTTTCGCTTTACCTTTTGATCACGTTTTTCGTTTTACATAAGTCACGATTTTCACGTCTGCTGTCTGATTTACCTCACTCACTGTTTCAATTGAGAATGGATTTTAAATTCTTTCACGAACTGAATTTTGCAATATAGTGAATACGGTCAAAGTCAAAAGAGCAAAATCAAGAGAAATGGGATAAACCGATAAAGCCCCGTCATTGAGTCATAGTGCATTGTCATCAAAGTTCATTAAAGCGATTGCTAGCTGAAATTAGGCTTAATAGCTTTCAGTTTAGAAGGTGAATTAAGTAAAGTTTTAGAATTACCGAATTAGAACAGTTTTTGAAACGTAGGAAAAATTCTGTCAATTTCTATCTCTTGTGTTTTCTTATTCTGTTCCAATCTGTGTGTGTCAAGCGCGTTAACGGCGGCTATTTTCCAGCAGTCTGCCGGCTGTATTTCTGCCAAAATGGAATCATATTTGTTTTAGCTGATAATTCGGACAACCCTCTTATCACACCCTGCAAATGTGCAGGCTCAGTGCGCTATGTTCACCAGAGTTGCCTTCAGAAATGGATCAAGAGCAGCGACATCAAATGTTGCGAGCTCTGTAGATACGAGTTCAAAATGCAGACCAAACTTAAACCATTCTCAAAGGTAACACTTTGTAGCTTATTTAAGTTACCTTACTCAAAATTTAGAATAGTTGCGTGATTTTGACGTTTAAGTGGGAAAAGTTGGACATGTCAACAAGTGAGAGGAGAAAGATCCTGTGTTCCATTGGATTCCACTTAGTGGCCATCACTTGTGTCATCTGGTCACTATACGTACTTATTCAGCGCACAGCCCAGGAAATCAGACAAAAGGTAATAATCTGAAGACCCCCACCCCCCCCCCCCAAAGAAAAAAAACCCCCTAGACCCCCTCCCTCTTTCGGTACCTCTGAAAATGTTTGCAGCGTATATTTGGGTCCTCTTGTTCTCTGTTAAATTTGACTTCTTGTGTGATTCTTTTCGGTCTAACCATTTGACTTTTCTTCCAGAAGTTGGATAAACTGATAAATCTAAGGTCACTTAGTTGCTGTGTAATGGAAATTACCGGTTTCAGAAAACAAACGCAAAGAAAAAACCTCACCCGATTTCAGATAGTATAAACACCACCAAAGAACAATACCCCCACTTGACTGTTAATGATCTGCGCATTTGGCCATTTTCTGTGGGCCATTGTTATGTCTTAGCGGCCCGTGGGGCGTGATCTGAAGCTATTGCAACTGATAGCAGAAAAATGAACGCTTCCACGCTTGGAAAAACTAGCCAAAGTTCGAACAACATTGCATGGAAAGTAACATCTTAGAGAAAAAGCTGACCAAGGTATACAGATACTGCAAATTGTATCGGCTGCTACTGGAGACTAAGCGAATCAAATGAAATGTTTAAATTCACAGCTAATGATTTTTACGACTGACGATTATTGTTTTCAAATATTGGCGAATTTTAGAGCTTTGCCTGTACTTTTTGTACTTTTTCTTGTCAGTTAGTCCTGGCAGGTCTGAGGGCGAATGAGAACTGACTCTAATATTTGATGACCGGGTTTTTCAATTGCTCTTGAACGAAGTTCATAGCAATTATTGTAAACGTGTGTGTCTTTTTTTATTCAAAAATTTCACTTGACAATTTTGACTTTTCGAGAGACTTTTTCGCCCTTTGACTTTTTGCGTTTCGCGTGATCTAAAATTTTCTCTCAATTACAATTTCAAGCAGCTGAATTCAACTGGCGGCAATTTAATACTAAAACTCAAATGAAAAGTGCGCCGAAACTAGTGCCGTTTTTTACTTTAAATCTTAATAGTGGTATATGTTAACCTCTGTGGTTATTTGGAGCCCAATATTGAACTTCTTAGTCTCATTTAAGCTCCCCTCCTCCCCCCCCCCCCGACTGAAGCATGATGCAATTGATTAGAGCTCCTACTAGTTGTTCAAGAGCAATTCTTCCGACGTTTATTCGGTTATGTTTAATTGCTCTTGAACGCAGTTCATAGCAATTATTGTAAACGTGTGTGTCTTTTTTTATGCAAATTTTTCGCTTGACATTTTTGCGCTTTTCTTCTAGAACATTCTTTGACTTCTAAAGTGACTTTTTCACGCTTTCGTTCTTCATTTTTGAGTGATCTCTATTGCTCTGAAGTAAAGCTAATATAAGACGCATGAACAAATTTTTCAAGGATAAAAACGACTACTTAGTCGATGGGATGTATTTATAGGTGATAATAAATACAATTTGCTTGATGGAATGTACTTGGAGCAACGTCAGATAGCTTGATGAGGCATTCGTTCTCATTGTTTAATAATTGAATGATAAAAACGCTCTTTAGGTTACTGTAGTTCATTGAAACATGCTTTCTTAGGTTGATGGACTTCTATTCAAATAAAATTTAAATGGGACTGTGAGAAATCGAAATATAATTTTCGTCCAGAAATACACCTAATTAATTGCTCTTGAACGCAGTTCATAGCAATTATTGTAAACATGTGTGTCTTTTTTATATGCAAATTTTTCGCTTGACCATTTTGCGCTTTTCTTCTAGAACATTCTTTCTTTGACTTCTAAAGTGACTTTTTCACGCTTTCGTTCTTCATTTTTGAGTGATCTCTATTGCTCTGAAGTAAAGTTAATATAAATTCGGTTGCAGAATAAGTGAGGTATGTGATCTGTAGCGCAGTGGTTAGTAGTTGTGGCTGTGGATCGGGAGGGCAGTGGTTCGAATCCCGGGGGGGGGGGGGAATTTGCACCCTTTATTTGATCTAGGCTACAGCCCCTGAATTAAACTGCCTCGCCTGTCGTTCAAGAGCAATTCTTCCGACATTTGTCGGTTTATGTTTATTACTTTGACAGTATTTGTTTTCTGAATGGATTTTTGAGTTCTGCCCGTTTCTGTTGCTTTTCTTGCGGTCTTCGTTTTTTGCGCAATATTAATAGTTCTTATTGGCCATCTAGCGCAGAGTAATTTTGGTCAATTTGTGGGCTGGCATTGTTAGCTATTATATTTTTTACTTAGATACCAATTGTTCTTAAGAAGTTTGTGAATTTTTGAGTTCTTGAGGTTAATTTTTCTACTTTTTCCTAATGCAATTAATAAAACATGCTTTTGACTTCTAATAATGTACGGCATGCTGTGGCTAAGGACTTAAATAATTAGTTATATGCTCATAGTTAATTGAGGCAACTAATTTTTGAAAGTTTTCTGATTTTTCCTAAATTCTTCAGCTTTCTGCTCCCTTTTCGTTTACCTTGTCTCCAATTGTAAGCATTGCTCTTACAGCATTTCAAGGATGTTTTTTATTGTCGATAGTTATTTAAACTGTTGTAATTATCAATAAGTTGTACATTATTAGGTTTTGGAGAAAGAAATGTTTTTGTTGTTTTTTATTGAAATTCGATGTTGCTGGAGATTTTAATATTCAGCTCTTAGAGGAATTCAATATTTTGTATTGTAATTCAAGGCCTGCCCTGCTATATTTTTTAATAGCTGCTGCCAGCTTCTCAAGGGCTATTATTTAGGCGCTCTCCTTTTTTACAATTCAAAGATTTTGATTTGTTTTAGTGCGCTGTCTTTTATAGCGTATAATTGTATGAAGATATTCTCACACATTTTGCTAATTTTTTAATTCACTTTGGAGGAGGGATTTTGGTCACGCCGAAACGGAAAGTGGAGCGAAAAAGCGTGTGATGTTCCGTTGTTTTTAGTTTTCACGTTTTTCGTTATACATAAGTCTTACTCATTGTTTCCATTGACTTACCCATTGTTTCCATTGAATAGATTTTAATTTATTTCACTCATTGAATTTCGCAATGTAGTGAATACTGTTAAAGTCAAAAGAGCAACGTTTAAAACTGTATAAACCGATAATGACTGGTCATAGTGCATTAGGTTATCAAGGTTCATTAGGACGGTTGCTAGCTGGCATTAAAATTAAGCTTATTAGCCTTCAGTGATAGAAGCTGAATAAAGTGGAAATAGAATTTTAAAATCCAACAAACTGCGCACCAAATTAGAGCAATCTTTGACACGCAGAAAATTTCTGTCAATTTTTCTTATTGTTTTCTGTTTAAATTCGATGTGCGTCAACAGCGGCTATTTTCCAGTAATTTGCCGGCTATGTTTTTGAATTGCTCTTGAACGAAGTTCATAGCAATTATTGTAAACGTGTGTCTTTTTTTATGCAAAATTTTGCTTGACAATTTTGACCTTTCGAGTGACTTTTTCGCCCTTGACTTTTTGCGATTCGGGTGATCTAAAATTCTCACTCAATCAGAATTTCAAGCAGCTGAATTCAATTGGCGGCAATTTAATACTAAAAGTCAAATGAATAGTGCGCCGAAACTGGTGCCATTTTTTCTTTAAATCTTAATAGCAGTATATGTTAACCTCTAATGTGGTTATTTGAGGCCCACTATTTAACTTCTTAGTCCCATTTAGGCTCCCCCCGACTGAAGCAGGCTGCAATTGATTAGAGCTCTCACTAGTCGTTTGAGAGCAATTCTTCCGACGTTTAGTCGTTTATGTTTTTAATTTGTCGTCAAGATTTTTGTTACGGCTATCACATCACGATCTTTTGGTCAGACGTAACTCGCTCAAAAACAACTTAACTGAGTGTATGCGTCACTCTAATTGAAGGTTTTTCGAGAGCAGCAATAAGTTGAACAGTTTCTTAATGAAAATAAACGTCTCGAAATCTTTTAATCGTTTTGAAACTGTAGATCTACGAAGCTGGGGCTACTTTTTTCTGACAATCTGCCAGCTATGTTTATAAATTGTGATTTATGCATAGGAGTTCCACTGGCCATTCTGGACGAAGTTAGTGGTAGTGGCAATCGGATTCATAGGAGGAATCGTCTTCATGTATGTGCAGTGTAAAGTATACGTGCAATTGTGGAGGAGATTGAAAGCTTTCAACCGAGTAATTTATGTACAGAACAACCCGCTAATTAGTATTCCTGATACAACAGACAACCTTGCTGTTCACGTGGCTTCTGGTTGTGATGCGACACCAAATGAACCCGGAACTTCGAGTTCAGCTGCGCGTGGAACTGAGAGAGTGAAAAAGGAATCTGCCGGAAAAAATGATTCGAATTTGGAAGTACCAATGAATCCTAGTCACACTACAAATGGTCAAAATGAAAGCCCTAACAGCTCAGCGTTGGGAAGCGGACTTTATCAATCAAGTGCTTACAATGTTACGCATGTTTCGAACAATCCTGAAATTTTCGAACAAGGGTCATCTGAAAGTTCCGTTCCACCAGTGCCAAGCGAGGTCGTGTCAAGTTTAGAAACAGATAGCGCATCTGAAAATGTGGAAAAACGTTTACATGAAGTCCGAGTTGACCTGAGTTTTGAGTCGCAAGGCGGCCAGAGCTTCAAATCACTTCCAGTTCGTTCGGTAACTGCAGCAGCTTCTTATTCTCAAGTTTAAACTTGACTCTACCGATGTGTTATAGCGAGTGTTTCGTCTTCTTAGCAAGCAGAAATATTAATAACTGAATTTATATTCTACAATTAGAAAAAAAATCCTATTTTTGTGTAAAACAGTTGTCTCATATCTCTTAATAAACGAGTAGATTCTGTTGCTATTAGCGCACAGTTAAATGGTGTGCTCTAATCGATGTTGTAAAACCTTTTAATTGCTTTACTGTTTAATGGAGGCTGCTTTAGTCTACATGACCACCGCAGCTATGCGCAGTTTAAGTCTGAGAGGCAATTTTGGCATATACTAAAAAATGTTTGCAGCATGAATTGTAATTCTAGACACATAAAAGAAACATGACTGATTTTTAATTGCTCTTGAACGAAGTTCATAGCAATTATTGTAAACGTGTGTGTCTTTTTTATTCAAAATTTTTGCTTGACAGTTTTGACTATTCGAGTGACTTTTACGCCCTTGAGTTTTTGAGTTTCGCGTGATCTAAAATTCTCTCTCAATCACAATTTCAAGCAGCTGAACTCAATTGGCGGCAATTTAATACTAAAAATCAAATGAAAAGTGCGCCGAGACTGGTGCCATTATTCACTTTAAATCTTACTAGTTGTATATTTTAACCTCTAATGTTATTTGAAGCGCACTATTGATTTTCTTAGTCTCATATAGGCTCCCTCCCTGCCCCCCCCCCGACTAAAGCAGGCGGCAATTGATTAGAGCTCCCACTAGTCGTTCGAGAGCAATTCTTTCGACGTTTATTCGGTTATATTTTAAGTTTTTTTTCAAGAATCCGACAACCCTGTGATATGTGAATTTTTAAGGGTTCAATTCTTCCCGCATCAGTATTGGATCAGCTGGGCGAGGGTTTTTCTAATGGAGGTTTAAAATTCTATTATAGCGATTTCTGTCGACTGTGGCGAGATGTATCGTTTTTCAATTCGATAACAACAAAAATACTTATCATAATACTGCTGTCCCCGTCAATCAGATGTAGTTTATTAATAATATCATAATAATATTAAAAAAATTTATAATAATTGTGGTGATAGGCTTTGAGCCATCAAAGTAAACTTACAAAAAGCGTATACGAAGAGTTAAATTCTCGCTTGCGTTCTCTATCATACACTCACTGCGTCTTAGACATCGTTCCGTTCGGAACGTGCAACTCAAGTAACTGGTCCAAGCTGCCGATAGGCGTAGACAATACCCTACCATCATATGTACAAAGTGAAGATAATAATCATAACAATATTTGTCCATAACGAGTTTATAAGAGTCTTAAGGGATTATTCCCTTATAATCCCTTATTATAAGGGATTATTCAAGGCTGTTCTGAATTTTGGATTGTACCGAGTCCGTGTGCGATGGTTCCATATCGTCGATGCGGCTCGAGCTGGCCTTGTTCGCTGGTTCCCTGAGGGAGCTATGATTAGTTTGATGTTGTTGTCTTTGCAGAATACATCAAAGTTTTTTATTTAGATGCTTGTTCGTGGTCACAGCGCATGATTCGAGGTATGCCGTAAAATTTTGTAATCTTTTAGGTAAGTTATTGCTGTGTCTGTGTCGCAATTGTTGTGTTTCTTCATGTGGGTATCTTGAGTATCTGTCTATTGTTACAAGGATATATCTGTCTTTATTGTTGTGTGAAATTGGCCCTAAGAAATCCATTTGGATTTCTTCGTTTGTTTCGCTGAGGGGGGGGGGCAAATTTGTGCGTGTTTCTGGGAATTAGTGATTTTGGTCGAAGGCGACGAGTCCCTATGAATTTGGGGATACCAGATGAGTTGGGAGAGATATATCATACCGCCTGTCCTGGTGCGTCTTATGAATTGAATTTCGTATGGTGTTCCGAATTTGAGTTGGTATGTATAATTTACCATCATAAAGAATGCATGCATTTGGATTGACAGATAATTCGCGCCTGAGGCTATCATTATTTCGAGAGGTTTTTAATGGCCTCCCAGTCTTGGAGTTCGATTAATCTTCTGATCTGCTGGAGTTATCGCTCTTAAGGTCTTTATCAAGTAATTTGGAGAATTCTCAAATGTTATTTTTTCGAAAGGATTTTGGCAAATCTGTGTTTTGAGTGGTCTTAATTCTTGACCATTGTTTGAGGAATTTTCTGTTTGAGTTCCGATTGTGCTGGAATTTGATTGATTGGGGAAGGGACCTGCTTTTAGGGGATTATCTAAGGGTTCAAGTTGTTCCATTTTGTTTTTGTTAGAGCCTCTATCTTTTTGGAATCGGTTGATTGAATGTGTTTTTGGCTGGATTATTTCTGGTACAGATGTAAACTGTGGAATTTATTCAATTTGTTTTGTGTAAGTTTTGTTAAATAGATTGTGACTGATTTGTAGGTAACGAATGGCTAAAGGCGTGTTGTGAATGTTGCGTAAGCGGAGTAGTGCTTATTATCTGTCTGCTTTTTTCTAGCACAAGTTTGAATGGGTCAATTAAGTTTATTACAAATGTTAATCCTCCTTTGAAGGTGGTACTAATTTAGATGCGGGTTACTTGCTTAGATAGTCAGCAAATCCCATATTCATTCTAGCTATGAGTTCGATTGCAAAATTGAAAGGAAGTGGACGGTCTACCCAGCGAGTTAATCTACTCTGAAATGTTTTTATTTCCTCTATTGTCTTTAATGCCGTTAGTAATGCTTTGTGATCCATTTGAAGTGTGTATTTTGAGCCCTATAGGTAATATATAAAGTGTTCTAAGGACCACACGACTGATAGAAGCTCTAGTTCGTTTATGCTGTACTTAAGTTCGTATGTGTTCAGGAATCGGCTACCGTATGCTATAGGGTAACACGTATTGTTAATTTTGTTCTAGGCATGCGCCTAGGCCCGATTTGCTTGCGTCACATCGTACGCGTTTCTATCTATATGTATCGAAATGATTGTTTCCCATTATTTGTTTGATTGCAAGTTTTATTTTCTGGAATGCTTTGGAGTATTCTTTGTTCAAATTTAATTTCGTGTTTTTGATTTCTTCATTTGAAAGGAGCCGCCGGAGTGGTGCTGATAGTTCTGAAAGGCTTTCGATATATTTTATTAAACGGTGTATAGTTCACATAAATGTTCTCAATTGTCTTAATGTTTTTGGTGCGTCCATTCTCTTTATTGATTCTTTTTTTCGGACTGTAGATTTTTTTCCTTCTGGATTTATCTGGTATCCTAACCAAATTACTTCGGTAACTGCACTTTCGCATTTGCTTAAGCTGATTGCTAGGTTTTCTTCGTCTAATATTTTTATTAGTTTATCTATACTGTTTCATGCTCTTTTATTGCTCCTTTCGTTATTATTATTATGTCATCTAGAAAGGCGTGTGCTGATTTTATGTTTAAAGTGAGATCAACTGCTTTTTGGAATGTGGCCGGCATATCTGTTAGTCCGTAGAAACCGTTCATGAAACTATATGTTCCAGTTGCATATCCCTACAGAATGTTGAAGTTGCAATGTTTTTGCGTATCTCTGTGTTGGGGTTTCTGGCTATATGCATATTTAACGTCTATTTTCGAATATTGTTCAAATTTTGTGTTTTAGTTCACTTATTTTACAAACTAATGTGTCCATTAAGTGGTCGATGCTTTGCATTTCATATTTGTTTTTATGTATTGAATCATTGAGTTTTTCTGGAGTCTAGTGCTAGTTTGATGGATTTGTCTTTCTTGGCCATGATTACTACCGGGTTTAAATATTCATCTGAACATTTGTCGAGTTTTATTTGTATTTCGTCGATTAATTTCTTTCGTTCTTTCTCTACTTTATCGATCAGATGTAATGGGAGGATTCGTGTGGATTTTGCTATGTTGTGTTTAGACTTTCCTAATTTTGTGCATAGGTGTGGGTATTTTTGGAATACTCATTTTGCAATGTTGTTTTGTAAGGATTGTATATCTTGGGTTCCCATTTTTTGAAGGATATCTCTTCCCATTAGGGTGACTGTATTTCGTGGGACGACCAAGATTTGGCATTTTGTAGAAAATATTTTTCCTGATTTCAAGTCCAGTTAATTTGTGTAGTCGATGTTGATGTTGTTGTTGAAACACCAAAACTCGCCTACGTCTGTTGTTTTGTTAATGATGTTGGTTCCTAATTTGCTCTTGCTGTTTGACGAGATATGAAGGATCTCGGGCTCCCAGTGTCCACCAGCCAATTGATTTTCGTTGTTGCGGTCTGTTTTGAGCCAGAATTCTCCTTGTTTTTTGTTTACAGACTTTTTGTGCATGGTAGTGAAATTTAATGAATTTTTAAAGTTTTCAGATTTCCAATCTTCCATTATTTCTCTTTTATAACAGGTGCTTTCTGGGTCTATGGTTTTGTGTCGTTTGTTTCTTCTACTCTGGGTAGTTTTCTGCTTGTGTGATTTGTAGGTTTCGTACTCTTCGTGCATTGACCTGTTGTTGTTTTTGTGGGATATGTTGTTTGTTTTTGCTGTATCCGTAGTTTGTATTGCTTCGTGTTAAAAATTGCTAAAGACATAAAAGTGGTCACATTTTTTTTGAAATAAAAAAGAACATATAAATACTAAAAAACAGAATGCTGCTTTTTGTTTGATTCTTGAGTGAATCCGTTCGAGTGACTCTCCTGGATTTTGTGTGCAACGAAAAAATTGAAATCTATCAAAGGTCCCTTTTCTAATTTCTCTGAATGTTTCCTGAAGCTTTATTACAAGTGAGTCTATGGTGCATTTTCCTAGGTCATTGTGGGGGTTGCCTTGATGAAAGATGTTTGTTGCTTCTAAGCCTAGTGATAAATAAATCAGGCTCTTTACTTTTATGTCTGCTTCGTCCCATTTTAAGTTATCCAACATTGGTCCTCTATCTTCTATTGTTTGGCAGGATTTTTGCAAATCCGCTCTTTGCTTTATATTTTTTTGGCGTTCTTCTGCTGTGATTTTGTCTGGAGGTGCTGGCTCATATAGTGGTTCTTGTGGATAATCGAGTTCTGCTGCTGTTGGTCGGGGGTGAAGTCGTTTCTACATGGATATTCTCTTCAGCGCATATCGCTAATTTTGTTTTCGTGGACCATTTTCCTAGGTTATTGTAGGCTGGGCTCCTTTTTCCCAGAATAGGGCTACGTCTAACGAGGGTCTAGATGACGTTGACTGCGAAATGGAATGAGTTGTCTCAATCGGTAAAAAGAACCGTCGATTAAACTGAAATACGCAACTGCTTTATCTCTTGACGCAAAAATCACCCTTTTCTCGCTTGCGCGTTTAACTGAAGGAACGGATCAGACTGTACCTGTCTGTTACTTTACATAATCTAAGTAACTCAACAACATAACATAATGTACATACTCCGGTATAAGAGATTACTGCAAAGTCGTCCAGTAGGACTCTAGTTTATAAGTTGCAATCCACATGGAATCATAATACAAGTAGATATAGTTTAGTTTTGTTCCTAATAATATGTCTATGATCTTGGTTACACTTCATCCAACAACACACTTGCCTTGCATTGATATTCGACGCTAGTTGAATAGCTTGTTTAGTTCTTCAATTTCTTCAGTATTTAGCGATGAGATTGTGGAGTTTGAATACTTTTTTTTCGCGTTAGGTGTGGTTTCGGGTGATGCGTGTAGCAAATAATTCACAATTTGCTATGCAAACTTTGTGGTGAAATACTTTTGGTTTTTAGTTTTTGTGCAGAGCCGTAATTCAGCAAGCAAATCTGTTTTCGGGTTGAATAAGATTCGCCCACAAGACAACTGAAGATTTTTGGTTCAAAAGGTGACTTTGAAGAATTCAGTTTATGATACGAACTCAATATTTCACTGTGTATGATACACCTTCAATGATTTTTTTGATGTGTATGATATGACTTTATAAATATAATAATAAAAATATTAATTATTGTGGTGAGTGATAAAAAGCGATGACGATAAATCGTAAATTCCACGTGGAGTTTATCAACTATGTAACAATCACATAAAGGCAAAACTGAGCTTTTTCAATGGTGTGCGTTCACACTTGGAGTGAACTCAGACAACTACCTGTCAACACTACGTTAAGACTTTCAACTATCACATGAACATTTGATAACTAACACAAAGATTCATCAATGCTATGTAGCTCCGCTATAGATTGATACTCAACAGTTTATAGAATAGATATAATATTATTCAGTTTAAGAGTGTTTATATGTAGTACTTCTAATGTGCTTTGTTACGATGTCAATGCTCCATTTGGAGATGGGCAGCACACTCCCCCTGCCACGAAGAAGAATTTCAGTCTTGCAATTCTTCGTCATAAAAGTCACTCGGCTTTGTCTGAGATTGAGCTTTTTGCGGGAGACGCTGCGGCTGTGAAATGTTCCTCATTGGGATCATGTTCTTGGGGTTCTGTTGGCTTGTCCTCCTTATTCTGCTTTTTGTTTGTTTCTGCGTTGGGGTTCATTGCTTGTATGTTGTCAGTTGAAGTTTCACTTGTTTTTTCACTATTTGGTGCTGTTTGCTCGATGTGCGTGCTTCCGTATGGAATTGCGTTGTTCTCGATTGGATAGTTACTTGTCATTGGAGTCGTATACAGTTTTTGAATTTTCTTGACTGTTTTGTCTATTTTCGGCGTTGATATTGTGGAAGTAAAATTTGTTGGAATGTCCGGGCTGTTGGGAGAAGTAACCATGAAGTCATACTTATTATCAGATGTATACACTTTGTTGGGGCTGTTTTGTGTTGAATCGGATGTAAGAGTAATTACTTCGATCGTTGGGGATTTTGTCTTTTCCTCTTCATTTATTCGGATGAATGACCTGTTCTGGTGTTTCTCCATATGGAGTTTGGATAATTGAATGTTTCACTTCGGCTTTAATTGAGTTTGCGTTTTTCTGAATCTTTTATTTTTGTCTCTTTTTGGGGCATGGTGTGATGCATTCGTCGACGTGTTCATAGCTGTTGTCTTGGTTGCTGTCTCTTTGTGTTTGCTTCGCGTTTTTGTTCTGGTTATTCTTTGCAATTGATACTGTTTGTTCACGGCTATAAAGTTCGTTGTCTCCAACCGGAGCTTTTGTCGCTGATGTGCTCGGTCCTTGTATCCATGCTTGTTGTTTCTGCTTAGTTCGCCTCTTTTCCTCAAAACAGAATTGTTTTTATTTTTTCTTGGTTATTATTGTCTTCTCTTAGTGATTTGCAAGCTACCATATGTATTAGTCTTTTTGATGGAGATGTTTGTTTTTGATGTGATGGTATATGCATATTTAAGGTCCATTTTCGAAAAAATTGATTGTCCAATTTTTGTGTTATAGTTCACTTATATTACATACTAATGTGTCCATTAAGTGGTCGATGCTTTGCATTTCTTATTTGTTTTTATGTATTGAATCATTGAGCTTTTTGGAGTCTGGTGCTATTTTGATCGATTTGTGTTGTTTGGCCATGATTACTACCGGATTTAAACATTCATCTGAACATTTGTCGAGTTTTATTTGTGTTTCGTCGATTAGTTTCTTTAGTTCTTCTCTACTTTATCCATCAGATGTAATGGGAGGATTCGTCGTCCCTTGTGTTGTCGGATAGAATGATCACTTAAATGTGGATTTTGCTATGTTGTGTTTAGACTTTCCTAATTTTGTGCATAGGTGTGGGTATTTTTGGAATACCCATTTTGCAATGTTTTGCAATGTTACACATTGCAAAATTTTGGATTCCCAGTTTTTGAAGGATATCTCTTCCCATTAGGGTGACTGTATTTCGTGGGCGACCAAGATTTGGCATTTTGTAGAAAATATATTTCCTGATTTTAAGTCCAGTTAATTTGTGTAGTCGTTGTTGATGTTGTTGTTGTTGAAACACCAAAACTTGCCTACGTCTCTTTTGTTAATGATGTTGGTTCCTAATTTGCTGATCAAGTCTCTTGCTGTTTGACGAGATATGAAGGATCTTGGGCTCCAAGTGCCCACCAGCCAATTGATTTTCGTTGTTGCGGTCCGTTTTGAGCCAGAATTCTCCTTGTTGTTTTTTGTTTACAGACTTTGTGTGCATGGTAGTGAAATTTAATGAATTTTTGAAGTTTTCAAGATTTCCAATTATTTCTCTTATATAACAGGTGCTTTCTGGGTCTATGATTTCTGTGTCGTTTGTTTCTTCCTCGTACTCTGGGTAGTTTTCTGCTTTTGTGATTTGTAGAATTCGTACTCTTCGTGCATTGACCTGTTGTTGTTGTTGTGGGATATATTGTTTGTTTTTGCTGTATCCGTAGTTTGTATTGCTTCGTGTTGATGGTTGTTGTTGTATTTCCAATCTTCCTAAAAGTAATTCTGCCCTACATCCTGTGGCATAATGTTCTACTTTTTTTGCAATTGTTGCAAATTGTTTCCTTTGCGGAGCAGTTGTCTGTCCTTTGATAAATTTTTAACCACATTTCCGGAAATCTGGGATTTTGTTGTTTGCTGGAGTGGGTAGAATTGAACGTCCCCGAGTTGTTCCTTTGTTTCGTTTTTTGAAGTTTATGTCTATTCCTTGTGGAATGTGTGCGTGTATGATACTGATTCTTTGCTGGTTTTCTTGTCTACGTTCGCGTGTTAATGCATAAATCAGTGTTTCAAGTGGATCTCTGTCTTCTGAAATGAGATCCATTTGGATCTGTTGGTTGGACATTCCTTGTATAAACATGCTTCTGACCAGACTTTCTTTTAGGTCCTCCCAGTTGAAGAATGCTGCTTTTTGTTTGATTCTTGAGTGAATCTGTTCGAGTGACTCTCCTGGAATTTGTTTGCAACGAAAAAATTGAAATCTATCAAAGGTCCCATTTCTAATTTCTTTGAATGTTTCCTGAAGCTTTGTTACAAGTGCGTCTATGGTGCGTTTTCCTAGGTTATTGTGGGGGTTGCATTGATGAAAGATGTGTTGCTTCTAAGCCTAGTGATAAATAAATCAGGCTCTTTACTTTTATGTCTGCTTCGTCCCATTTTAAATTATCCAACATTGGTCCTCTATCTTCTATTGTTTGGCAGGATTTTTGCAAATCCGCTCTTTGCTTTATATTTTTTTGGCGTTCTTCTGCTGTGATTTTGTCTGGAGGTGCTGGCTCATATAGTGGTTCTTGTGGATAATCGAGTTCTGCTGCTGTTGGTCGAGGGTGAAGTCGTTTCTACATGGATATTCTCTTCAGCGCATATCGCTAATTTTGTTTTCGTGGACCATTTTCCTAGGTTATTGTAGGCTGGGCTCCTTTTTCCCAGAATAGGGCTACGTCTAACGAGGGTCTAGATGACGTTGACTGCGAAATGGAATGAGTTGTCTCAATCGGTAAAAAGAACCGTCGATTAAACTGAAATACGCAACTGCTTTATCTCTTGACGCAAAAATCACCCTTTTCTCGCTTGCGCGTTTAACTGAAGGAACGGATCAGACTGTACCTGTCTGTTACTTTACATAATCTAAGTAACTCAACAACATAACATAATGTACATACTCCGGTATAAGAGATTACTGCAAAGTCGTCCAGTAGGACTCTAGTTTATAAGTTGCAATCCACATGGAATCATAATACAAGTAGATATAGTTTAGTTTTGTTCCTAATAATATGTCTATGATCTTGGTTACACTTCATCCAACAACACACTTGCCTTGCATTGATATTCGACGCTAGTTGAATAGCTTGTTTAGTTCTTCAATTTCTTCAGTATTTAGCGATGAGATTGTGGAGTTTGAATACTTTTTTTTCGCGTTAGGTGTGGTTTCGGGTGATGCGTGTAGCAAATAATTCACAATTTGCTATGCAAACTTTGTGGTGAAATACTTTTGGTTTTTAGTTTTTGTGCAGAGCCGTAATTCAGCAAGCAAATCTGTTTTCGGGTTGAATAAGATTCGCCCACAAGACAACTGAAGATTTTTGGTTCAAAAGGTGACTTTGAAGAATTCAGTTTATGATACGAACTCAATATTTCACTGTGTATGATACACCTTCAATGATTTTTTGATGTGTATGATAGGGCTTTATAAATATAATAATAAAAATAATAATTGTTGTGGTGAGTGATAAAAAGCGACGACGATAAATCGTAAATTCCACGTGGAGTTTATCAACTATGGAACTAAAAATTCATCAATGCTATGTAGCTCCGCTATAGATTGATACTCCACAGTTTATAGAATACATATCATATCATATAGTCTAAGTTTGATTGATGATATGGTGATTTATAAAGTTATTTGTATAAATTGATAAAGATTTGTTTAAGGATTTATTTGAATTAGAATGTATTTGTTTATAGAATGGTTTATCTGTTTTGAAATTTCGAGTGTTGAGAGTTAGCGATTGATTTCTGAGGCCAGAATGGCGAAAAGCGTGTGTGTTTGTTTGCTTATGCTGAGATTGTTTCGTGACGTCATATCTGTTCGGTTTATCATTAGCGGTGCTGTTATTGTTGCGCAATGTGTTCTTAATTAGAGTGAATTTGAAGTCTTTTATTTGGTTAATGATAAATGTGTATCTTCTTCGGATGGTGGGGTTGCTATTCCATTTGGATTTCGGCTAAAATAATCAGCGAATCCCATTTGCTTATCTGGGATATGTTCAATGTTGAAATTAAATGGGAGTAATCTATCTACCCAACGCGTTAACCTGCTTTGGTAGGTTTTGTTGCCTCTATTTTCTTTTAGGGCTTTTAATAATGCTTGGTGGTCAGTTTGTAGTAGGACTCTAGTTTATAAGTTGCATTCCACATGGAATCATAATACAAGTAGATATAGTTTAGTATTGTTCCTAATAATATGTCTATAATCTTGGTTACACTTCATCCATCAACACACTTCCCTTGTTTTGATATTCGACGCTAGTTGAATAGCTTGTTTAGTTCTTCAATTTCTTCAGTATTTAGCGATGAGATTGGACTTTGAATACTTTATTTTTTTTCGCGTTAGGTGTGGTTTCGGGTGGTGCGTGTAGCAAATAATTCACAATTTGCTATGCAAACTTTGTGGTGAAATACTATTGGTTTTTAGTTTTTGTGCAGAGCCGTAATTCAGCAAGCAAATCTGTTTTCGGGTTGAATAAGATTCGCCCACAAGACAACTGAAGATTTTTGGTTCAAAAGGTGACTTTGAAGAATTCAGTTTATGATACGAACTCAATATTTCACTGTGTATGATACACCTTCAATGATTTTTTGATGTGTATGATAGGGCTTTATAAATATAATAATAAAAATAATTATTGTGGTGAGTGATAAAAAGCGACGACGATAAATCGTAAATTCCACGTGGAGTTTATCAACTATGCAACTAAAAATTCATCAATGCTATGTAGCTCCGCTATAGATTGATACTCAACAGTTTATAGAATACATATCATATCATATAGTCTAAGTTTGATTGATGATATGGTGATTTATAAAGTTATTTGTATAAATTGATAAAGATTTGTTTAAGGATTTATTTGAATTAGAATGTATTTGTTTATAGAATGGTTTATCTGTTTTGAAATTTCGAGTGTTGAGAGTTAGCGATTGATTTCTGAGGCCAGAATGGCTAAAAGCGTGTGTGTTTGTTTGCTTATGCTGAGATTGTTTCATGACGTCATATCTGTTCGGTTTATCATTAGCGGTGCTGTTATTGTTGCGCAATGTGTTCTTAATTAGAGTGAATTTGAAGTCTTTTATTTGGTTAATGATAAATGTGTATCTTCTTCGGATGGTGGGGTTGCTATTCCATTTGGATTTCGGCTAAAATAATCAGCGAATCCCATTTGCTTACCTGGGATATGTTCAATGTTGAAATTAAATGGGAGTAATCTATCTACCCAACGCGTTAACCGGCTTTGGTAGGTTTTGTTGCCTCTATTTTCTTTTAGGGCTTTTAATAATGCTTGGTGGTCCGTTTGTAGTAGGACTCTAGTTTATAAGTTGCATTCCACATGGAATCATAATACAAGTAGATATAGTTTAGTATTGTTCCTAATAATATGTCTATAATCTTGGTTACACTTCATCCATCAACACACTTCCCTTGTTTTGATATTCGACGCTAGTTGAATAGCTTGTTTAGTTCTTCAATTTTTTCAGTATTTAGCGATGAGATTGGACTTTTAATACTTTATTTTTTTCGCGTTAGGTGTGGTTTCGGGTGGTGCGTGTAGCAAATAATTCACAATTTGCTATGCAAACTTTGTGGTGAAATACTATTGGTTTTTAATTTTTGTGCAGAGCCGTAATTCAGCAAGCAAATCTGTTTTCGGGTTGAATAAGATTCGCCCACAAGACAACTGAAGATTTTTGGTTCAAAAGGTGACTTTGAAGAATTCAGTTTATGATACGAACTCAATATTTCACTGTGTATGATACACCTTCAATGATTTTTTGATGTGTATGATAGGGCTTTATAAATATAATAATAAAAATAATTATTGTGGTGAGTGATAAAAAGCGACGACGATAAATCGTAAATTCCACGTGGAGTTTATCAACTATGCAACTAAAAATTCATCAATGCTATGTAGCTCCGCTATAGATTGATACTCAACAGTTTATAGAATACATATCATATCATATAGTCTAAGTTTGATTGATGATATGGTGATTTATAAAGTTATTTGTATAAATTGATAAAGATTTGTTTAAGGATTTATTTGAATTAGAATGTATTTGTTTATAGAATGGTTTATCTGTTTTGAAATTTCGAGTGTTGAGAGTTAGCGACTGATTTCTGAGGCCAGAATGGCGAAAAGCGTGTGTGTTTGTTTGCTTATGCTGAGATTGTTTCGTGACGTCATATCTGTTCGGTTTATCTTTAGCGGTGCTGTTATTGTTGCGCAATGTGTTCTTAATTAGAGTGAATTTGAAGTCTTTTATTTGGTTAATGATAAATGTGTATCTTCTTCGGATGGTGGGGTTGCTATTCCATTTGGATTTCGGCTAAAATAATCAGCGAATCCCGTTTGCTTACCGGGGATATGTTCAATGTTGAAATTAAATGGGAGTAATCGATCTACCCAACGCGTTAACCTGCTTTGGTAGGTTTTGTTGCCTCTATTTTCTTTTAGGGCTTTTAATAATGCTTGGTGGTCCGTTTGTAGTAGGGCTCTAGTTTATAAGTTGCATTCCACATGGAATCATAATACAAGTAGATATAGTTTAGTATTGTTCCTAATAATATGTCTATAATCTTGGTTACACTTCATCCATCAACACACTTCCCTTGTTTTGATATTCGACGCTAGTTGAATAGCTTGTTTAGTTCTTCAATTTCTTCAGTATTTAGCGATGAGATTGGACTTTGAATACTTTTTTTTCGCGTTAGGTGTGGTTTCGGGTGGTGCATGTAGCAAATAATTCACAATTTGCTATGCAAACTTTGTGGTGAAATACTATTGGTTTTTAGTTTTTGTGCAGAGCCGTAATTCAGCAAGCAAATCTGTTTTCGGGTTGAATAAGATTCGCCCACAAGACAACTGAAGATTTTTGGTTCAAAAGGTGACTTTGAAGAATTCAGTATATGATCAGACCTCAATATTTCACTGTGTATGATACACCTTCAATGATGTTTTTGATGTGTATGATAGGGCTTTATAAATATAATAATAAAAATAATAATTATTGTGGTGAGTGATAAAAAGCGATGACGATAAATCGTAAATTCCACGTGGAGTTTCTTAACTATGCAACTAAAAATTCATCAATGCTATGTAGCTCCGCTATAGATTGATACTCAACAGTTTATAGAATACATATAATATCATATAGTCTAAGTTTGATTGATGATATGGTGATTTATAAAGTTATTTGTATAAATTGATAAAGATTTGTTTAAGGATTTATTTGAATTAGAATGTATTTATTTTGTCCTCAGTAGTTTTTCTACCTTTAAATTTTTTTTGCCATTACGGCTAGTTTGAAGGTGGAAAACCACTGGGCCCACTCTTGTCCTGGATATGCTCCGGAATCCCAAAATAATGGAACTCCTATTGGCGATTTTAGTGAGGCTGACTGCGCCATGTGGTGAGTGATAAAAAGCGATGACGATAAATCGTAAATTCCACGTGGAGTTTATCAACTCTATAACAATCACATAAAAGCAAAACTGAGCTTTTTCAATGGTGTGCGTTCACACTTGGAGTGAACTCAGACAACTACCTGTCAACACTACGTTAAGACTTTCAACTATCAAATGAACATTTGATAACTAACACAAAGATTCATCAATGCTATGTAGCTCCGCTATAGATTGATACTCAACAGTTTATAGTATACATATAATATCATATAGTTTAAGAGTGTTTATATGTAGTACTTCTAATGTGCTTTGTTACGATGTCAATGCGGAGTGAATGGAAATACTTGTTTGTTTTCTTCAGGCTCTCGCACTCTCTGTCTCGTATCATCTTTATTATTGGTGTTAGTGAACGATCCTGTTTGGTTGCCTCCGTGAGGAACTCCTCTTCAAATACTTTTGCTAGGTGTTTTCTGTAATCCGGCATTCTTTCGGGGTTGTTGCTTAGTGGAAATTTTTGGGGGTGTAAGTTTGATTGGATGGGGTCTCGTCCTTTCCCGAGGTTGTCATTTTCTTCTGTTTGCGTGCTTATGGTTACTAGTGGGGGTCTTGTCGTTGAATTGTCCATTGTGGGGGTTGTTGTTGTTTTCTTTTTGTTTGGTCCTTGTATCTTCTAACTATTGGTCTTGTGGATGTTTCGATTAATGGTCTGTTGCGTTTACTGTTTGATTGATAATATGGTGATTTATAAAGTTATTTGTATAAATTGATAAAGATTTGTTTAAGGATTTATTTGAATTAGAATGTATTTGTTTATAGAATGGTTTATCTGTTTCGAAATTTCGAGGGTTGAGAGTTAGCGATTGATTTCTGAGGCCAGAATGGCGAAAAGCGTGTGTGTTTGTTTGCTTATGCTGAGATTGTTTCGTGACGTCATATCTGTTCGGTTTATCATTAGCGGTGCTGTTATTGTTGCGTAATGTGTTCTTAATTAGAAATAATTTGAAGTCTTATTTGGTTAATGATAAATGTGTATCTTCTTCGGATGGTGGGGTTGCTATTCCATTTGGATTTCGGCTAAAATAATCAGCGAATCCCATTTGCTTACCTGGGATATGTTCAATGTTGAAATTAAATGGGAGTAATCTATCTACCCAACGCGTTAACCTGCTTTGGTAGGTTTTGTTGCCTCTATTTCTTTTAGGGCTTTTAATAATGCTTGGTGGTCCGTTTGGAGTGTGAACTCCGCTCCTTGAAGGTAATGTTTAAAGTGCTCCAATGACCATACAACGGCTAATAATTCTAATTCGTTTGTGCTATATCTTTGTTCTACCAGGTTTAGGAATCTGCTTGCGAATGCAATAGTGTGCCAGATGTGTGTTTTTTGTTCCAAAGTTGCGCCTAATCGCAGTTTACTAGCGTCGCATTTCACTCGTGTTTCTTTATCTTCGTCGAAATGTTTTTTTTCGACGATTTTAGATATTTGTTTTTTGATTTTTGAGAATGTGTTTGTGTGTCTTTCCTCCCACTTGAGTTTGTTCGATGTAGTTGTATTGTCTTTTTTTAATAGTGGGCGTAATGGCTCCGACATTTCTGCCAAATTTGGAATAAATTTTGTTAAGTGATGGATGCTGCCCATAAGGGATCGTAGTTGTTTTAATGTTTTTGGTGGGTCTAGTTTTTGTAGTGCTTCTGTTTTGGAGATTAGTGGTGTTACTCCATGTGGAGTTATTTTGAATCCTAGCCACTCTATTGTCGATTTTTACGAATTCGCATTTTTGTAGGCTTATTGCTAAACCTTCTATATCAAGTTTGTTTAGTATTGTATCTACTGCCCCTTCGTGTTTTTTTAATTTGCCTTTTGTTGCGATTAGGATGTCATCCAGGAATGCAAAGTAGTTTTTGCATCCGTCTAATGTTTTGTCTATTGTTTTTTGGAATGTTGCTGGCATATCAGTTAGTCCGTAAAATCCTTTGATAAATATGTACGTTCCTGTTGCTTTGCCTCCGAGTATATTGAAGTTGCAATGTTCTGCGATACTTTCGTCTAATGGTATCTGGCTAGATGCATATTTGAGATCAATTTTACTGAACCACCATGGTCCTTCTTTGTTTTTGTTTGATGAAATCTGCATTGCGAGTGAATCAGTGAGATGGTCTATGCTTTGCATTTGGTATTTGTTTTTGTGGATTGCTTTGTTTAATTCTTCTGAGTCTAGAGCTATTTTTATTGATTTCTCATTTTTGACAGTTATTACCACCGGGCTTATAAATAAGTTGTCCGGACATTTCTCCAAACGGATAATTTGGTTGTATTCGATTAGTTTTTGTAGTTCCTTTTCTACTTTTTCGACTAAATGTAACGGTACTCTTCTTCCCTTATGTTGTGTTGGTGTTTTCTCTTTTTTCAAGATGAATTTTGCAATGTGGTTTTTGCTTCTGCCTAGTCTTGTGCAAAGGTGGGGGTATTTTTGAAGATCCATTTTCTAAAAGTCTGTTCGATAATATTTTCGTTGATATTCAAGACTTTCTTACCTTTGTTTGCTTGTTGCTGGGTTAGTGCCAGTCCTAGTTTTGTGAGAATGTCTCTACCCATCAGATGTTGTGATTTGTGTTCTACCACAAGGGTATTGCAGTTCTTGGCTGTCCATGGTCCAGATTGTAATTCCATTTGGAGTCGACCTATGATTTGTATGTCCTTGTTGTTGAAACATTTGAATTTCATGTATCCGTTTCATGTTTTTTTCTTTTTGGATCAGTTCTTCTGCTGTCTGGATATCTATGAAGCTGCGTGGAGATCCAGTATCTGCCAAGCAGTTGAGTTTGTTTTTGTTTTTTAGTGTTGTTTGTATGATTATTTCTCCATGTGGAGTTGTATTGTTTAGTTCATCGTTTCTGACGTCTTTGAACTCTCTTTCGATTAAGTTAATTTTGCTCCAGTCTGCCAATAGTTCCGTGATATACAATGTCGGTTCCGGATCTATTGTTTCTAGTTCATCGTCTTCTTCTTCTAGAGGTGGTTCTATTGCTTGATTGTCTTCTTCGTTTATGTTCTTTACGTTTCTTGTTTGTGTCTGTTGCCTCTATTGGTACTCTCCTCTGTTTTTTGGAAGTGGTGGTATTTGTGATCTGCACATTTTTGCAAAATGTCCTGGTTTTTTACATTTGTTACATTGTGATATCTTTGCGGGGCCATTGTTATTGTGGTTAGGTGTGAAAGATCCTCCGCATCTCCAGCATTGCGGTTATTGCTTCGTGTTTGGTGTTGGTAAGATGGCTGGTTTTGTTTTTCGTGCTGAAAGATGTGCTACTGTTGTATTCCGATTGGAATTGTTTCCTCTTAGGATTTCTTATTGATTTTGTTGACCGCGTTCTCGTGCCAGTGCATAGCTAAGGCTTGTGCTGGTGTTCTCAGAGAAGTTCTAACTATAGAAGTTCCATTTGTATTGCTGTGTTGTTCATTTTTCCTATGAAGAAATCTTTTACTAAATCTTGTTCTACTGCTCCGAATGCTGCTTTTGCTCCTAATTCTCTGAGTCTGCTGTAAAATGTTTCGAGTGAATCGTGTGGTTCTTGTCGTGCATTTATGATTTGAAATCTGTCATATGTTATTTTTCTTGGTTTTGTGAAGGTGATTGATAGTTCGTGGGCGAATTCGTAAGTGCTGCATGTGTCGATTTTCGTGTGTGGGTTGTTTTGGTGATATATTCTTGTTCCTTCTTTTCCTATTGATGAATACAGTAAACTTTTTATTTGTGTCTGCTTCATCCCACGGGTATCTGTCTACGTAAGGGCCTCGGAATTCGATTGTTTTGCATTCGTTTTCCCAATCTATTTTCCTCCTTTGGTTTTTTATGTCTCTTTTCCTTGCTTCCTCTTCTGATTCGTTTGGTCTGGGATCTTCTAGTGACGGCATTGCCGGATGAAATAGATCGGCTTGGGTTGATTTTGTCCTCAGTAGTTTTTCTACCTTTAATTTTTTTTTGCCATTACGGCTAGTTTGAAGGTGGAAAACCACTGGGCCCACTCTTGTCCTGGATATGCTCCGGAATCCCAAAATAATGGAACTCCTATTGGCGATTTTAGTGAGGCTGACTGCGCCATGTGGTGAGTGATAAAAAGCGATGACGATAAATCGTAAATTCCACGTGGAGTTTATCAACTATGTAACAATCACATAAAGGCAAAACTGAGCTTTTTCAATGGTGTGCGTCCACACTTGGAGTGAACTCAGACAACTACCTGTCAACACTACGTTAAGACTTTCAACTATCAAATGAACATTTGATAACTAACACAAAGATTCATCAATGCTATGTAGCTCCGCTATAGATTGATACTCAACAGTTTATAGAATAGATATAATATCATTTAGTTTAAGAGTGTTTATATGTAGTACTTCTAATGTGCTTTGTTACGATATCAATGCTCCATTTGGAGATGGGCAACACAATTATAATTAGTAATAATAATAGTAATACTAATAATAATAGTGATAATAATAATTGTCATGTAATGTATTTGAATATGCCAACTGGCGCATTATCTGTGGTGATAGTGTTCTGTTGCGAGTGTCATTTGAAAGCGATTGTTTTTGTGTAAGTGATGTTTTATGTGGTAATGTGTTATTGGAAGTAGAGTTTGGAGTACTAATATCGTTTGGCATAAAGTGAACAGTTAGCGCCAGTTGGTATTGCTATGTACAAAGATAGTAAATAAGTACCATAATGAAATAACGATTTTATATGTATATAGTAGAAGATCCCGGTTACAATTTCAGGAGATCAGCTATTCCAATATCACAATAATAATAAAAATAACACTAATAATAATAATAATAATAATAATATTAATAATAATAATTGGTTTACAAAAAACGAAATATTGAGGTCTGATCATACATCATTTTTCTAGTGCTAATTTCTTATGTTGGAAATAACTTTTTTTCTTGGAGATATCAAAAATGTGATTTAAGTTGGGCCCGCAGGCTGAGTTTTGTTGTGCTTAACAAAAGAAATTCGTCTCAAATTGACATTTTGTTCGTGTAAGTAGAAAAATATTGAGGTCGCATAATACACTAAAATTCTTTCCCTTTCTCTGGTTCAGTTCAATAGAGATATCGAATTCTCATTAGATCGCTATCCAAAAATAACTAATTTTAAACTTTTAGCAATCATTAGGTCGCTTCGTACAATTTAATTTTTAAAAGATATTGAGGTCGATACATACAAAATTTGTTGGTAGGCATTTTGGAGCTCAAAAACTCACATAGACTGGTAATAAATTGAAATAACATGATACACTTCTCGCAAAAAGAAGTTAGCTTTCCAAAAAAATTAGTAATTTTTAATAATCGGGCCTAACATACAGCTCAATCATTAAAACTAATTTTGTGGGTGTTTCATACAAACTAAAAAATCATTGAGTTATTTTTGTGGAAATCTTCCGCCTTTTCAGCTTAGTTCGCCTGAATACACACCAATGCCGTTTTGGTTGCCTTTGTACATGCTAGGCTAATGTCTTTTTGTACCAGAGGAGGGAAACCTTCGATTGATTTCGGATCAAAAATTAGCTTCTTTTTGTCTTCTCGAACAGATTTATTTTGTGTGCAGCCGTTCTGCGAATCTCAGAAAGCACTGACTGCGTTTATAAATTTTTGACTTGGAGTACCCAGCCCCATTCTAGTTAATTTTTGTAATGTGGCTTCTATGTAGTCAAGTATCTGGTACAGGTGTCGGCAAAATTTCTTAAGATCTTAGTCAAATAAAGCACTCTTCCATTCCTCTTGAATGTACGTGCGGTTGTGATCTCATGAATTTCCGCTTGCCTCCTTGTTTTATTTTCGCTTCCCTTGCCTCTTTTTGTGTGATAGAACATCACTTCCATCACCTGCATCATCACTTATCACTAATTTTGTCAACTGTATTTCCACATTGCTGGCAATGATTCCCTTCACAATCCATTCCAAAACTTCTGGATTCAGTGCTTCCGATGCAGATCAATTTGCTTTGCTCTGGAAGTTAATCGTTTTTGTTAAATGCAACTGATGTGTTTCATAGTCGTAATTTAGTTCTTCTTTTTTCTAATATGCTTCTAAGGAAAACCAATTGCACATGCCTTGATCCGTCATGGCCTTGATCCGCCTTGATGATAAGTCTTAGACTACGGTTTCGGTTTTGTACGGTCGTCCTTGGCATACCTTGACTCTCCAGTCCAACGAAGCGTGACGTCGCTAGCATAAGAAAGTCGTTTCTTACATCGGTGAAAACGTACTAATCCGCGACCTCATAATCTTTCTTTGTCCTTAAGTGCTGATCAGCGGTAAAATGAACACCACGATAGAACACAACTAATTCTTCTCATGCAAAAGTTTCTATTGCAAACAACCCCCCAATTTTTCTTCTCGTGCAAAATTGACAAACCATTTGAGTGCAGATGGAGCTGAATATCATAGTCAGTCGTAATGTCGCAAGTTTTCAAACTATAATCATTGTTGACCTCGTGTTCTGAAATCTGCTCTACGATGCATGCTGGTTGAACAACGCCGAGTGAGTTGTATAATTGATTTATTATATTCAAATCTTCATGAGACATCGACTAAAGTATTTTATCCAGATCTATGTAAAACTCGTCGATTCTGACCTGAAATATGCACTTCGTAAGATGAATCAAAGTCAACATATCAGCAACCGGTATGTTAGTGATCAATAACCTCAACCTTTAGGTTTGAAAAAGTCAGCTTAAGGTACAAAAACCAAAATAAGTTTGGTCGTTTTGGGGTACGATGAAGCAAAATTTCGTCTTTCTTGATAATTACGTACAAAATTTAAAATAAGGAACCATTTCTCAATAGACTATACAGTCAGAAAATCAACTGAAGCTTACGGGAAAAAATATGCAGAGATTTTTTTTAAGCCAAAAAAAATTTTAAGCGAGTTTTTGGCATTTGAGAGATGAATTTGATTGAAAAAGTCTATACCGTAACAATTTTGATAGGTCGTTTCATACAATGATACCCATCGGGCGAATCAGACACTTTATCATTACGAAGCGACCTCAGTAATAATAATAATTTTGGTTCTGTGTATTGGCAGTGGAGCACCATTAGGCTTTTAGTAGTGCACTAACTGTAAATTGTTTTCGGTTGACCTTTTCTAATATTCTCTACATTTCAAGCTGTTCAACTTGTGAGCATGAATGATCGTTTCTTTGTGACTATGGTCATTTTTTATAAAAAAGAGACACTTCTGCAATACTCCAGGTTTGTCTTGAAAATAGAACACCTCAGTACATTTGAATTTCTCCGAGATGTAAAAAAACCAAGAGCACCGCTTTAAAGCTACGCTCAGCTTCGAAGCCATAAATAGGGCCGAAGACTAGCACAATTGCTGCAAATTTCATTTAAGAGCAGTTGAAAAATATTAACCAAGAAACAATTTGCTCACAAAATACTGGCGGTGCAGTTTAATTCAGGGGCTGTAGCCTATATGGAGGGTATTTATTGACTACTTCACATAGTATTCAAACAGAAACAGATCTGACTTTCTGCGATGCCCCCAAAAATACCGTTAGTTATCTGAATTCATTGAATTTTGACCTTGAATATCACCCGAGTTCATATGGTACCCCTTCATATGTTGTTCATCCCCAGTGAAAGAGCACGTGACATTGGGTAAACTTTTCTGCCCCCCCCCCATCTCCAGCATTGCGGGTATTGCTTCGTGTTTGGTGTTGGTAAGATGGCTGGTTTTGTTTTTCGTGCTGAAAGATGTGCTACTGTTGTATTCCAATTGGAATTGTTTCCTCTTAGGATTTCTCATTGATTTTGTTGACCGCGTTCTCGTGCCAGTGCATAGTTTAAGGCTTGTGCTGGTGTTCTCATTAACGATAGAAGTTTTATTTGTATTGCTGTGTTGTTCATTTTTCGTATGAAGAAATCTTTTACTAAATCTTGTTCTACTGCTCCGAATGCTGCTTTTGCTCCTAATTCTCTGAGTCTGCTGTAAAATGTTTCGAGTGAATCGTGTGGTTCTTGTCGTGCATTTATGATTTGAGATCTGTCTTGTTGTGTTTCTTGGTTTTGTGAAGGTGATTGATAGTTCGTGGGGGCGAATTCGTAAGTGCTGCATGTGTAGATTTTCGTGTGTAGGTTGTTTTGGTGATATATTCTTGTTCCTTCTTGTCCTATTGATGAATACAGTAAACTTTTTGTTTTTGTGTCTGCTTCATCCCATGGGTATCTGTCTACGTAAGGGCCTCGGAATTCGATTGTTTTGCATTCGTTTTCCCAATCTATTTTCCTCCTCTGGTTTCTTTTGTCTCTTTTCCTTGCTTCCTCTTCTGATTCGTTTGGTCTGGGATCTTCTAGTGACGGCATTGCCGGATGAAATAGATCGGCTGTGGTTGATTTTGTCCTCAGTAGTTTATCTACCTTTAAATTTCCTTTTGCCAATACGGCTAGTTTGAAGGTGGAAAACCACTGGGCCAACTCTTGTCCTGGAAATGCTCCGGAATCCCAAAATAATGGAACTCCTATTGGAGATTTTAGTGAGGCTGACTGTGCCATGTGGTGAGTGATAAAAAGCGATGACGATAAATAGTAAATTCCACGTGGAGTTTATCAACTATGTAACAATCACATAAAGGCAAAACTGAGCTTTTTCAATGGTGTGCGTTCACACTTGGAGTGAACTCAGACAACTACCTGTCAACACTACGTTAAGACTTTCAACTATCACATGAACATTTGATAACTAACACAAAGATTCATCAATGCTATGTAGCTCCGCTATAGATTGATACTCAACAGTTTATAGAATAGATATAATATCATTTAGTTTAAGAGTGTTTATATGTAGTACTTCTAATGTGCTTTGTTACGATGTCAATGCTCCGTTTGGAGATGGGCAACACAATAATAGTAATACTAATAATAATAATAGTGATAATAATAATTGTCATGTAATGTATTTGAATATGCCAACTGGCGCATTATCTGTGGTGATAGTGTTCTGTTGCGAGTGTCATTTGAAAGCAAATGTTTTTGTTTAAGTGATGTATTATATTGTAATGTGTTATTGGAAGTAGAGTTTGGAGTATTAATATCACTTTGATCTAGGATTTCTCTATCAAAACGATTGTGCGAAATAAAATCTATTGAGCCACGAGGCGACTGTATCATATCGCTACTATTCTCGGCTGCGCTTATGTATAGTGTTATGCAAGGTTAAACATCAAACTAACAGGTGGCATAAAGTGAACAGTTAGCGCCAGTTGGTATTGCTATGTACAAAGATAGTAAATAAGTACCATAATGAAATAACGAGTTTATATGTATTTAGTAGAAGATCCCGGTTACAGTTTCAGGAGATCAGTTATTCCAATATCACAATATTAATAAAAATAACACTAATAATAATAATAATAATAATAATAATAATAATTGGTTTACAAACAAGAAAATATGGAGGGCTGATCATACATCAATTTTCCAGTGCTAATATTTTATGTAGGAAATAACTTTTTTTTTCTTGGAGATATCAAAAAAGTGATTTAAGTTGGTCCCGCACGCTGAGTTTTGTTGTGCTTAACAAAAGAAATTCGTCTCAAATTGACGTTTTGTTCGTGTAAGTAGAAAAATATTGAGGTCGCATAATACACTAAAATTCTTTCCCGTTCTCTGGTTCAGTTTAATAGACATATCGAATTCTCATTAGATCGCTATCCAAAAATAACTAATTTTAAACGTTTAGGAGCAACTTTGGAAGAAATTAGTTGCAATCATTAGGTCGCTTCGTACAATTTAATTATTAAAAGATATTGAGGTCGATACATACAAAATTTGTTGGTAGGCATTTTGGAGCTCAAAAACTCACATAGACTGGTAATAAATTGAAATAACATGATACGCTTCTCGCAAAAAAGAAGTTAGCTTTCCAAAAAATTAGTAATTTTTGATAATCGGGCCTAACATACAGCTCAATCATTAAAACTAATTTTGTGGGCTTTTCATACAAACTAAAAAATCATTAAGTTATTTTTGTGGAAATCTTCCGCCTTTTCAGCTGATTTCGCCTGAATACACTCCAGTGCCGTTTTCTTTGCCTTTGTACATGCTAGGCTAATGTCTTTTGTACCAGAGAAGGGAAACCTTCGATTGATTTCGGATCGAAAATTGCTTCTTTTTGTCTTCTCGATCAGGAGATTTATTTTTTGTGCAGCCGTTCTTCTGCGAATCTCAGAAAGCACTAACTGCGTTTATAAATTTTTGACTTGGAGTACCCAGCCCCATTCTAGTTAATTTTGTAATGTGGCTTCTATGTAGTCAAGTACCTGATACAGGTGTCGGCAAAATTTCTTAAGATCTTAGTCAAATAAAGCACTCTTCCATTCCTCTTGAATGTACGTGCGGTTGTGATCTCTTGAAAATCCGCTTGCCTCCTTGTTTTATTTTCGCTTCCCTTGCCTCTTTTTGTGTGATAGAACATCACTTCCATCACCTGCATCATCACTTATCACTTACTTTGTCAATTGTATTTCCACATTGCCTGGCAATGATTCCCTTCACAATCCATTCCAAAACTTCTGGATTCAGTGCTGCCGACGCAGATCAATTTGCTTTGCTCTGGAAGTTAATCGTTTTTGTTAAATGCAAATGATGTGTTCCATAGTCGTAATTTAGTTCTTCTTTTTTTCTAATATGCTTCTAAGGAAAACCAATTGCACATGCCTTGGTCCGTCATGGCCTTGATCCGCCTTGATGATAAGTCTTAGACTACGGGTTCGGTTTTGTACGGTCGTCCTTGGCATACCTTGACTCTCCAGTCCAACGAAGCGTGACGTTGGTAGCATAAGAAAATCGTTTCTTACATCGGTGAAAACGTACTAATCCGCGACCTCAATCTTTCTTTGTCCTTAAGTGCTGATCAGCGGTCAAATGACCACCACGATAGAACACAACTAATTCTTCTCATGCAAAAGTTTCTATTGCAAACAACCCCCCAATTTTTCTCATGCAAAATTGACAAACAATTTGTCGGGGTCTGAGTGCAGATAGAGCTGAATATCATAGTCAGTCGTAATGTCGCAAGTTTTCAAACTATAATCATTGTTGACCTCGTGTTCTGAAATCTGCTCTACGTTGCATGCTGGTTGAACAACGCCGAGTGAGTTGTATAATTGATTTATTATATTCAAATCTTCATGAGACATCGACTAAAGTATTTTATCCAGATCTATGTAAAACTCGTCGATTCTGACCTGAAATATGCACTTCGTAAGTTGAATCAAAGTCAACATATCAGCAACCGGTATGTTAGTGATCAATAAACTCAACTTTAGGTTTGAAAAAGTCAGCTTAAGGTACAAAAACCAAAATAAGTTTGGTCGTTTTGGGGTACGATGAAGCAAAATTTCGTCTTTCTTGATAATTACGTACAAAATTTAATATAAGTAACCATTTCTCAATAGACTATACAGTCAGAAAATCAACTGAAGCGTACGGGAAAAAATATGCAGATTTTTTCAGTCAAAAAAAATTTTTTGAAAATAAAATGTTGACTTTTCTATGAACCGCCCCAAATTTTTATTAAATTAATACAATTTTCAACCAATCTGTCTAACCTCTTTTCTGTCGATAAAAGACAGTCTAGTTTTTGGCATTTGAGAGATGAATTTGATTGAAAAAGTCTATACCGTAAAAATTTTGATAGGTCGTTTCATACAATGATACCCATCGGGCGAATCATACACTTTATCATTGTCCGAAGCGACCTCAATAATAATAATAATAATTTTGTTTCTGTGTATTGGCAGCGGAGCACCATTAGGCTTTTAGTAGTGCACTAACTGTAAATTGTTTTCGGTTGACCTTTTCTAATATTCGCTACATTTCAAGCTGTTCAACTTGTGAGCATGAATGATCGTTTTTTTGTGACTATGGTCATTTTTTATAAAAAAAGAGACACTTCTGCAATACTCCAGGTTTGTCTTAAAAATAGAACACCTCAGTACATTGGAATTTCTCCGAGATGTAAAAAAACCAAGAGCACCGCTTTAAAGCTACGCTCAGCTTCGAAGCCATAAATAGGGCCGAAGACTAGCACAATTGCTGCAAATTTCATTTAAGAGCAGTTGAAAAATATTAACCAAGAAACAATTTGCTCACAAAATACTGGCGGTGCAGTTTAATTCAGGGGCTGTAGCCTATATGGAGGGTATTTATTGACTACTTCACATAGTATTCAAACAGAAACAGATCTGACTTTCTGCGATGCCCCCAAAAATACCGTTAGTTATCTGAATTCATTGAATTTTGACCTTGAATATCACCCGAGTTCATATGGTACCCCCTTCATATGTTGTTCACCCCCAGTGAAAGAGCACGTGACATTGGGTAAACTTTTTGCATCTATTCTGCCCCCCCCCCCCATCTTACCGGTCACACAACTTTCACCCCCTCGCAACCAGGCGCACGCGCTCTTTCTGACAGAGTAACATGCCATAAAGCAACACAATTTGTAAGTGGGGGCATTAAAAATACGGGGGGAGGGGAGGCAAAGCAGATCCAACCTTTAACTTAACCGAAGACCCATATAATTATGTGTTGATGCTTTGCTTCACTTTCACTTGCTCTAACTATATTTAAAAAACAAACAACGGTTCGCATCTGATAACAAAGTACTTAGCAGTATGAAAAATAAGGCAATGCTGTTTCGTAATCGGAATTGTCATCTTAGTTTCTCTCAGTATTTTCCTCTTGTAAGTTGGCACGAGTTAGCATAACATTTTGTCCACTATAACTCTTTGAGACATAATGGTAGCGGCTCAGTTTTAAGCATCCATTTATCTAAAAAAAAATAAGTCTTTTATTTGTTTATCAATTTACTATATGGACATCCTTTGGCAGAGAACTACTTTTTAACAGTAAAAGTGATTGAGAACAATTATTGGCGTTTCCGATCAGCAGTACTCGAAAGCTGCTTGATTACCTTTTTCCTGATGCAGGACACCCGATCTTGTTGACCAATTCACGTACAAGAATGAGTAAAAAGAAAGGAGTTGGCGCAGCTGAAAGTGTAATTTTATTCAGCGCTTGACTAACTGAGATGACATATCTTCACTATACTGCCCGATTATCTATAATCTAACAAAGTGTTACGTGTTTTAGCACACTAAAATAAGGAAACTTTTATTGCTCTCAAACAAACTCACAAATATGACCCAGTACACAAACATAAGCCATCAACACCATTGAACTTTTTCAAGAAGTTTAAGTGTCTCTTGACATGAAACAAACTTATCTGTGATTATCAAAAGAACTCTGAATTACTTTTGTTCTGCAGATGAACCCAATTTACTCAATGATCAATGAAAGAGATCTCAAAGAATTATAAGGTACCGATGAAGTGCCGCCAAGTCTGGCCGTTACGCATGTTCACTTGAAAGATGTTCAAAAATGTAATGACATTGGTAAACGCAAATGGACGACCTGGCCAAGGTTGGATCATATTCTGTTGTTCTGGCAAATTGAAGGATAAAGTCAGAACGGCAACAGATAGGCCCAATTCGATCTGTTGCCGTCTAGTAAGTATTTTCTCGATACTTATATTGTTTTAGACTTTGTAGTTCTACAGCTAATCAGCAGAAGTCTCAAATCCTGATTGATTCTCCCAAGATTGTATTTTAGTACATGAAATCGTATAATTAATAGCCGCCCTCATCTTCTCAGCCGGCTATTATAGCGCTCCTATTTTTTTTTTTTTTTACTTCGTCGAATAAAAAAATGTTTCGCTTTACCTCATTTTGCCGCCTTTTCAACATTTTGCATGAAATCTTTTTGACTTCTCTAGGCTAGTTTCTCTCTTCTCTCATTCTGCTAAAAGCGAATTTGAACATCAGCTGCTCAGCAAAGCAATTCAAAATGAACAGAGTCAGTATAAAAATTGAAGTCAGAAATAGAAACGGGATAAACCCATAAAGCCCAATTTTAGATGCCCGCTATTTGAACGTCGTTCCTATAAGTCTTATTTACCATCTCTAATGCTTATTGTTATTGATATTAGCCCCTGTAGCCTCTCTCTAAGAAACAGAAGTATGTTCAACTACGGATTGCCATCAAAATAAATCGGACTTAAAAAAATGTTTTTGTACAAAAATCTTTTTTTTTCAATATCTTCTGTTATTTCAATCCCAATCATGCTTATTGGAATCAACGGCGGCTATTTTCCGGCAATCTGCCGGGTATGTTTTTAAACTTTTTCAGCATAACTTTATTTCATTTCGTTTTTACTATTTTGATAGCCCCGTCATTCGTTCAAGATCAATTCGAACGACATGTCGGTTTTGCTTTTTGTGGCTTTTGCATCCATTCGTGTAAAAACTGCTCTCTCACATGGAGTACATATCTTGACGTGAAAGCTGCCTTCCTCTTGCAGTGTTCTTTCCATTCTCGTTCTTATTGCTGTCCTCATTTTTTTGCAGAAAATGATGATCCAATACAGCCAGCAGCTAACTATTTCTAGCTTTGAAGTTCTCATTTTTCTGTTTTTTTGTGAATAGTTGCATGCTGATTTTCTTCAGATTTACGAGTTGGTTATGGTGCCTATAAACTTTTACGACTGGCTGAGCAATCGTCAATTCAAGTTAATCTCATATTTTGGAGGTAGCAGATGTCACTATCCCCTTTACAGTGCAAGTTAATTAAGTTCGTTAAAAGGAAGTTCAGTCTAGAACCTGAACATCTATTAGTTCTATTCTAGTTTCCAAGCTGTGTACTTTGGACTTTATTTTTTGTCGGTGTTCAATGCTAAGGCCACCAGACATGTTAGCAAATAAAACCATCCCAATAGTGAATTTGTTTCACGCTCTGCAAAGGTCACGAGACAAATTCACAATTAAAATGTAAAATTGCACTTGTTTGATTTAATTGGTGAGTAATTTAACAAGGAAACCTTTTAAATAGACTGAAAGTTTGAGATAATGCCTACTTTTTAACATCAAAAACGCATGATTTTATCATGAATGTCGCGTAAATGGTGTTCTGGGGTGCGTTTTAAACAAATTTCAGAGCTATTATTGTCAAGTTTCATATTCTGTTTCAAGATTTGGTAACTTAAAAGAAAACGCATTTCATTTTGTTTTCGATAAGAATAATATGCTAGATGTCAAAATTGCCTCTCGGATGTTGTTTAAAAGCTAAATATTATCACATATGACTGCTTGAGTTCTGCCCTCAGAAAAACATAATGGGTAAAATTGTCAAAGGTAAGTTGAGCTGCGAAAATGAGGAAAATAATTTCCGCGAAGACATCGTCAGTCAAATGTGAAATGGAATTGCACTGCAACTCTACCCACCCCACCCCCCCCCCCCCCCCCCCCCCCCCTCCGTTCTCCCTCCCAAATTCAAACAGGGGTAATAGTGAGATATCATGGATCCGTGAAACATTTTTCAGATCGGCGAAATATTGAGATTGGTGAACTAATTTTAGCTCGGTGAAGTATTTTGATCGGTTAAATGTTTTGAGATGGGTGAAATGTTTTCAGACCGGTAAAAAATGTTTTGAGATCGGTAAAAAAATGTTATGGGTGAAATACTTTCGTGGTGCGTGAACTATTTTGATTGATAGTGTGTGTTGCCTGCTAATATTAGTCTTGGCTTCCCTTCATACCACCCAGTCCTTATCTATTGACCCTCCTCTCTCTTTCTTGTTATTAGGTTGTGTGCAGTGAGTTATATGATATGAAGACAATAGACCACTCAGAATACAAACTGAATAAAATGGATACTTTTTGCACTCGGCTCCCAATAAATTATTAGGATTGTAGCTTTCTCTTCTTAAAGTTTAGATATCGTATCTGAATAATTGACCTCGTAGGTATCATAGAAATGGCGTAGGCCAGTTGCCAGGGTCATTTTGCGGCACTTGTTTATCACCAATTTGTCTACCTTAAGCTATTTTATAGAATTTGCGTACAAAAAAGTAGTGAATTTCACACTGAAAATATTGGAGTTTGGTTTTTAGACAGTGGACTGGCTTGAAAATACGATAATTGAGCTACATATTTTACGTTTTGCTTATTAATGATTTTTTAGCATTTTGGAAGAAATGATGAAGAGGTAATTCTGCGAAGTTTCAGTGGACAGGCGATGTATTTGAAATAATCAAAAATTTACGTACACCGGTTAAGATGAAAAATAAAAATCATTGATCTGCTTCAAGTTCCTTAAACTGAAAGTTGATTAATGTTTTCATTGGAATCGGTCTACCTCAGGTTTTATTTTAAGTTGGTACGGAAAAGGCTGTGTATGCAAAAATTATTCAAAAATAGATGATATTTTAGAAATCAATTCGGATCAATGGCTCGAGAATTTTGATTGGCTTTAAGTGAGGGTGAAATTAACCTGATTGAAACTAACCGAATGCAATTTGCCTATTAATAGCTCACATGCTATTTTAGAGACCTTTTTAATTTCATTATTCCGCTAGATCAAATACTATGACGGACAAGAGAAATAGCATAGCAGCTGAACTTTTGTCGATGGTGTTTAGAATTCGGTTGGTGTGGAAAATGATGGTCGTTTAGCTCACTAGCGTAATGTGACAGTACGTTCCTTCATGTGGAAAATCTTTGAAAGACTTGAAAGTACGTAAATAGCCGCTTTTCAATTTTGACCGTTCGTACACAATGATCACCTCTTTATTATTGAAGCGTGACAAATGTTAGTACAGAGATGGAAAATTATTTTCATGCGGGCGGAGGTTTAGTGCTATTTTTTCCATTTAACTGGATTTAGATTGCAACCAGAAACATCGGTAATGTGCATTTGCCCATAATGTACCTGTCCGTCATATCCCAAAAAGTTTATCAAAACTTGAATATGTAAAATTTGTTTATACATAGATGCATATCGATTGGATTTGTGTAAAAAATAGAAATCGTGAAAAGTGATTTGAGTCAAGATTTTTGAAATCGTGAAATAGCGATAGATTAACAAAAAATCTTAGTGATTTGATTTTACAAACAGTTAAAGAAAGTTGAGCGCGCTTGCTGATTTAATTTAATTTTTGTCTGAAAATCAGGATATAAATACAAAACAATTTTAAAAAATGAATTTTCTCGACAAGAATTCTCTTAAGTATTCTATTTTGGATGTTATTTTCAATATTTCCGTTTTTACAAATGCGTAGAGCAAACAATTTTTGATCTGCCAATAAGAGATTTAGAAATTAAGTTTGAAAAAACATCACAGAAATTTGTCTCCCACTGTATTTTGTTTAGCCTACTGTTCTCACACTCTAAATTTCTGATCTTTGCCTAAGATTTATAGGAATGGTAAAATTGAAAAACAGTAAATCCTCTACATTGAAAATTACTTTACAACCTTTCTTTGGCACGTAAAAACGTGTTGAAGTTCTTTCTATGGGGCTCGAAAATAAGGAAAACAACATAGTAGCTACCGATCATATAACTCAAAACTTTAAAAAATGTAGAGCTTTCAACTTCTTTTTGATCAAATGTGCAAAAAAACGTCCTAAGAAATTTAATTAATTCTGCTGAATATAAAGTAATAGAAATCAAAAAGGGCTTGTACTCGTTTTGAGGGCTTTTATCATTACGATGCAGAGGTATACCCCAAAATTTCCGCCTTAGTAAAATTGGCTCGAAAATTAGTTACTTACGATGAACGAAATTAGGTGACATCCTTTGTATCTTACTTTTCGCAAAAGGGGTGCCGCCAATTTTGCGAAATAAAAGAACATTCGGTGCGAAAATTAGGTAACAAATCTTGTAGCACGTTTCCGCTCAATTTAGGTGTCTATTACTAGCGCGCATTTTGAGCATGCAATAAGCACTTTAGTAAAGATTTAATTGAAGCCTTCAATGCTTTAAAGTGCTTTAAATACATGCTACCACAAAAACTGATTTTTTTCCGAAAAATCCCTCGCTCATCAAAGACTTTGTATATCAATGTGGGATTGGCCAATTTTAATAAGTAGTAATAAATAGTACTAATAAGTAGTAATAAAGTACTATAAGTAATAATAAAGTACTACTAGGAGTAATAAGTTAGGCTTAATTAAATAAGTATTAATTAAGTTAGGCTTAATTGCGGATTATATGCGAAATCGAGCTACATTGCGTGCGAAAAATCAATACATAAATGGAGCGGATGCGTGATACAACTCGCGCGAAAAATAGGTTATTAAGTTTGTACTTGTATTCCGTGGCTAAAATTAGTACACTTTTGCGAACACGGGAGACGATATTCCCTTCCACTTTGCCGGTTTCTGCTAAAGTAGCTATTTTCCGCAATATTGTACCACTTTCAATGTATTAACATAGTAAAAACGAACACGAGATACACACATCGGGCATATCTGCCCATGACCGCTTTATATTTCACCTAATTTCTTATGTCCGACATACTGAAAATCAAAAATTAAAACATTGGATTAGCATATACAGTTTTGGCGTACAGTGATGAATTTAGTTTTTTGTCAGTAGAATTCCTGAATATTGTAATGAATTGAGTTAAATGGTATGGTTAGTTTTACAAAATTAGTTGGAGTAAAATTTAGGTTGCTATTTGAGTCATCTGATCAATCGAAATTATTATATTCTCTTTTTAAACTATTTATATTCTATTTACAGAACAGTCAAAATGATAAAACCTATTTTGAGTTTCTAAAGATTTCGTCGAAAATTATTTTAAAACTTAAGCGTATTTCGAAGGTGAACAGGTTTTTGAAAACAGCAAATCTTATTTTTTTAGGGGAAATGAAAAATCAAATAGCTCTTGGGCGACCTAATCAGCTTGTCCACATTTTCAATTTTTTGCTTTTATGACTGTAAGATTATCTGCTTGCACAAACTGGCCTGTAACAAATCAGAATGTAAAAATCTGTCTTCTGTAATTTTGGTTGGTTGAAACAAAAGCTTCCTCTTTCAAATAAAGTACTACTTTTGGCTAATCTGTTGTTTGCAGGTTTAGCACAATTGGCAATATTTTGGCATTTTGACCGAAATTTGTTTTGGAGTGTAACGAAATGACAGTCATTAATTTTCTCAGTCAAATGCAAACAAAGGGGGTTAAAAGCAAACTTAGCAGCCCATCAGCTGCAAACCTTGTTTTTTTATTATTTTTCTGCGTCTTTGTTCTGCCGTTTGATTTTGAGTATCCGGCCTATAAGTGTGCAATAGTAATTATCTCTACAAAATCGTAACGAGTCAACCATTGCTGACAAGGCAGTGTCTTTTTGAGTACAAAAAATGTAAATGCGCAATCATTGAGTCAGAAATTTGATGCGTATGGTTCAAAATACACCAAGTTGAGAAAAAATTGTATCTTTTTAAGATCTTTCTAATGTATCTTTCTAATGTATCTAGTTCTTTTTGTATCCTTCTAATGGGCGCAAAACGATGAGGAAACAAGCTTTTATTGGGGGGTTGATGTAGTTTTCTGCGTTTAATGTTCGTTCCGGTTTAATTCAATTTGAAATCTGTGAGAGCTAAACTTTGTGGTTATGCCAAAAAGTAGTTAAAAATAGTTGTAAACTTCCGTAAATTTTAACGCCGCTTTAAATTAGTTGCAAGTAGCTCAAAATCAGTTTTTCAAACAAAGTTTTCAGAACGCAATCACAGGGCCAGATTCAGCTAAATGAGAAAATGAAATTTTTTTGATAATTTATGATGGAGCAAAAAATAACCGAGGAATCGAATTACTCATCTAGGGGAACTGCGCAGAAAATATTTCCTCATAAATGTTTAGTTGATTCCATTATGACAAACTATTTGAGTAAATTGCTGCTCTTCTTAAAAACTTGAAGTCAAGAACCTAAATCAAGAAAAACAAAGCTTTGCTAATCCACAATAGATCAACAAAGAATTCGTGATAGAAAAACCCTCAATTTTCTATATATTGTGCCAAATTGTTTATTTGTAGTCAATATTCATGAAATATACTCAGCCAAACGGTTGAGGGACAAAAATGTTTTGGAGAAAATTGAATCTTCGAGCAAAACAATGACGCGGCTACTGTTTTGGGGATATACTCCAAAATACAAATTCAGTAAAAACAGAAACAACCATAGCCCTCTGAGACAAATTAGATCTGTTCATAAAAAGACCAGCCAGTCAAGTTAATTGCTGCCCTAAAACGGCCCGAAAAATTCGTTCTTTAGATATTTTGAGTCTCTGAGTCTCGAGAATTTTGCAGAAACAGTAATAATAAAACAGGTAATTTTATATTGTAAATCAAGTGCTTTTATTTCTTTCTATTATTCTGCTTTTGTTGTCTTTTTTGTCCGTCGCTTTATTTACCTTAGCTTGAATACATTAAGATTTCTGTATTATCAATGTATTAGAGTATTAGAAGAGTTGTTATTTTGGCAAAAAGTGGTGGAAAATATAGAATGAAAAATTTTTTACTGGAGAAATTTATTTAAGTTTTTATCTGGATGTCTAACGGTTTCTGTTTTAAAAGGAAGATTTGGGGTTTTTTACTTCTATCCCGATTTCTAAATGTTATCTTTTTCCATTTTCTAAGCTAAGCTATATTCCATTCCGTTTTTTCAGAGTCTGCTGGCAAGTTCTTGATTGGAGCCAAAAATGAACTTAACATTTATAAAAAAAAAAGAGAGCTTTGTTATTAAATGCTGTAAAAATTTGCCAAATTTTCTTGTTTAACTTTTAAAGCTTCTTCGTTAGTTAAATTTTTCCCTGCTAGTTGTTTTTATCTGTTTTTGTCATAATTCGCTGTTTTTTCTACACTTTGAACAAGTACCTCGGTGATATCACGTTAGGCGAACGTGCCTTAAACTTCAAATAACTTCACCTTGATTTAAAGCTATACGCATATTTTTCCTTGCTATATAAGCTAAATAAGACAGGCATGCGTAGAAAAATCCATGAAAATTATTAACGAAAATAAGCTTGAGAAAAATATGGTTTTCCAATAGTGTTTAAAGAAGCCTCAGTACCTGTTTCGAAGATTATTTTGATACGGACAGATGTAGTATTCCCACAATACGTAACACATTCAGAACTCTAACTAATCTAGTTTGATCAAGCAAAACCGCAGCTAAAAATCTGCTAACTCTGAGGTAATAAAACCTGATGGCTGCGCTTGACTTGAAAAAATATAATAATTTTTAGTACAATAGTTAAAAAACTTATATTCAAAACATTGAATTTTCTTTTGTTTTGGTATCGGTATGTAGAAAAGGTATACATAATTACAGCTCTTTCACGTTTTTTTCTATACTAAATGTGTTGTCGCACAGTATGACACATGAACCAATATTAACCCCCTTCACTTTTTTGTATCAAAGTTTTTATCTGGATGTCTAACGGTTACTGTTTTATAAAGAAGATTTGGGGTTTTTTAGTTTTATCCCGATTTCTAAAAGTTATCTTTTTTTCATTTTCTAAGCTAAGCTATATTCCATTCCGTTTTTTTCCGAGTCTGCTGGCAAGTTCCTGATTGGAGTCAAAAATGAATTTAACATTTAAAACTTATTGTTTCATGACTTTCCGTGCTGTTTTTTAAAAAGTGTCTATACATGTTCTTGAAGACTCTGATTTTTTTCAATTTGAGATAAGTACGTAAGAACCTAGGTATCGTGGTGCCTCGGAATCCTCCTAAACTGGCTCTAGTAATCTGTGTTTATTGTGCAGAAGTTGCTGAGTTGGCCTACTTTTATTGAAATAAACATCAAAAATATTTCCGGACTCAATAAATTTTGTTTTTTTTTCGCTGTTTTTATAAGTTGCACTTATTGTACTTTTTGTCATTATTTCTGTCTTTTATGCCTAACCGAGATAAGTTAAAAATTAGTTGAATATTTCCGCAAGTAAAGATTATAAATTGAAGGTATTAGTTTATTAAATGTTAAGCAAACTAGTCATAAATGTTGGAAATTTTTAAATTTCTTGGACAAATTTCTGATTTTAACTGTTCTAATTTTTTAGAGACCGAGTCTTGGTTAATTTTTGTATACCAAGAGTTTTTTCTGAAACTGTTATTTCCAGCATTTAAGCGGCGTTTCATGTTTTTTTGGTGTTTTTTCAAAGTTTCCCCTGCTTGCCTATTGTATGTCAACCAAAAGTAGCTTTGGCTGAAATTTTACTGTTCTGTTCACCTTGCGTTTTGATGGAAAGTAAATTTTCCATAACTTCAGACAAAAATCCATGGAAATTATTAACGAAAATAAGCTTGAGAAAAATATTTTTGTTTTCCGATAGTGTTTAAAGAAGCCTCAGTACCTGTTTCGAAGTTTATTTTGATACGGACAGTTTTAGTATTCCCACAATCCTTAACACATTCAGAACTCTAACTAATCTAGTTTGATCAAGTAAAACTGCAGCTAAAAATCTCCTAACTCTGAGTTATTATAACTGCTGGCTGCGCTTGACTTGAAAAAATATAACAATATTTTAGTACAATAGTTAAAAAAACTTATATTCAAAACATTGAAATTTCTTTTGTTTTGGTATCGGTATGTAGAAAAAGTATACATAATTACAGCTTTTTCTCGTTTTTTTCTATACTACATGTGTTGTCGCACAGTATGACACATGAACCAATAACAACCCCCTTCACTTTTTTTGTATCGAAGTTTTTATCTGGTTGTCTAACGGTTACTGTTTTATAAGGAAGATTTGGGGTTTTTTTAGTTTTTTCCCGATTTCTAGATGTTATCTTTTTCCATTTTCTAAGCTAAGCTATATTCCATTCCGTTGTTTTCCGAGTCTGCTGGCAGGTTCTTGATTGGAACTAAAATTGAACTTAACATTTATAAAAAAAAAGAGCTTTGTTATTAAATGCTGTCAAAATTTGCAAAATTTTCTTGTTTCACTTTCAAAGCTTCTTCGTTAGTTAATTTTTTCCCTTCTAGTTGTTTTTATCTGTTTTTGTCGTAATTTGCTGTTTTTCCTACAATTTTAACAACAACCTCGGTAATATCACGTTAGGCGAACGTGCCTTAAACTTCAAATAACTTCACCTTATTTCAAAGCTGTACGCATATTTTTAATTGTTATATAAGCTAAATAAGACAGGCATGCGGAGAAATTTCCATGAAATTATTAACGAAAATAAGCTTGAGGAAAATATTATTGTTTTCCAATAGTGTTTAAAGAAGCCTCAGTGCCTGTTTCGAAGTTTATTTTGATACGGACAGTTTTAGTATTCCCACAATCCGTAGCACATTCAGAACTCTAACTAATCTAGTTTGATCAAGTGAAACTGCAGCTAAAAATCTACTAACACTGAGTTAATAAAACCTGATGGCTGCGCTTGACTTAAAAAAATTATTAATTTTTTAGTACAATAGTTAAAAAATTTATATTCAAAACATTCAAAATTTCTTTTGTTTTGGTATCGGTATGTAGAAAAAGTATACATAATTACAGCTCTTTCACGTTTTTTTTACTACATGTGTTGTCGCACAGTATGACACGTGAACCAATAGTAACCCCCTTCACTTTTTTGTGTCAAAGTTTTTATCTAGATGTCTAACGGTTACTGTTTTATAAGGAAGATTTGGGGTTTTTTTAGTTTTATCCCGATTTCTAAAAGTTATCTTTTTCCCTTTTCTAAGCTAAGCTATATTCCATTCCGTTTTTTTCCGAGTCTGCTGGCAAGTTCTTGATTGGAGCCAAAAATGAACTTAACATTTATAAAAGAAAAAAGAGAGCTTTGTTATTAAATGCTGTAAAAATTTGCCAAAATTTCTTGTTTCACTTTTAAAGCTTCTTCATTAGTTAATTTTTCCTGCCTGCTAGTTGTTTTTTATCTGTTTTTGTCATAATTCGCTGTTTTTCCTACAATTTCAACAAGAACCTCGGTAATATCACGTTAGGCGAACGTGACTTAAACTTCAATTAATTTCACCTTAATTTAAAGCTGTACGCAAATTTTTGATTGTTATATAAGATAAATACGACAGGCATGCGTAGAAAAATATATGGAAATTATTAACGAAAATAAGCTTGAGAAAAATATTTTTGTTTTCCGATAGTGTTTAAAGAAGCCTCAGTACCTGTTTCGAAGTTTATTTTGATACGGACAGTTTTAGTATTCCCACAATCCTTAACACATTCAGAACTCTAACTAATCTAGTTTGATCAAGTAAAACTGCAGCTAAAAATCTCCTAACTTTGAGTTATTATAACTGCTGGCTGCGCTTGACTTGAAAAATATAATTGTTTTTTTAGTACATGTAGAAAAAGTATACATAATTACAGCTTTTTCACGTTTTTTTTCTATACTACATGTGTTGTCGCACAGTATGACACATGAACCAATAACAACCCCCTTCACTTTCTTTGTATCGAAGTTTTTATCTGGTTGTCTAACGGTTACTGTTTTATAAGGAAGATTTGGGTTTTTTTTTTAGTTTTTTCCCGATTTCTAGATGTTATCTTTTTCCATTTTCTAAGCTAAGCTATATTCCATTCCGTTTTTTTCCGAGTCTGCTGGCAGGTTCTTGATTGGAACTAAAATTGAACTTAACATTTATAAAAAAAAAAGAGCTTTGTTATTAAATGCTGTCAAAATTTGCAAAATTTTCGTGTTTCACTTTCAAAGCTTCTTCGTTAGTTAATTTTTTCCCTGCTAGTTGTTTTTATCTGTTTTTGTCATAATTTGCTATTTTTCCTACAATTTTAACAACAACCTCGGTAATATCACGTTAGGCGAACGTGCCTTAAACTTCAAATAACTTCACCTTATTTTAAAGCTGTACGCATATTTTCAATTGTTATATAAGCTAAATAAGACAGGCATGCGTAGAAATTTCCATGAAATTATTAACGAAAATAAGCTTGAGGAAAATATTATTGTTTTCCAATAGTGTTTAAAGAAGCCTCAGTGCCTGTTTCGAAGTTTATTTTGATACGGACAGTTTTAGTATTCCCACAATCCGTAGCACATTCAGAACTCTAACTAATCTAGTTTGATCAAGTGAAACTGCAGCTAAAAATCTCCTAACTCTGAGTTATTATAACTGCTGGCTGCGCTTGACTTGAAAAATATAATAGTTTTTTAGTACAATAGTTAAAAAACTTATATTCAAAAGATTGAATTTTCTTTTGTTTTGGTATCGGTATGTAGAAAAAGTATACATAATTACAGCTTTTTCACGTTTTTTTTTCTATACTACATGTGTTGTCGCACAGTATGACACATGAACCAATAACAACCCCCTTCACTTTCTTTGTATCGAAGTTTTTATCTGGTTGTCTAACGGTTACTGTTTTATAAGGAAGATTTGGGGTTTTTTTTTAGTTTTTTCCCGATTTCTAAAAGTTATCTTTTTCCATTTTCTAAGCTAAGCTATATTCCATACCGTTTTTTTCCGAGTCTGCTGGCAAGTTCTTGATTGGAGCCAAAAATGAACTTAACATTTATAAAAGAAAAAAGAGCTTTGTTATTAAATGCTGTAAAAATTTGCCAAAATTTCTTGTTTCACTTTTAAAGCTTCTTCATTAGTTAATTTTTCCTGCCTGCTAGTTGTTTTTTTATCTGTTTTTGTCATAATTCGCTGTTTTTCCTACAATTTCAACAAGAACCTCGGTAATATCACGTTAGGCGAACGTGACTTAAACTTCAATTAATTTCACCTTAATTTAAAGCTGTACGCAAATTTTTCATTGTTATATAAGATAAATACGACAGGCATGCGTAGAAAAATATATGGAAATTATTAACGAAAATAAGCTTGAGAAAAATATTTTTGTTTTCCGATAGTGTTTAAAGAAGCCTCAGTACCTGTTTCGAAGTTTATTTTGATACGGACAGTTTTAGTATTCCCACAATCCTGAACACATTCAGAACTCTAACTAATCTAGTTTGATCAAGTAAAACTGCAGCTAAAAATCTCCTAACTCTGAGTTATTATAACTGCTGGCTGCGCTTGACTTGAAAAATATAATAGTTTTTTTAGTACAATAGTTAAAAAACTTATATTCAAAAGATTGAATTTTCTTTTGTTTTGGTATCGGTATGTAGAAAAAGTATACATAATTACAGCTTTTTCACGTTTTTTTCTATACTACATGTGTTGCCGCACAGTATGACACATGAACCAATAACAACCCCCTTCAATTTCTTTGTATCGAAGTTTTTATCGGGTTGTCTAACGGTTACTGTTTTATAAGTAAGATTTGGGTTTTTTTTTTAGTTTTTTTCCCGATTTCTAGATGTTATCTTTTTCCATTTTCTAAGCTAAGCTATATTCCATTCCGTTGTTTTCCGAGTCTGCTGGCAGGTTCTTGATTGGAACTAAAATTGAACTTAACATTTATAAAAAAAAAGAGCTTTGTTATTAAATGCTGTCAAAATTTGCAAAATTTTCGTGTTTCAATTTCAAAGCTTCTTCGTTAGTTAATTTTTTCCCTGCTAGTTGTTTTTATCTGTTTTTGTCATATTTTGCTATTTTTCCTACAATTTTAACATCAACCTCGGTAATATCACGTTAGGCGAACGTGCCTTAAACTTCAATTAATTTCACCTTAATTTAAAGCTGTACGCAAATTTTTCATTGTTATATAAGATAAATACGAGAGGCATGCGTAGAAAAATATATGGAAATTATTAACGAAAATAAGCTTGAGAAAAATATTTTTGTTTTCCGATAGTGTTTAAAGAAGCCTCAGTACCTGTTTCGAAGTTTATTTTGATACGGACAGTTTTAGTATTCCCACAATCCGTAGCACATTCAGAACTCTAACTAATCTAGTTTGATCAAGTGAAACTGCAGCTAAAAATCAACTAACACTGAGTTAATAAAACCTGATGGCTGCGCTTGACTTAAAAAAATTATTAATTTTTTAGTACAATAGTTAAAAAATTTATATTCAAAACATTCAAAATTTCTTTTGTTTTGGTATCGGTCTGTAGAAAAAGTATACATAAGTACAGCTCTTTCACGTTTTTTTTTGTACTACATGTGTTGTCGCACAGTATGACACGTGAACCAATAGTAACCCCCTTCACTTTTTTGTGTCAAAGTTTTTATCTAGATGTCTAACGGTTACTGTTTTATAAGGAAGATTTGGGGTTTTTTTAGTTTTATCCCGATTTCAAAAAGTTATCTTTTTCCATTTTCTAAGCTAAGCTATATTCCATTCCGTTTTTTTCCGAGTCTGCTGGCAAGTTCTTGATTGGAGCCAAAAATGAACTTAACATTTATAAAAGAAAAAAGAGCTTTGTTATTAAATGCTGTAAAAATTTGCCAAAATTTCTTGTTTCACTTTTAAAGCTTCTTCATTAGTTAATTTTTTCCCTGCCTGCTAGTTGTTTTTTATCTGTTTTTGTCATAATTCGCTGTTTTTCCTACAATTTCAACAAGAACCTCGGTAATATTACGTTAGGCGAACGTGCCTTAAACTTCAAATAACTTCACCTTATTTTAAAGCTGTACGCATATTTTTAATTGTTATTTAAGCTAAATAAGACAGGCATGCGTAGAAATTTCCATGAAATTATTAACGAAAATAAGCTTGTGGAAAATATTATTGTTTTCCAATAGTGTTTAAAGAAGCCTCAGTGCCTGTTTCGAAGTTTATTTTGATACGGACAGTTTTAGTATTCCCACAATCCGTAGCACATTCAGAACTCTAACTAATCTAGTTTGATCAAGTGAAACTGCAGCTAAAAATCTACTAACACTGAGTTAATAAAACCTGATGGCTGCGCTTGACTTTAAAAAAATTATTAATTTCTTAGTACAATAGTTAAAAAATTTATATTCAAAACATTCAAAATTTCTTTTGTTTTGGTATCGGTATGTAGAAAAAGTATACATAATTACAGCTCTTTCACGTTTTTTTGTACTACATGTGTTGTCGCACAGTATGATACGTGAACCAATAGTAACCCCCTTCACTTTTTTGTGTCAAAGTTTTTATCTAGATGTCTAACGGTTACTGTTTTATAAGGAAGATTTGGGGTTTTTTTAGTTTTATCCCGATTTCTAAAAGTTATCTTTTTCCATTTTCTAAGCTAAGCTATATTCCATTCCGTTTTTTTTCCGAGTCTGCTGTCAAGTTCTTGATTGGAGCCAAAAATGAACTTAACATTTATAAAAGAAAAAAGAGAGATTTGTTATTAATTGCTGTAAAAATTTGCCAAAATTTCTTGTTTCACTTTTAAAGCTTCTTCATTAGTTAATTTTTTCCCTGCCTGCTAGTTGTTTTTTATCTGTTTTTGTCATAATTCGCTGTTTTTCCTACAATTTCAACAAGAACCTCGGTAATATCACGTTAGGCGAACGTGACTTAAACTTCAATTAATTTCACCTTAATTTAAAGCTGTACGCAAATTTTTCATTGTTATATAAGATAAATACGACAGGCATGCGTAGAAAAATATATGGAAATTATTAACGAAAATAAGCTTGAGAAAAATATTTTTGTTTTCCGATAGTGTTTAAAGAAGCCTGAGTACCTGTTTCGAAGTTTATTTTGATACGGACAGTTTTAGTATTCCCACAATCCTTAACACATTCAGAACTCTAACTAATCTAGTTTGATCAAGTAAAACTGCAGCTAAAAATCTCCTAACTCTGAGTTATTATAACTGCTGGCTGCGCTTGACTTGAAAAATATAATAGTTTTTTTAGTACAATAGTTAAAAAACTTATATTCAAAAGATTGAATTTTCTTTTGTTTTGGTATCAGTATTAGAAAGAGTATACACAACTCTTTCACTTTTTTTCTATACTACATGTGTTGTCTCACAGTATGACACATGAACCAATAACAACCCCCTTCACTTTTTTTGTATCGAAATTTTTATCTGGTTGTCTAACGGTTACTGTTTTATAAGGAAGATTTGGGGTTTTTTTAGTTTTTTCCCGATTTCTAGATGTTATCTTTTTCCATTTTCTAAGCTAAGCTATATTCCATTCCGTTGTTTTCCGAGTCTGCTGGCAGGTTCTTGATTGGAACTAAAATTGAACTTAACATTTATAAAAAAAAAGAGCTTTGTTATTAAATGCTGTCAAAATTTGCAAAATTTTCTTGTTTCACTTTCAAAGCTTCTTCGTTAGTTAATTTTTTCCCTTCTAGTTGTTTTTATCTGTTTTTGTCGTAATTTGCTGTTTTTCCTACAATTTTAACAACAACCTCGGTAATATCACGTTAGGCGAACGTGCCTTAAACTTCAAATAACTTCACCTTATTTTAAAGCTGTACGCATATTTTTAATTGTTATATAAGCTAAATAAGACAGGCATGCGGAGAAATTTCCATGAAATTATTAACGAAAATAAGCTTGAGGAAAATATTATTGTTTTCCAATAGTGTTTAAAGAAGCCTCAGTGCCTGTTTCGAAGTTTATTTTGATACGGACAGTTTTAGTATTCCCACAATCCGTAGCACATTCAGAACTCTAACTAATCTAGTTTGATCAAGTGAAACTGCAGCTAAAAATCTACTAACACTGAGTTAATAAAACCTGATGGCTGCGCTTGACTTAAAAAAATTATTAATTTTTTAGTACAATAGTTAAAAAATTTATATTCAAAACATTCAAAATTTCTTTTGTTTTGGTATCGGTATGTAGAAAAAGTATACATAATTACAGCTTTTTCTCGTTTTTTTCTATACTACATGTGTTGTCGCACAGTATGACACATGAACCAATAACAACCCCCTTCACTTTTTTTGTATCGAAGTTTTTATCTGGTTGTCTAACGGTTACTGTTTTATAAGGAAGATTTGGGGTTTTTTTAGTTTTTTCCCGATTTCTGGATGTTATCTTTTTCCATTTTCTAAGCTAAGCTATATTCCATTCCGTTGTTTTCCGAGTCTGCTGGCAAGTTCCTGATTGGAGTCAAAAATGAATTTAACATTTAAAACTTATTGTTTCATGACTTTCCGTGCTGTTTTTTAAAAAGTGTCTATACATGTTCTTGAAGACTCTGATTTTTTTCAATTTGAGATAAGTACGTAAGAACCTAGGTATCGTGGTGCCTCGGAATCCTCCTAAACTGGCTCTAGTAATCTGTGTTTATTGTGCAGAAGTTGCTGAGTTGGCCTACTTTTATTGAAATAAACATCAAAAATATTTCCGGACTCAATAAATTTTGTTTTTTTTCGCTGTTTTTATAAGTTGCACTTATTGTACTTTTTGTCATTATTTCTGTCTTTTATGCCTAACCGAGATAAGTTAAAAATTAGTTGAATATTTCCGCAAGTAAAGATTATAAATTGAAGGTATTAGTTTATTAAATGTTAAGCAAACTAGTCATAAATGTTGGAAATTTTTAAATTTCTTGGACAAATTTCTGATTTTAACTGTTCTAATTTTTTAGAGACCGAGTCTTGGTTAATTTTTGTATACCAAGAGTTTTTTCTGAAACTGTTATTTCCAGCATTTAAGCGGCGTTTCATGTTTTTTTGGTGTTTTTTCAAAGTTTCCCCTGCTTGCCTATTGTATGTCAACCAAAAGTAGCTTTGGCTGAAATTTTACTGTTCTGTTCACCTTGCGTTTTGATGGAAAGTAAATTTTCCATAACTTCAGACAAAAATCCATGGAAATTATTAACGAAAATAAGCTTGAGAAAAATATTTTTGTTTTCCGATAGTGTTTAAAGAAGCCTCAGTACCTGTTTCGAAGTTTATTTTGATACGGACAGTTTTAGTATTCCCACAATCCTTAACACATTCAGAACTCTAACTAATCTAGTTTGATCAAGTAAAACTGCAGCTAAAAATCTCCTAACTCTGAGTTATTATAACTGCTGGCTGCGCTTGACTTGAAAAAATATAACAATATTTTAGTACAATAGTTAAAAAAACTTATATTCAAAACATTGAAATTTCTTTTGTTTTGGTATCGGTATGTAGAAAAAGTATACATAATTACAGCTCTTTCACGTTTTTTTCTATACTACATGTGTTGTCGCACAGTATGACACATGAACCAATAATAATTCTAATTCCCTTCACTTTTTTGTATCAATGTGACACCGATTTTAAGATGGATGGTTTGTTGCAACGAACAGAATATAATTGTTTCGTTCTTAAAATTGGAGTTATGAACTATATGCAAACCCAACTTGACTTGTTGGGCCGAACTTGGCCATTTGAATTGTCCAATTTTAAATGAACCTGAGAAAAGAACTATGAGAGAGAGGTCATTGAGGTTCAAGCAATTCTGAGAACTAATTTTTAATGAGAAAGCAGAAACTTGAAATAATTTGTATTCTCGACAGGAAATATAGCTGTTTCAACTTTTTAAGAAGGGGAATTTCCAGGTGCCCGAAGTTCTTTTCGCTTTGCGTTTCAGAGTTCTTTCCGATGTGTAAAATTATTTTTTAAATTAATTATATTAAGAGAAATTTGTACTCATCAAATAAGAAAAACATTTTTTGAAGTCTTTGCAAAATAAAAGAAATATAGTTTAACAACACACTCGCCAAGACTTTCTATCGTCCGGAGAACGAAATGATTTGTTGACATTATTTTATTCTCTTATTTTTTGCTGCCTTCCTTCTGTTTTCTGCTTTGAGCTTTTGGTTCTCTGGGTTAGATGGGCAATTGTATTTTTAAAACACCTAGCTGACTAAATTTCAAAAATTTGGTGGAAACAGGTGTTACAGAAAATCTATTTTTTAAACGAAGCCGTAGTTTTCCATAACTACTTAATGAACGAAACTGTAGTCGCGCTAACCTTCCATAATTATTTATATGCGAAAGGTAGACAAAATTCATTTTCTTCCACCCTTACCCAAGATCTCCCATAGTTTAAACTATCTGACACAAAAACAATATAGCGAGATTTGTTGGAGCAAGCAGCGCAAAAGAAATTAAATTTTTTATACGATGAGTTCAGACATTTTTAGATGACTCTGAGCATTCAAAACTGTATCGGCATGTTGAAGAATTATATAGCAGTACAACCGCCGCTTTAACTTAGAAATTTTTTGAACACTAAGGGTGCGGAAATTGCTTTGAAGCCTATTTGAATGTGAAAAGGTTCTTTTTCTTCAGAATTATTAGTCCAAAGTCCTGCAATTTTTTTCACGAAAAAATGTGTTTGCCTGTTTTTATAACTTTCCCAACAAATTCAACTGACGTTGAACACACCCTTGAAAAACGTGGGGAAATCTCTTTTTCGTTTCAATCTTTGAGGTAAATGTACTAGTTTTTGTAAAAGTAGTCCAATGTATTGATGTAATATAAAGCATGTTTTATTAAGTAAGGTATCTTAATGTAATGGTAATTCAAAAATTGTGAAATGTAGTTTTTATGAAATAAATTATTTTTGTCAGCAAATTATATGCTGTCAGCAAATTATATGCTGTCAGCAAATTATATGCTGTCAGCAAATTATATGCTGTCAGCATCTTTTATGTGCAGAAAACATATGTTTAGCCTGTAGATTAGTTGCCTGAAATGTTTGCCAGGAAAAATTTAGATTTTAAATTTTAATTAATAAAAATTCAGAGGACATCGAGAACTTTCGCCAAATCTTAAGTTTTAACTGTTACTTTGACATTTGTTGTTTTTTAATTCTCAAGCTTGTCTTGCAAACAGGACTTTTGTTTGCAAGTTTTCTGTTCTTGCGTTCTTGTTTTTATTATAATAAACTATAGAAGGGTCCAATCATATTCTTTGAATTTGGATGGTGGTTTAATAGGTAAAATTAAGCGACAAAAAAGACGTTTTTGAGGAATTAACATCAAAAACTCGAACATCGTGTATTTTTTGTCATTTTTATCTAGAAACTTATTGTTTCATGACTTTCCGTGCTGTTTTTTAAGAAGTGTCTACATGTTTTTGAAGACTCTGATTTTTTTCAATTTGAGATAAGCACGTAAGATCCTAGGTATCGTGGTGCTTCGGAATCCTCCTAAACTAGCTCTAGTAATCTGTGTTTATTGTGCAGAAGTTGCTGAGTTGGCCTACTTTTATTGAAATAAACATCAAAAATATTTCCGGACTCAATAAATTTTTGTTTTTTTTCGCTGTTTTTATAAGTTGCACTTATTGTACTTTTTGTCATTATTTCTGCCTTTTATGCCTAACCGAGATAAGTTAAAAGTTAGTTGAATATTTGCGCAAGTAGAGATTATAAATTGAAGGTATTAGTTTATTAAATGTTAAGCAAACTAGTGATAAATGTTGGAAATTTTTAAAGTACTTGGACAAATTTCTGATTTTAACTGTTCTAATTTTTTAGAGACCGAGTCTTGATTAATGTTTGTATACCAAGAGTTTTTTCTGAAACTGTTATTTCCAGCATTTAAGCGTCGTTTCATATTTTTTTGGTATTTTTCCAAAGTTTCCCCTGCTTGCCTATTTTATGTCAACCAAAAGTAGCTTTTGCCGAAGTTTTACTGTTCTCTTCACCTTGCGTTTTGATGGAAAGTAAATTTTCTATAACTTCAGACAAAAATCCATGGAAATTAATAACGAAAATAAGCTTGAGAAAAATATTTTTGTTTTCCAATAGTGTTTAAAGAAACCTCAGTACCTGTTTCGAAGTTTATTTTGATACGGACAGTTTTAGTATTCCCACAATCCGTAACACATTCAGAACTCTAACTAATCTAGTTTGATCAAGTAAAACTGCAGCTAAAATCTCCTAACTCTGAGTTAATAAAACCTGCTGGCTGCGCTTGACTTGAAAAAATATAATAATTTTTTTAGTACAATAGTTAAAAAACTTATATTCAAAACATTGGAATTTCTGTTTTGTTTTGGTATCGGTAGATAGAAAAAGTATACACAATTAGCTTTTTCACGTTTTTTTTCTATACTGCATATGTTGTCGCACGGAGTGACAAATAAAACAATAAAAACTCCTTCCACTTATTTGTATCAAATTGACACCGCTTTTAAGATGGATGATTTATCCACAATAACAAATCATCCATCTAAAAACAGTTCGCCTGCTACATATGACCTTGCGCCGACTGGAGAAAAAAAGATTTGTTGACATAATTCTATTCTCTTTTTTGCTGTCTTCCATCTGTTTTCTTTCTGCTTTAAGCAATTAGTTCCTTGGGTTTGATGGGCAACCAAACTTTTGGAACGCTAAGGCAAGTGAATTTCAAAAATTTGGTGCAATCAGGTATTACATAAATCAAATTTTTTTAACTCAACCGAAATTTTCGATAACTACTTAACATACAAAACTGTGATCGCGTTATTATTCCATAATTACTATTCAGATAAAATCAACTTTTAAACCAGTAATAAACAAAACCTCCAATATTGTAAACTATCTGACACAAAAACATTAAAGCGGCTTTTTTGAGCAAACAGCGCAGAAGAAATCAGTTCTTTTGTAAGATGCGTTCAAACATTTTGGAATGACTCCGAGCTTTCAAAACTAAATAAACATGTTGAAGAATTGTATAGCAGTAGACCCGCCAATTTAGCTTAAAAATTTTTTGAGCACTTAAGTAGGCTGAAGTTGCATTGAAGTTCATTTGAATGTGAAAAAGTTTTTTTGAAATTTATGGCTCAAAAACTCTGAAACCTTTTGATGTTTCTTTTCTGTTTTTATCACTTTCCTAACAAATAGTTTTTTTAACTGACGTTGAAAACCACCTTGAAAAACAAGAAAAAAAGTCTTCGTTTTAGTCTTTGAAGTAAATGTACTGGTTTTAACGAATGGTAAATCAAAAAATTGTAGTGAATTGTCGTATTTATTTTAGAAAAAATTGTCTCATTTTTCAATTTTTGTGTTTTAGGTAGCAATGCAAATTTCTTGAACTTTCTATATGCCTTATTGAAGAACTTATTTTGTAATAAGTGGCTATGCATTTTTTTCAAAGACTTTGACTTTTCAAATTGAGATAGGCCCGTAAGAACTTAGGTGTCATGGTGCTTCAGAGTCCTTCTAAACTGGCTTTTGTATTCTCTGCTGAGTGTGCTTAAGTTGCTGAGTTGGCCTATTTTTATTGAAATAAACATCAAAAATTTTTCCGGAGTCCCTTAATTTTGGTTTTTTTCTCAGGGCTTTGTAATTTGTACTTATTGTATTTTTGTCACTATTTCTGTTTTTTTTGCCTAGCCATGATTCGTTGCAAGTTGGTTGCATATTCATTTTCATTTGAAGGTATTGTTTTTTTATAAGCTAAGCAAATTAGCGATAAGTTTTGTAAGTTTTTTATTGAAAAGTTCTGACTTTAAATGATGTTCTATTTTTTAAAGCTTGAGTCTTGGTTATTGTATGAACCACAGATACAAAGAGTTGTTGAAGAATTGTTACTTCAATCATTTAGCGGTTTCTCCTAATTTTTGACAATTTTCAAAACTCTTTGACTATTTATCCTCTGCTTGTCTGTGGTGTGTCAAACAAGACTTTGTTTGGCTGTTAAACCTGTTCTCTGGACCATGCTTATTGATTTTTAAAATATTGATTTTCAGTCAATACGTCTACATTTCTTCATCTTTTTCCGATGTTAATGGCTTATTTTTTTAAAAAATTTGTGTGTTTGGCTCCAAACGGTCAACTCTTTTTTGATTACTTCAATCTTTCAGAACTAGATAAGCAGGTAAAGGCTAGGGCGTTATGTTATGTTACTTCAGTGTCTTTCTAAGCTGGATTGAATAGTATGTCCTGAGCTGCCTAAAACCAAAGTGTAGAGTTCAGAAAAAAAACGTTTTGTTTCAAATTTTTCCGCTCTTAGGGACTAGTGATAGTTCTCTAAAGATTGAGGCTGCGTGAATGAGTAGATTAGCGCAAAACAAAAAAAGGTTTGCACATTTTAACATTAAAAGTTTCTGAGACTTTCTGATATTTGCTGGTGTTTTTTTAGTATTCTACATTGACTTAAATAATTTTTTTCCGCGATAATAATATTTGCTTGATTTATCGACAAAATAGATCGTAATTGCCTGATCATTATAAAAAAAAACTGATACAACACTGCATTGCGAATAGACTATCTGACACCCTGATTAAAAACAAAAGGTTAGTATAGCTCTCTCGAGGACATTCTACATCAGATAACTTCTAGATAAAAAATGAACGGTTTGGTAATTTTCATTTCTCACTGGTTGCCCTATTTTGATTAAGAAAGTAGAAACAGTCAAATGGTCACATTTGCCGAAAACTCTGAAAAAATCATTTTTTTGTTGTAAATTATAAAGATCTGAATCTGTGAACCCAGTGACAAACTGCAAGGCAACGAATATCAATACGGCAATTAAGATAGTTGACAGTGGTCTGTCTAATTGCTGAGCTTGATGACTTCTCCTTTAGTGGAGTCGGTAAACACAAGCAAAAAGAGCCTCAGTCTGATCTTTCCTCTTTGTACGCTTTACGAAAATATAATTCTGTTTACTAATGCCATCTTCTCTCGTTTTTGAGATTCAAATTTAATTCCGCGTTTTTTTATGAAATTTTTATTTTCGCAACTGAACATAACTTTGACTAGAGTGAGTTCTAATAAACTTAAAAATCAAAATCAACCATTGCTTTTTTTATGGACATGGGAGCTTTTTCTTTCTGTAATCGCAGCTAATTTATGGGCCTGATCGATCAATAGCTAATTTTTAGATATGTATGGGCCTGATCGTTAGAGCTCTCATCAGCCTGGGAACTTTCAATCTGTTGTAAAATCTGTACTACATGGCCTACTCGTCACAACTTTGAATTCAAAACAGTGCAGTCAACTCCTTGCCGCCATCCCCCTCCCCGTCTCCGCACATGCCCAAAGTTAGCCCTATATACCATCCACAATCACAGACGGTCAACATTATTTTTTGCCTGACATTTTCCCAATATTTTATACAGTTTTTGTCGTTTTCAGCCCTAATGTCGGTGTTTCAAGAATTGTCCTGCTGTGTCTTTGTCAGATGTACTGGCACTTTTTCATTGACTTTGATTTTTCGAAATCAGATTTAAAAAATAAACCTCAGGGCATCAAGTTGTAGTAGAGTCACTTAGCTAGGCTAATTTGCTAGAATTGAACTTCAATTGATGTTGGTCTTTAAGTATAAGTTGGTTCAACACATTCTTTTTTTCAAAATCTCAAAAGTTGTTTTTGTAAGTTTTGTTTTGTTTAAAATTGTATGAATGTTTCCTCAGCTCGCAAATTATTTCGGCATGGCTTATATCGGAGATATGGTTTTTTAATATTTGTACTTGTGTTTCAATTATTTGTACACTAATTTAAATCATCTCTCGTTGAGATAACAACAGCTGCCTAACTTATCGATAAAATAACTTATTAGTGTCTGATCATTACGCCAAAATCGGATACAGTAGTGTCTGTGCTTTGGGATCTGAACAAAAACTGATCAAAAACACTCTGATCAAAAACACTCTGGTTATTTTTGCTTTCTCAAATTTATTCGACAACTGGGCTTCGTCTGGGGGTCTAATAGTTTAATATTTTCTAAATTGCGATAAAAACCGTGTGGTCATATTCATTTCAATATAGTGATCAACATAGTGAAAACGCTAGTGATCGAGTTTGTACCAAATGCAAAAAAAAACTACCATGTTGAGACTCTTGCTTCAATTACTTTCATTCTATGAATTGATTTTGTAATTTTCATGGTTTGTTTGATTCCTAACTTTTGCTGACATGTTTCAGACTTTTACCACAAAAACTAAGGTATGTGAATTCACTGTTTTCAAATCAATCTTGTAAGCTAGTCGGTCAATATAGTATAATAAATGTGAACTAATTTAACTCGAGCTCAAAGACAGAAGTCGCTTCAATTGGTCCTTAGTAATTTTTGTTTGTCTACCCGGGTTGAATTTTTCCGCCCAAATTGATGTAAGAGTGGGGCTGCAATAGGAGGATTTTTTAGGAAAATGCAGCTCAAAACTCTTACGTCTTTTTGGGCTGCATTGGGCTTCCAAGGGGGGTAAAATGGTGTAAGAGTGAGGGGGTAAAAGACAAATTAACCCCCCACTCTTACATCTTTTTGGGCTTCCAAGGGGGGTAAAATGGTGTAAGAGTGAGGGGGTAAAAGACAAATTACCCCCTCACTCTTACACCATTTTACCCCCCTTGGAAGCCCAAAAAGATGTAAGAGTGGGGGGTTAATTTGTCTTTTACCCCCTCACTCTTACACCATTTTACCCCCTTGGAAGCCCAATGCAGCCCAAAAAGACGTAAGAGTTTTGAGCTGCATTTTCCTAAAAAATCCTCCCATTGCAGCCCCACTCTTTCATCATTTTACCCCCCTTGCAGCCCGACTCTTACCTCATTTTACCCCCTCTGGACAAATTACCCCCTCACTCTTACACCATTTTACCCCCCTTGGCAGCCCGACTCTTACCTCATTTTACCCCCTCTGGACAAATTACCCCCTCACTCTTACACCATTTTACCCCCCTTGGCAGCCCGACTCTTACCTCATTTTACCCCCTCTGGACAAATTACCCCCTCACTCTTACACCATTTTACCCCCCTTGGCAGCCCGACTCTTACATCATTTTACCCCCTCTGGACAAATTACCCCCTCACTCTTACACCATTTTACCCCCCTTGGCAGCCCGACTCTTACATCATTTTACCCCCTCTGGACAAATTACCCCCTCACTCTTACACCATTTTACCCCCCTTGGCAGCCCGACTCTTACATCATTTTACCCCCTCTGGACAAATTACCCCCTCACTCTTACACCATTTTACCCCCCTTGGCAGCCCGACTCTTACCTCATTTTACCCCCTCTGGACAAATTACCCCCTCACTCTTACACCATTTTACCCCCCTTGGCAGCCCGACTCTTACCTCATTTTACCCCCTCTGGACAAATTACCCCCTCACTCTTACACCATTTTACCCCCCTTGGCAGCCCGACTCTTACCTCATTTTACCCCCTCTTTTCCACTCCTACTTAGGCCCTCAATTTATTTGAACAAGTCCTTCACTATACTGAAAAACACTTTTTTGTTTTTAATGTGTAGTCATGGGGGGTAATTCATTGCAGCCCATTGCAGCCCACTCTTACATGGCAATTTTAGTCGTGGGGGGTAATTCCCGAAAAGTCCTCCCATTGCAGCCCATTGCAGCCCACTCTTACATGGCAATTTCAGTCGTGGGGGGTAATTCCCGAAAAGTCCTCCCATTGCAGCCCATTGCAGCCCACTCTTACATGGCAATTTTAGTCGTGGGGGGTAATTCCCGAAAAGTCCTCCCATTGCAGCCCATTGCAGCCCACTCTTACATGGCAATTTTAGTCGTGGGGGGTAATTCCCGAAAAGTCCTCCCATTGCAGCCCATTGCAGCCCACTCTTACATGGCAATTTTAGTCGTGGGGGGTAATTCCCGAAAAGTCCTCCCATTGCAGCCCATTGCAGCCCTCTCTTACATGGCAATTTTAGTCGTGGGGGGTAATTCCCGAAAAGTCCTCCCATTGCAGCCCATTGCAGCCCACTCTTACATGGCAATTTTAGTCGTGGGGGGTAATTCCCGAAAGTCCTCCCATTGCAGCCCATTGCAGCCCACTCTTACATGGCAATTTTAGTCGTGGGGGGTAATTCCCGAAAAGTCCTCCCATTGCAGCCCATTGCAGCCCACTCTTACATGGCAATTTCAGTCATGGGGGGTAGTTCCTCAAAAGTCCTCCCATTGCAGCCCAACTCTTACATCATTTTACCCCCTCTGAACAAATTACCCCCACACTCTTACATCAATTTACCCCCCATAGACAAATTACCCCCCCACTCTTACATCAAAATGGGAGGATTTTAGGGAGGACATTCGACCCGGGTATAATAAAGATCTAAATCTGTGAGCCCAGTGGCAAATGGCTGGGCAATGAATCTCATTATGGCGGTGAGGATAAACGAAAGTGATCTGTCTAAAACTGACCTTCGAGAGTTCTTATTTAGTGGAGTCTGGTTGAAACGAGCACAAAGAGCTTGACTCTGATCTTTCATCTTTGTACGCTTTTTACTAAACTATAACTCTGTATACCAATGTCATCTGTTTCCGGTTTTTGTGGTTTAAATTTAATCTCCACCTTTTCCCCAGATGGAAATTTTATTTATTTTCTTAGCTGAACAAAAACTAATGGTTGACTGGAGCGAGTTCTATTGAACGTTAAAACCAAAATTGACATTTGCTCTTTTTATGAACATCTAAACTGTTTTTTTCCTTGTTTGGTCACGGTTCGTTTTTGTCGTCCGTTTGGGCCTCGTTATTAATGCTCTCTTCAATCTGGGAACTTAACGATATTTTTGACAAAAAAATATGCTCAAAAACTTCAATCGCACTTTTGAATTCAGTCTATTGTATAATCTGTTCTATATAGCCCACTCGCCACAACTTTAAATCAAAACATTATAGCCTGCACTCTGCCCCCCCCCTCCCCTCCCCTCCGCCCGCCCCCATCCCGTCTGCTCACTCACAGGACCAACGTTAGAGGTACATAGTGCCATACACAACCACAGACGCTCATTTATTTAAACATTACATCAAAATTCAAAATTTATAAAGTGTCAGAGAGAGGGAAATTGGTTGTTGGGTGGGTGGGAGTTTGAAGAAGAATAGATGACCCCTAATTTGTCGTTAATGCCTGTCACTTTTCACTTTTCCTTGTCGACGTCGTTCTTATCCCCTCCCTTGTTCTTCGTGTCCTCGCCTCCTTTGCTAGACTTTCCACTGTCTTCAGCCATTTCTCTCGCATCGAACACGCACACTAGAGCGATGAGTATGAACTGTCCAACTGAGAAGGCTGCTCCAATCAGAGGCACGATTTGCGACCATCCGAGGTCTAGGTTCTCCAGTCTATCGTAAGCCATTTCGGCAAGACCCACAGCGAAATTCAGGATCAACGCTGAAAAAAAATCCTGTGTTTTTAGCTATCTCGGTGGCTTGGCTTGTGAATAGTCATAGATTTGTTTTTTTGAACGGTTTTCCACAGTTTTTAGTTTTCGAAATTCTAAAGTATCTAAAATGATTTAATAAGGCTATGGAATTGAGCCTAATTCTTTCTGATTGGATTGTTTTTCTCTAGAGAACAAATATCTTTTTCTAAATTCGAGCTTACAGCAGATAGCGAGAAACGTTTTCGATCTGCTGTTTTGTCTCCTATGTGAGTGCGCATAATAATTTGATTCGTTATCAAGATTTGTCAAGATTTTGTCAAGAGCTGTCAAGAAATTTTCGTGGTCTATCTTGATAAGATCTTACCAAGATCTTATCAAGATTTACCAAGAAAGGTTGGTATTTTAAAATCTTGGCAAGATGGTTTTAGTTTTACAAGAAATGTCAAGATCATGCATGTCGTATCAAGGTGTATCAAGTTTCGATTCACTGGGCTATTTTTTATATTGAATTGCTAGCTATTGACCTCTGTCACGCTTTTTCACTCTATTAGGTTTAACTCTTACATTCTATCCCGATTTGAATTCCTTATAAAAACTGGTACGGTTAACATTCAAATCAAGGGTTTGGATAAAGAGTTTAGAGATTATTATTCAAAATTAGATATGGAGAATGCGCAAGATGGTTTTAGTTTTACAAGAAATGTCAAGATCATGCATGTCGTATCAAGGTGTATCAAGTTTCGATTCACTGGGCTATTTTTTATATTGAATTGCTAGCTATTGACCTCTGTCACGCTTTTTCACTCTATTAGGTTTAACTCTTACATTCTATCCCGATTTGAATTCCTTATAAAAACTGGTACGGTTAACATTCAAATCAAGGGTTTGGATAAAGAGTTTAGAGATTATTATTCAAAATTAGATATGGAGAATGCGTTTTGCGGTGAAAATTTTGCTGGGTGAAATGATTATGGTGAAAAGGGTTGGATGAGAAAATATTGGAGGTTAAATTAATCAGAGTTGAATTAAGTATACAACTCAATTGCACAACTAATTTGTAACGCTGAACGGTGTGTTCAATGACACTGAGTATGTGGGTGGGCTGGGGCCCATGATCAGAGCTCTGCGCATAGTAAAAATAATAATGAAAATGCTACGATACAGTACTGAACTTTAATGACACTCAGGTACGGGGGGTGGGGCAGCAAGCAAAACTCTATCTAACTATGTATGGCAGCCAAGGGAAGCATAACTCGGACGATGTTGGGTCTAGAATTGTCACTCTTATGATAGAGGAGCAACAGAAGTAGGACTATGAAACCCACCACATGGTCTGAGATCAACAATCCACGCGAGGCTTTGATCTTCTTCTCACTCTCGTTGAAGATTGATCGCTCCCAAAAGTCTGCAGAAATAAAATCTCCAAGATTCAATTTGGGTTAATAATAATAATAATAATAATAATAATAATAATAATAATAATAATAATAATAATAATAGTAATAATAATAATAAAAATAATAATAAAAATAATAATAATAATAGTAATAATAATAATAATAGTAAATAGTTTTCTGGCGAACAAATGAGTGATACAACACACTTAAAATTAGAGATAACGAGTAAGATCCATATTAGGCCAGAATATTTAATAGACAGTATTAAAAGTTAATATATTTTTAATGATGACTCTCAATCGTATGTTATTAATCACATTTATTTAGATTATTTATTACTCGTAATTGTTTATTTCAGACTTAAGAATAACCTTCCGACAGACTATAATCAGAGAATTTTTATGATGAATTTTGCTATGAAAAGTCTAAAATGACATGATCAGAGTACTGGTCAGAGTAAAATTACAGAATTGGAAATTCATGATTCAGCGCTGGGATCACGAATTAAGTGAAAAAACCCGCCGAGAAATTTGAGAGGCCCTGCTAGAAAATTCACTTCATATTTCACAAGGATGATCCACAATTCCCTTTGAAAACGTTCTGGTGAAAAAAACCAGCAAGATCATGGAACAATTTGATGACCACTGCATCACCACAGTCAGCCCAACGTACATCAACTCACTCCGGACAACAGTTACAAAAATTCCATTTGGACAGCCCAGGTTGAGATCCAGAGTGAAATCGGCACTGCTCAGACCGTCCCAGACGAAAGCGACCTCTGATCAGATCGTCCCAGACCAAAGTGACCTCTAATCAGATTATCGTGCGCTTGAAGTTCCGTGAGCGCTCCAAGTGCACTCGAAGCCACCTCTAATTAGGCAAGTGCCAGACTATTGACCAGACGAGTGTCAAACCATTGTCCAGACTCAAGTGCACTCGAAATCGCCTCTGATATGACTCAAGCGCGCTCGAAGCAGTCTGATCAGAGAATGATTGTAATCATGAAGAATATTTCCCAATACGCTAGAATATAAATATTTCAAAAAAATGATATTTCATTAATATATTCAACGTAGGTAAAGTCAAAACAAAGAGTTTTGCTAATGAAAAAAAAACCCAGCTGTTGAAAAAATAATGTATTTAGCATGCCATCGGTGCAAGTCTCTAACTCAGAATTTTAACGTTCCATAAAGAACGTTCTGATTTACAGTTGTCTAAAATTACTTGAAAAAGGGGTTGCTAACATGTGGACCCTGTGATTATGATCAGAGTCATCAGACTCGAAATTAGTATCTGATCAGAACGCTCTTGTATTGTTGCGTCTTAGCAGAGCCAATAAATCTCAGTTTAAAAAATTGAAAATTGAAAAGAAAAATGCGCTTCAAATGGTTTCTGATCAGGGACTATTGTGCTCAAAATTGTTTCTGATAAGATCAAAGTGATCACTGGTCAGACTAAGTTGCAGACTATTGTCAAGATTGAAGAGCGCTCGATGAGTTTTTCCGACCAAGTAATTAGAGCGCACCATGAATAGGTGTGCGCTCGTAGATAGTCTGATCAGAGGCCAGGTCCATCTGGACAGCTCGACCAAACCCGGGAATAATTACATCAACTCAATCCGGACGATAGTTACCTCAACTCAATCCGGACAATGTTTAGCTCATCTCAATCCGCAACTTGGTTGACAGAGCCTCATATTACTGTTCTTGGACTACTTCCCGCAAAATGAATTTGGATTTCATTTGAAAAATAGATTGACTCTAATATGAAAATATGAAAATAGTCTCTACTAGCTTTGAAAATAGTTTCCCCACAATTGAAGAGTATTCAAACTATGAAAATGAAGAAAAATTGGTTCATTTTTTGCTTTTGCCGACCATGTAGTATCATGTCACATCAGTGTTCACCGTCACCGTCCTATAAGAGTCACAAAATTCTAGTGAGGACTCCATCTAATTTGTGAATTACGTATAAAAAACAACCCTTTTTTACATCTGGCTGCGTGACAACGATTATTTTGCTATCTGTAATAAGTGTCAACCAACATCGTCCTTGATGACGTCATGACTCTGTCAGCCGGTGTGGAAGCTCAACTGGAGAAGTTTTCTGAAGTTCTAAGTGAGTTATCTTCATAAATCTTGGGATATTTATTTAATTAATTTAAAATTCTTGAATAATTGGTCAATTTTGACGGATCATCTCAATTCATTTTTGTTTGTTTTTTTTCATGATCTCACAAAATTGGCAAAATGAACAGAAAAGTTGGTAAAATTGCTATAATTTTATTCAAATTGGCCAAAAATGAGCTGAAATTTTCTCTCAATTTTAATTTTTTCTCTAAAGCCGCATTTATTTATGTTATTGAATTCTATATAGTAGCAGTGTTGAAAATGGACAAGAGTTTTGATCCATTTGAATTCCAGAAACAGACAACTAATGGTTGCTTGTATGTCATCTAATGAGCCGTAACTTGATTCCAATCAACGAAAAATTGTGCAAGTGAATAATTATACATACAAACTAACTTTTACGCTATCGGCTTATCAGCTGTTGACCCTAAAAGCGACAGAGTCAGCTCCAAAGCAGCAATATATCTTCGAGGTGTATTTCTACTGCTACCTGACGCAACTAAAAATCCTCAATGAACAATAACCATTTTTGTTTAACAAACAAAAACAAACATGAATCATCCAATACAATGAAATATTGCTTAATTTGAAGAACTAACCTAAATTCTGGCACTGGCATGATTCACTTTTGAGGTATTTGTAGCAGATCTTCCACAGTCCAATCCGAAGGTAGCTGCTAGTTGCACCGTAACTTCCATGTCCACAAAAAGCCATACCAACTGACGTCACTGCCAGACATACTGGACACAGTCGGAAACAAAACAATAAACCAGATCGAATTTTCAAGAAACGGTTTTCCCCTTCATCCTAGTTGACATAAAACTATCAAGAATGGTGTTTCTACACCCTCAAAAGTTCGCAAGTTTCTTTTTGTTCCTTTTGCTCAGTGTTTTTTTCTAAACCATTGTTATGAATAAGAATGCGTTTTCGGATCAAAAGTTCTTGCAAATTTTATTGCGAGAACTGAACTTTGAAAAAAAAATGATTGACCTCCAAATTTCGGCCTTAAATGGTAATTTCTTTCGCCACGACCAAATCAAACTAAACTTGAAACACCTCGCAGTGTCATGACCTTGATATATCATATCAACAACTTGATTATCTTGCAAAGATTTTAATAGGCTAACATTTCGTTAACACCTTGGTAGACCTTGACAATATTATCTTCCGATGAGTCACACAAAATTCATAAGGATATTTGACATGGTCTTGATAAATCTTGTTACATGGCCACAAGTTTCTGAAGCAAGTGAAAAGGAAGAAATTTTTTGTAATCGCAAATGATTTTTTTCTTTTTTTTTTGATTTTTGGAAAACTGTAAAAATACGGCTTGTTACTGTGCTATCAGAACACGAAAACCTCATTTACGTAAATCTGCCAATGCCGGTCTCCGGAAAGAAAAAGAGGAGGGAACCCCCAAATATTATACTGAAAAGGTCTCAAGACCCGGTTTGTTTAATTGGCTAAAGAACTTTTCCGACCGTCCTTTGCAAACATTGTTTTTCGAACACCCAAACCTGATATATTTAGGCATGTTCTTGGAAATTCTGTATGTTATCCAGTTCCTATTTCTTGAATTACTTACAAAAAGACTAATGGTCGCGCAAATCTTTCCGACTGCTCGGCAGGAACTCTAAAAAGATTTCACAAGTTTTCGTATGTTTTTATCGAGTGTATCAAGTGTCATCTCACCGGAACAGAATGATAAGCTTGCTTTGAGCATGAGGAAAATGAGTCGAACACAAACTTAAAGTGCAGAATCTTCCAATCAATTTGAATTGTTTTGTTCTATTTTTGTCCTCAATATTAGGATATACTTTTCAGTTTTTTTTTCGAATTCTATAATGTTTTGGCAATCTGTTGTTATACTGATTCACCCAGAAATTTCAAAATGTCACGATTTGGATTTATTGGAATTTTCTATCTAATTCTTACAAATGAAGGGATTGTCTAGCAGCAGTAACTCGAAATTCTGGCTGACTTCTCGGACAACTTCGCTACTCTTGATGTCTAAATCAAGCTCATTGATTGGTTGTCCTATAAGGCACTGCTCTATCTTCGGAAATTTTGTAGTATCAAATTCCATTTTCTCAAACTTGATATCTGTTTAACGCAATACCAATATATTGTCAAACATTCACATCAACTCTATTGCGTAAATTTAATTTATCAACCCCAGGTCGAGGTTTCTGGGTGAATTTTTGTAAGAAAAGCGGTGAACTCGGTGAATTTTTGTAAGAAATGGGGTGATTGCGGTGAAAAAAGAATTCACCGCTTTTCACCGCTTTTCTTTAAAAAATCACCGCATAGATTCTTGTGGCAAATTAATGTAAGAAAAGCGGTGAATGCGGTGAAAAAAAATTACCTCTATCCAACCCCAGGCCTAGGTTTCAACGCTACAAAACGCAAAATTTTGCAAGATTGCCGCTGAATATGTTGAATTTATGCAAAACCTATGCTTGAGCGTCAATCCTACATAACTTTGGGTTGAATTTAGCTTAGACCTGAAATAAATGATCTTACATAATTCTGCGTAAAATTTAGCGTTGATCTTACCACAATTTGTGTTCCAAAGCTTAGATCTTACATAGTTTCGTATTGATTATATCGTAGAACTTACAGAATTTAGCGTTGAAGTTAGCGTAGATAAATGAATAATCTGGCGATTGAATTTAGCGTAGATCTTACGCAATTTTGCGTTGAAATTAGCTTTGATCTTAAATAATTTTGCGTTGAATTTAGCCTAGATCTAACACAATTTTGCATTTAACATAGCGTAGATATTACATAATTTTTCATTGATCTTACATAATTCTGCGTTAAATTTAGCGTTGATATTGACTATTTTTGTTTTCCAAAGCTTAGATCTTACCTAATTTCGCATTAAATATATAGTAGATCTTACATAAATAAGCGCTGAAGTTAGCGTAGATATATCAAAAGGTGTAAAGTGTGTAAATAGATAGAAAAATTGTCTTCTGAAATTTTTTCTCGTTGGCTAAAACTTTAGTGGCTGCATTTTTTGAGATCTCGTGCAAATAGCATCTACTGAAATGCTATTGGCAAGACTTGGTGCTACCAATTACTATCAATTGGTTGTGCAGCAGTATCAAAATCTGCGATTTTTATCATTGGCAAAAATTCTGTTTCAATTACCGTAAATGTACAACGTAACAAACAAAATCAGTCTTAATCTCTTGTTTTTATATAGCGCGCAAGAAGAGGGGAAGTAAATGCAATTAGAACCTTCGGTAAGATGTTTTTCGAAAAAAAATCCGTTCGACGGATTTTTCTCCTCCAGCAAGATACCATCCTTTTTATCATTCCCAACTATTGTGCGTCTAATTACAGTCTGAAAATCAACAGAATTTTCTGTTATTTACAATTTTAGCTTATGTTTCTATTCTATTGTTCCGATCGCTCTTGACGGGGGAGGAACTATATACTCAAGTGAAATTTTTCAATAAAGTTCAGTAAATTTTGACCGATCGATATATTCATCATTGTGAGAGTTGAGACAGTATCAAAAAAATCCCTTCAAGCGTAGAATATGCAATTAAAATGGCTTTCTTGAGTTTCAATTTCTAGAGCGAGCTAGCGATATTTTAGTTTTTGCGAATATTAGACCAATTTGCGTAATTTTTATTCTTTTTTTTCCCGAATTGTTGCCTAAATTTTCGTCAATTTTACTAATATTTGTTAAATATTTTTCAAAATAGTGTTGTTGATTTTATTTTTAGGGACGCAAAAATTTTTTTTTTGTTTTGAGTAAATTTTTCAATATCCAACCCTTTTCATCAAAAATAGCACGAAATAAGATTCGTTAGTCCACTTTGATTATTTTTTCCGGAACTATACACTCAAAAACCACTAACACAATCTCTGTAAACTCAAAAGGGGATTGTCTCATTTCCATTTTTATTGAAAGTGCTCGGTAATTAAAATTTTGCAGTTTTTTTGCTTACTTTAATTGTTGATTACCAAAAACGCTGCAATTATTTTTGGTTTTTTAACTAACAAATTGTCTATATCTATAATATTCGAAAAACTAGGTGTTCCTAACAAATGAGCAGGGCTAGTGTTGAGCCAATCTTGAACTGCTACAATCCACAAATAAATCGGATTGTAATCAGTCGGTCTTTTTTAAAAAATGTTGATTTTTTTATTAATTAAAGAACAGAAAAATTCCGATCGAAGCTCTTTGGTGATTGGTTCAATTGGCATCCTAAACAGCGCAAAATTATTGTATCTAGTATTCTACTTGAAAGCTTGTAGTCGTTTTGACTTTTAGAAATATCTGATTTTTAAATAAGTTTTAGCTTATTGAACTTTGCCTTTACTTTTTCCCTAAATTGGTCAACTTGTAGCAGAGTGTCAGCAAAGAAATAATGTTTATTTTTTGTACTGATATAAGTATTAAATTTTATTGCGGTTTTACGCCTTAAGTTATGGTTTTCTTGCTTTGATACTACTAGATTAAACAATTTTGTTTTATTTTTTAGAACAATGCCGATTTTTCACGTTTTGTCGCATTATCACGTTATTGACAGTTCACTGATCACCTTGTTGGCGTTCGAAACAATATTTTTGGTAAAATTGACCAGTTCAAAATTTTTATAGATATAGATTATGGTTTTAACGGCTTCAACACCACTTTCGAAGAATTTAATTGAATTAGTTTATTTTATCTTCAACTGTCGTTTTTAATTTGCCTTCTTAGTCAAATGAATTTTCCTGTATAATGACAGGTTTCATTGGCTTTTAGGATTAATAAGTGAGCCCATCTTCTGTTTTGAGTTGATAGCTCATGGCTTTCATGTCTTTGACAACAATTGTTCTCTAAAATAAATAAAAAACACTTTTTAACTTCGCAGTTTTGTTCTTTTAATTGTCTATTTGCTACCTAATCTCGTTAACTACAGGTCATATATGACATCGTTTGTGTCAATGGAAGACGTCAACATTTTTTGATGTCACAAAGTCTAATTTTTGAAAAGAAGTCGTTGTGACTTTACTTGCTTTGACATGGCTTTTTCACAAAAAAAATATAATTTTTATTTTTCGTCATATTTGACGTTCTTTTTGCTGACATAAGAATTATTCTGGATAAATACATGACTCAAGGGCTCTCTTTGGACGGATAAACGAACCTATTTAATCATTTCATTTTGTAGCTAATGGCTTTCGTGACTTTGGAAATGATTTTTTTTCGAAAGATACAAAAGTATTACTTAATTGAACCCTTTTCTCTATTTCTTGCGGTTGTTACCTTGTCTCATTAACTAAGAGTCACATACCACGTTATCGGTGGTCAAAAAATGCGGTACGATTTATTTTTTGAGGGACAAAACATGGCTTCACGGCTTCGACAGCGTTTTCTGGCAATTTTTTATTGAATTTTTGTTTGTTGTCTATTTGTTGTTCTACCGCAAAAAAAAATGAATGATTACAGGTCTTAAAGCTCTCTCATTGAACCATAGGTAATCAGAAACCTGTGGGATGTTTTCATTAGACTTCTAATGGTTTTCATGACATTGAAATTAAATGTTCTTAAAAATTTTAAAGATATTTGTTAACTTTAATGTTTTCTTATTTTCTGTCTAATTTTTACCGAGCCTTATTATGGACCGGTCTCATATCTCTTCTATTGATTTTATTTTGTTTAGTTTGAGTTTTATTTGAAGCCTTTTTGACTTTGTTTTTCAGCTTTTTCAAAAAATGGACATAATATTTTGGATGTAATTAGTGTTTGTTGTTGTTGTTGTTTGATTTCGCTGTTCGTCTTGACTCGCTTTGGTAGATCTCATCAATCTAATGCGTCATTTTTTACTCCACTGATTTATTTGCTACGGAGACTTTTTTCATACAGCATTTTTTAAATTAAAAATACTTGAATTTTTTGGTGGTATTCTATCTGTTCCTCATTTGGTATTTATGCCATAATTGAGGATGAGTGAGTTCAGAACCTTATGTGCAATCGCACATTGCCGAGCCTCCTTGTATTGCGTTTATAGTGTAGAATATAATCGTAATGTAATGAAAAACTTTTTGGGCTGGAGACACCCCAAATTTCAGTAGTGTCTCCCAAATTCAATAACTTGAACCCAAAAATCCCAAAATTGTCCCGCTATATGTAGTTCTGTAGTTTTTCCCTAGTTTTGTGAAAATTTTTTATTAATATAATCATACCTGCGAATAAGTAGAGAAAAATGGAGCGCGACACTTCCATTTCTGGGCAGCTGGTTTAATTGTTGTAAACTCTGTAGCACCACAATGGTTGTTTGAATTACACAATCAGTAAATGCAAAGAAATTGGTTTTTTTCTTACAAATGTGTGTTTATTTCGATTGATGCTGAGAAATTTAACTAAAAGATTTAAAAAAAGCGACTGGCTCAAATTTTTTCTTCCGCTGTCGGCTAAAATTTGAACAACTAACCGCAATTTTTAGTAAACAAAACAAGTTGACAATTTGGATCAAACTACATTAATTATATCCAGAATTTCGCGTCCTAAAGGCGCTGATCCTTTATTGATCTCAAGAAAAATTTACTATAATAATTGGGATTATTGTCATAGCTTTAGGAAAAGAAATGAATATTTTCTTTGTAGTACAATAGTTTTTGTTTGCATTGTTGTTTTGTTTATGTTTCCCTGTGGCTAAGGCTATTGTGATATGCGTGAATAAATAAAAAGAATAGATATATTTCCATATGGTCCACTTTACAACATGTTGGTCCATACTCTTAAAACAAATAAATTTCCCTTATAAAAGTTCATGAAAGAAGCACTGTGAACATATAAAAATGCTTTGTTCTAGCTTTTTACACAGATAAACAAAAGTATAAAAACAAGAAAATTGAAATGTAAGAAAAATGATTTCTCAAACGTCTTCCTAGCTCCGAATTTGACAAAAAATTAAAAATGATTATTTCTAACGTTTTTGCTATCATAAAAGAAATTCTTTACGGCTCTTTGTAGGCGCTGTAGTTTAAAACCCCACTATCATCCAAGTGGGTCTATAATTGGAAAGATTCATTTTCTGCTTAAAATTTCTAATCTAATACCTAATATTTGTCTTTAAAAATTTGTAGATTTTCTGCTAAGTACTGCGAGAAATCACTGTCAACTGTCGTAGTAATGAAAGCTATTGCAGCGTAGAATTTTTTGTTGCAGCTCAACGCAGATCTTAGATTTTTAAAAAAGGTGCCAGCATACTTTAACGGTGAAGGCAAAGAAAGTTTTTTAAATTTTCAATAGAGAATTTTCTCAATTTTCTTCCTTTCTTACAGACTTCAGCCTTTAAAACTCTTAACAGAAAATTAAACTTTTAAGATAACAAGGATGCTCGTTAATGTGCGTTCGCACATGATGTTCCGACCCGAGCTCACCGACATTTTTGACTTAATTGTCAACCTGATGAGATAATTAAAAATAGATATTTGAGTTTAAAAAATTGTAACACAACCGCACTATTAATTGAATTGCATGACAGCGCTCACAAAATCTGCCACTAGAAACACTACGAGGAAAAAACAAACGACAAATTAAGCAAAAACATAACTTTTTTGGCGAATGTGCTTAAAGAAGAGCAAAAGGAAATACAAATATTGACCACTCACAAAACTTTTACAAAAACGCATATTGTCCAACAAACAAAATATCAGTTACGACATGATATCAATGGAAAAATGATTTTTGAGTTACAAGGAATGGAACCTCTCATTGATGAGTATAAGTTAACAGTTGACGAGAACAACAAAAACTGAAAAATATAAAAAAGTCTTTGGAATCGAACAATATCATAATTTTTAATAATTTTTGCTATAAACTGACTGCATTGAGTAAAATGATTTTGTCAATCCTTAATTATAAGCTTATGAGACCAGTCAGCATTTTACGAATACACGAAGAATTCAAAAAAGGCAAAAACAGCAAAATCAGAAAAAAAATGAGCGGGAAAGGTGTCGAACCGAAGAAAAAAGAAGTTTTTGGAATCTTCTTTCTAATTTCATATACTTTTTTAAACAGCAATGTGGTTGCTCTTTCATTAACAATATAACTTTAAATCATGAACAAATATATTAAAAACACGAAATTTTTGAGAAAACCAGTTTTATCATAGCCATAAAATTCAGAAGCTTTCAATTGAAGTCAAAAATACGCTAAGTTATACCTCAATGAGAAAAAAAAATATTTTTCAATCATAAGTCATCAACTGGACATCACAATAAGACTTATGATTATAAAAACAACAACAAATAAATACAAAGACCAAAAATTCAGTAGAAAAGTGCGAGAAGCAAGTGTCGAAGCCGATGAAACCATAAGTGTTTCTCTGAAAACTTTATTTGTGAACCATTGGACATCTTGTCTAAGCCAAAGGCAATTATAATTGTTGGGTTAATGAGATAACAGTTGAAAAGGAACCAAATTACAAAAAAAACCCGAATTTTTTTTTGAAATTATGAAAACTCGTCACATCGGTCATAAAACCAAAAGTTAGTAGTTAAAACCACTACCAGATTAATTTTGTATAGAAGAAAAAAACGTGTTTGGTCTTTGCTGAGATTGACTTACAGTTCTTGGAAGTAGGTTTAATAAAAGTTGGTGTTTAAAAAAAATTCAATTTTGTTTTTAAAGTCTTAACAGCCACTAAGTTCAATAGCTCTCAGCGGAAGTCAATAAATACGCAAAATTACTCCTCAATGGGATCATAAACATAATAAGTCTTATGAATATGAAAATAACAACAAAACCAGGCAAAAACCAAAAATTCAGAAAAGTGCAAGAAAGTGTCGGAGCCAATTAAACCATAAATTTTTCTCTGAAAACTTTATCTTTGATCCATTTAAAGCCTTCTCTAAGCAACTGGGAACTATAATTATTAGGATACTAAGATAAAAATTGAAATGTAATCAAAATTACAAAAAAAACGTCCAAAAATTTTTAAAAAAATTATGAGGACTCGTGTTATTGAAGTCATAAAACAAATTTTAGCAGAATAAAACCGCTCACCAGATTAGTTTTAGTTACAGTAGAAAACATGGAGGTCCTGTAATTACTGACACTGACCTAGAGTTCACGAAAATAAGTTTAAGTGGTTAATGTCCAAAAAAGTTCCGATACAATTATTTTTGAAAATTATAAAAGGTGTTAACAGCCATTAAATTCAACAGTTTTCATTGTAATCCAAAAACTACGCTATTTTATGCCTCGGTGTGAAGACATATATGTTTTTTATCAATATATTATCAATAAGACACCACAATAAGTCCTATGGTTATGAAAACAACGAGAAATATAGGCAAAAACAAAAAAAATCAGCAGAAATGCGAATAGAAAGTGTGGAAGCCATTTAAACCATAACCTTTTCTCTGAAAACTTCGTCTATGATTCATTGCACGGCTTCTCTAAGGCAATAGAAACTATCAATTTTAGGATAATGAGATTAGATTTCAAAAGGAACAAAAATTACAAAGAAAAATCCGAATAATGAAAACTCGCGTTATTGAAGTCATAAAAAAAATAGTTAGCAGATAAAACCACTTAAAGGATTAATTTCGGTTGCCTTCAAAGGAACCTGGTCCTTTCATTACTGAGACTGGCTTACTGTTGATGAAAATAAGTTTAATATCGTTTAAAGTTTTTAAAAAAATTCGAAAAATTGTTTTTTGAAGTCTTAGCAGCCATTGGCTGTCCGCTCGCAGAATTGTACAGGTTTACGTAATGCACATTAGGAATTCAATCAACCTTGTAGTTAGTGAGCTTTTGTCATACGAATCCCAAAATTTATTAAGATCTCAAAAAGAAAATCAAAATTTCATTAAAAATTACAAATACTCAATCCCTTGAGAACGAGTATTTTGTTCATTGGGTATCAGTTTACTGTAAATGAAGCTCTGCATTAACAGAACCCCGATATGAAAAGTGACTGGTCTCTAATTGACTACAATGACAATAATGAATAGAAACATTTTTCTAAAAAAACAGCTCTCAAATTGAATTCGACTTTTTTTATAGTAAACTTCCCCATGGGACCAGAACTAGCCTTTTTATTGGTCTTTTGGTTGCACAATTTTTTTTTCGTTTTTAACGTGAAATGTAATTTTGAAATAATATTTTCATAGAAAGGCCTTAATTTGAATAAAAATTTCGCTAAAAGTGAACAAAATCATGCAAATATCACGTGTTCACACACAACTTTAAACCTCGGTAAATCCTCGAAAAATACGAAATTAAAAAAAAAATCTTTTTAATTTCGAATTTTACGCAGGATGAGCTTTTTAATGATACCACTCACATTTCGCTACGATGAATATATCGATCGGCCAAAATTGACTGAACAAAAAAAAACCATTTGAGTATATAGTTCCTCCCCCCACAAGTGGGTCGGAACAATAATACATCAAACGCATCAAGAGAATGCATGCCACAAACACGCCAACTCAGAACTAACCTTGAGAAATGGTGACAGCTTCTGCCTTGCAACCACAAATGGATCAGGCATCCTGCTGAAAAACATCTTAACAGAAGTAGTGGATAAAACAAGGGATTCAACCACCAGCAAAATTTGTCCCTTTCTCCTAACGCTAATCGCGCATGTCGAATCGGGCCAAATTTTACTGTTTGTTGACTCCCTTGTTTTATCCACTACTATATTCACCCCTATAAATACATATTACACGCACAATTTTGTGTACAAAAATGTACATAGCTAGTATAATTTATGCAAATCATACACTAATATCCAAAAGTTCTCAAAGCTAGATTTTAGCCTAATTTCATATCTAATATGCCAAACTATATTGAAATAAATCAGGTTAATCATCTCTCAAAGTTTTTTTTCAATAGAATCGGATGGACTGAAAATAACTCAAAATTGCTTAGAACTGGATAATAAGAAACAAGTTTCGTTAAAATTTCGACTTTAACCGGGAGACGATTGATCTATGATGTTTAACTGAGTGATTCTATGTACCTGGTTACATTTTTGAGCCGAGTCTTGGGAGGTCTTGTTAAAAGGTTGACTCGCCTTTACCACGCTGCGGCAGTACTGCTCGACCTTTCTTAATGGCAACTGTGGGGGAGGGTGCAACTACAGAATGCTTGAACACTTCTAATTTTAATTATTAGGCTGACTGAAGTCTAATATTAAGCTGACTGAACAATATTATTATATCAATTTCAGGGATATCAATATTAATATTAATATTAAATATATTTCTGAATAATCAATCACTCATTTATCATATATGAAAATTGTAATTCTGTCATGCACCTAGATTGTAGCTGGCTATCCTTCTGAACTTCTGCCAAAAACATTGTAAGGAACTTTTTCCATTCTGAGTAGTAGTCTGTTGAGACTAGGATCCTGGGATAGCTTCCACACGCTTGAGAGAAGTTGATATAACTCTGGATAGTAGAGTAGGAATCTCCTTTATCGTTCAGTAGTTTTTTCCAGGGAATATCCTTATTGTTTTCTTGATGGTCTTGTTTCACTTTCCCCCATATGTATCCTCTCTCAGAAATTGTAAGTAGATATAAACGATTCAGCTTTCCCTCCATGTCTTTGACTGTGGTGAGATAAGACTCAAATTCACCAATATTGAATGAACTCCTGAGTTTATTGTGGAAAGATAAATGTTCCGGCACATTCACTTCAAACTTGTCCAGTGTTTCCTGATGCTCGTAACTTAGTAGGTCCTTCTTGAACTTGGAGAGGAACAACTGGAAGAGTTCTGTTTTAGTTCGTTTTCCAGTCTCACTTTCATGTTCGGCGGTGTTGTCGGGTATGCATTTGTTCTCCTTACAAAATGTAATCATTTGATTTGTTAAACTAGTCAGCTCGTTTATATTCTCTTCAGACAAAGAAGTGGATGATAAAGCTCCAGTTATTAAAGTCTCGTCAAATGACGAAAATTGTTTGAAATTTTTCGCTAGTTTTTGTAGTGAAGTGAAACTCATGATGAATAGCCAAAAAATGCCGTGGAGAATAAAGGTCCCCACGTGGAGAATTATTCTAGAACATTCCTTTTTCTAGAATATTCTCACATGATTTTTAACTTAAAATTAGTTATCATTTCCCAAGTAATTACATGTTTTAAAGTAAAATAATAATTAAATCCTTCTATTAAATTGAATGATTTGTATAATCTATTAAAAATTAAATAAAGATTTTAACAAATACTCACTTTACTAGCTAATTTTTAAGGGTATCTTATATTCGAAATTTTCACTTGTTTTCATTCTGTTAGTGGTGGTGGCTTTCTTTGTCAATGGCGGCGGCCATTTTAGCATGACATGCACTTTTCATTCGATCTGCTAAGCAGTGTAATGCGATGTTAAACCAAGCTTGTTGACTTCTTGTACTATTAGTGGTTGCTAAATATGAAAGAAAGCGAACAATAATAGCACAGTCAAAAACACTGAGATCGGTGAAAACGCAGTGATTAGTGTTTTTCTATGTCTTCTTGAATATATACTTATAAACATGCTCTCTGAATTGATTTCTAGTGTGACCATATCTATATCTATGAAGATAAATACATAGTCTACATTTCCTATTTCTAAATCTATATAATGATATATGTTTATAAACATTACACATACTACATGTTGGATATTGATCAGAATCAGAATAATGATATCCCAAATGTTCTATATAATCTTTAACCTTAACCATATTTTTACATACATAACAAGAATATTCTAATTCTTTACAATTATTACAACATTCTTTCCAAGGTTTATTTATGCATTTATTGCATTTCATTTTCATTTTTCGAAAATTTTTTTTTGATTATTCCCCTAAAAAAATTCATCATGTCTCAATCAACTAATACTAGTGTCATAAACTTCTGCGATGTCTGTAATCTATCCTTTGAATCAAAGAAGGCTTTATACAGGCATCAATCATACGATCTCAAACATAAGGAACTATTGGAGAAAATGTTTGAGTCTGAAGAAGAGGAAATCTCGGAGAGGGTGTATAATTAGGATGAAGATGATTATATTATTAAAACTAGGGCTAAAACTAAAACAGAAACTAAATCAGAAACTGAAACTGAAAACAATATATATTCTAAGGTTAGGTTTATATGTAAAGAATGTCACGAAGAATTTAAAAGTAAAGTAGCTCTAACTACTCGTTCATATAGTCACAATCGCATGTATCTAGAAAACACAGAAGACTTCGATATAAACTCAAGTCAGAATATGAGAGAATTTTATATTACTGATAAAGGTGGGAATTACATTGAAGATATAGATGAAGCAACTAATTACTCTTTAGAAGAAATTAAAAACTGTTACCAATTTCGTAAAGTTAAGAGTTTTAAATATAAGATCACGGCTGAATGTGATTATAAGAAGAGAACCAAAGAAGAAGTTAAAACTACTAAAATATTTTTCAATACTGATTATGCTAATAATAATGCAATCCGCGAAGCGGTTTCACCGATATATGAATATGGTGACTTCAATCGGTGGCTAGAAAAGGAAATATATGAAGGTTATGGTTATGATTTTGAGTTTCTTGGAATAAGAAGTATTCAGTTAAACATTGAACCAACTAAAGCATCTATCGGTAGTTATATAGATTTACCTCCTGATCTCAAAAATTCTAAATCGATATTAAATATACGTAGTTATAAATACAACTGCTTACAACTAACTATTACTGCTTGGCTACATCCCGCCCCACACCATGCAACTCGAGAAAGTAAATATGTAGATAAACTAATTGAACCAAGACAACAACATGAAGATCATTTTGCTTATATAATAAGAATACAGAAATTGTATAATATTAATATTTGGGTATACACACCTTGTGGTAATGGTAAAATAGAATTGTTTAAACAAGTGGAAGATTTTAATAAAGATAGAAAAGATGTAAGAATACTAGTTTGGAGTAATGGTCAAATAGAACACTGTGCCCTAATAAAAAATATAGAAACCTTGTTAGAACGACCAAACAAAAACAACATTAAATATTTTATAGTGATAGGTGTTCCTATCGGTTTAACTCACATTTTAAATATGATAAACTCCAGTGCAACAACTCATTCAAACCAGAGATTGTTTGTCCTAAGAAAAAACATATTACTTTTGTAAATGAACACAAACGTCAGAATATAAAAAATATTATAACTGCTGATATAGAATGTTGCATTGTTGAAGTCTCAACTAATGATTTAAAATATGTAATAGCTGAACATATTCCAAAAGCTGTGGGTTACACCTGGCAAGGTAACTTCAAACACTACTTCGGTCTAGGCTGCATCAAAAGATTTGCTAGAGATCAATTAGAAATAGAAACTGAGAATAATTTCAAACATAATGAAAAGATGATATTCACAGAAGAAGATAAATTATATCATGAAACTAATAACACTTGTCATATCTGCAGCAAAACATGTATTAACAAAGTAAGAGATCAATGTCATGAAACTGGTAAATATAGAGGACCAGCATGTAAAATATGTAATCTAAGATAAAAACAACAAAACTTCATTCCAGTAATATTCCATAATGGGTCTGGCTATGACTTCAACCTACTATACAGTGAACTCTTCAAACAGAATAATGATAAAAGAAAAGTGGATAACATACCACTAGCTGCTGGTAAGTCTAAGATGTTTAGCATTGGTTGTCTTAAATTCTTAGATAGTTACAACTTCTTAGCTATGCCCCTAGATCAAATGGCAAAGATATATGGGTGTAAAACTAAAACATTATATCCATATGAATACTTTGGTTTAGACTCCTTGGGAACCACGACAAAGTCGTATAATAATCTAAAAATAGAAGATTTCAAATCCTCTCTACATAATAAATTACCAACACAAGAAGATGTCGATATCTTTAATAAAGACAGCAGTCATAAAACTGGTAAAGATCTAACTATAGAGTACTTACAAAATGATGTGGAAATATTAGACTACTGCATGAATGAATATGTTAAACTAAGTATGAAAGAATTCAAGCTTAACCCACTACATTATGTAAGTCTCCCAGGTTATAGTTTTGATTGTTGGTTAATGTCAAGCGGTGTAACATTAGATACATTGCAAGATAAACAAATGCTAGATGATTTTGTTGGAGCAAAGAGATGTGGTATATGTGGAATAATGGGAGATAGATATATAGATAACAGTGATGGTAAGACCATATGGTACATAGACGCAAACAACCTATATGGTTATGCAATGATGCAAAAGTTACCTTATAAGGATTTTGAGTTTATTACTACTACTACTCTAGATGTGATGTTGAATACTCCAGATGATAGTGATCATGGTTACTATATAGTTTGTGATATTGATTATACTAATGAATGTAAAGAGAGAACAGAACAGTTAGCACTAATGCCTAATAAGAGAAAGATAAATGATAATGAATTGGGATACCGACAAAGAGAGAAAAGTAAAGCAAGATCCGAGAAATTATTCTTAGACCAAAACAACAAAACAGAATATATGGTTCATTATAGGGTGTTAAAGTTCTATGTTAAGATGGGAGTAAAAGTAACAAAATTACATAGAGTAATTAAATTTAAACAAGACTACATATGTAGAGATTATATACAAAACAATACAAATAAAAGAGCAACAGCTAAAACTGAAGCAGAAAAGGATGTAAGGAAATTAATGAATAACTCATTATATGGAAGAATGTGCATGAATCGTCTACACTTCTTTCAAAGTAAGTTCTTGCATGATGAAGAAAAGATAATGAAAACTGTAAGTAAACCAACATTTAAGAATATAACTAGATATAGAGATTATAGCCAAATAGAATATATAAAGAAAAAAATAGAATATGATTCTCCAGTATATGTAGGTGTTACTATCTTAGAATTAAGTAAATTACACGTATATGATGTATTCTATAATATTCTACAACCATCCCTCAAAGATCTAACACTTCACTATATGGATACGGACAGTTTCGTATTAAGTTATAGTGAAGGTAAAGTTAGTGATGAGCATATGGACTTAAGTAATCTAGACATACCTATAAAAACTAATAATGAAGTCCCCGGCAAGTTTAAGCACGAGCTGGGAAGTAGGATTATTGAGGAATTCATAGTATTGTCCCCCAAAACATATAGCTTCCCAAATTGTCCTAAAAACACTAAAGAAAAAGGAATAAAGAAGCATAATAATGCTAGGCACATAGATTATTATGATGCATTAATGAATAATACACAGAGAACAGGAGATGAATGTAGAATACAAAAAGTTGGTGATAACATGGCAACAACAAAAACAAGTAAGATCAGTCTAAACACATTTGATGATAAAAGATTTTATGTAAATAATATTAAAAGCTATCCTCATGATGAGAATCTACATCTATTCAAAAGAGATTTAATAAAAATGATCCACCAAGCATCAGTGAACGAGCAAAGCTCGCGGTTTACCAAACTGCTTCGCAAATCATTAGATGGAGACAAAGACCTACTGGTTAATATTATTCTAGAACAAACCATTAATGATGATAGAAAGTTAAGTGAAGTTGCTATTATATTATATAATGATTTTTGCTAATTTTTATAACAAATAATTATAGACCTATTTCATTCATTACATCCATAGGGTTCGTAGTTAGCATATTATAAATCATTATCTGAGCCATATATTTTTCCATAGTGTCTCCCATGATTGTATTCTTATGTAATGTAGCTCCAGCTATTATATTTTTATTATAATCTAGAAATTATATTATCTTCCCAGCCCCATCTACATATTTAGAATAAGTTGAAATTATTAAATCATCATGATTTGGTTCCTTAATATGATCAATAAACTCATCTATACTATTACAAGCTAAACATCTTTTTAGATTAAGAGAGAAGCTGTTTCCATTATCCATTTTTTACTCCTATTATAATTTTTCAATACATATAAAATGACTAAACTAGATAAACTTATAGAATTAAACAATCTAGAAAAACAAAACAGAAGAAATAGATCAGAAGATAAATTAAAACAACAAGAATATTATGGTGAAATAGAAGAGTTATTTGATCCTCTAACCAAAACTATCAGTGAAACTGCTTCGCAGATAAACGCAAACAATGAACGGAATGTAGCATTAATTGAACAAACATTAAGAGCCATAGATTGGCAAAATCAAGAGTTAGATAAACAAACTAAGATGATTGGTGAAACTGCTTCGCAGATCGAGCAAGCTGGTTCCCAGTTTAATGAAACTGCTTCCAAGATGGGTGAAACTGCTTCGCAGATTGGTGAAACGTTAAAGGGGACCATAAGGCAAACTCAAGATATAGCACCAGTTTATGTTGATACAAAAACAGCCAAACTTCTTCATGACATGGGGGCTCAAACTAATCCTCAATTAAAATTAGAACTCGTAGATTTACCTAGTAGGAGATATAAAATGAAGGGTGTTGATATAACTCTAGAGCAGGGTGCATTTTTAGTTAGGGATAATGTATGAGTTTTCAGAAGGATTTACTGATTTTCTTACTAAAACAAATGTAACATATGATGATAAGGTTGAGGAAGATGAAAACAAAATTAAAAGGTTTTTAAAGGATATTAGATATGATTTAGGAAAAGGGGATAAGAAAAGCGCTAGATATAGAACAATAAAATGTATAATGGAGGTAAGAGATGATATATTTGGCAGGGGATTAAATGACAACCCAAATAATTTAGTAGAAAGACTAGAATTATTAATACTAGAAACAAAAGCTGGTCATGATGGATTATATGATGAAATGCTAGATATATCTAAGCAACTATTATCTATGAATATTATTAATCAAGACCAACTAGATAATTTTGTTTTTAACTATGGTAAATGAATGATGGAAAAACAACAACAACAACTACTAGCTAAAGAAGTATTCAGTCCTCAAATAACAAAGTTTAAAAGACAAAGAATAATACCACTATATAAAGATGAAACATGGTCAGCTGATTTAATTGATAAGTCATCTCTAAGTAAATACAATAATAATTATAAGTTTATATTAACAGTTATAGATATATTCACAAAATATGCATGGGCTATTCCTTTAAAGAATAAATCTGGTTTATCTATAACTAATGGTTTTAAAACAATCCTATCAGAGGGACGAAAACCAGAAAAATTATGGGTAGATAGAGGTAGTGAGTTTTACAATAAAACATTTAAATCTTTACTTAAAGAATATGGAACCGGCAAAGCCGCTTCAGGGATAGAGCTATATTCTACTTATAGTGATTTAAAGGCTGTGTTTATAGGGAGATTTAAAAGAACATTATTACTCATAATAAATAAACCAATGTTCATCAATGGCGATGGTAATTGGGTAAATATATTAAATGATGCTGTTGTAACATATAACAATAACATTCACTCATCAATTACTATGACACCAGTTGATGCTTCTAATAATCCTGATAAAGTTAAATACACTTTTAGTTTTAAGAATATTAAACCTAAACTTAACGTTGGTGATTATGTAAGAAATGTAGATAAACGTAATATCTTCTCTAAAGGTTACACTTCTAATTGGAATAGAGAATTGTTTAAAGTGAATGAAGTTCTTAAAACACATCCACCAACATATAAAATAGAAGATACTAATGGAGAGATAATAGAAGGCAAATATTATGAACAGGAACTATTGAAATCTGAGTTTGATTTTGAATCTAATAATAAAGTTTTAAAATCATTAAATATATTTCTTTAAAAAAATAATGAGAAGAAACAGATTCAATCAAGCGAAACGTCATATAGGGAATGGAAACAACTTAACACTAAGTAAGGCTCTAGGGTTATTCCTAGAAGATAATGATAATATTGATATGAAGGATACCTATAAAATTACAAATGTTCATCCTCCAATAGATGAAAAAGATATTGTTAATAAAGAGTATTGTGACAATAACTTGTTGTCCGCTTCTAATAAAATAGACATTTCAAGTAGAAACATAACTGAACTAAGAAAAGGTGATTTTGATAAAGTTACAACTAAAACATTACAACTAAATGAAACACAAGTTAATGAAGAACTAATTATTGAGTTCATTGAATCAACAAAAGAATTCAGAAATACTGTTAAGTTTTGTAATAAAGTTGCTGCAGATACTATCTCTAAATATAATCAATTAAAGCAAGAATTTGATAATAATAAGTTTAATCAGAATATAACTAACATACACTTAGATGAAATGTTTACTAACGGTCTGAGAGAAATGAAAGAATACAATAAATCTCTTAGAGGTGTTATAGTACAATATATAATTGCTATACTTTTACAAAGTAGGTTACTTGATAATAAAGAGAAAGACAGACTTGAGATGCATTATAGTTTTAATCAAGAAGATATAATGAAAGAAATAGAAAGAATTTTTACTAATGAAAATAAGCAAAGCAATGACCAATCCGACAGCACCGAGTGAGAGATTACTATATCCAGATAGGTCATCAGATTGATAAACGTAAAGATTCAAGCCAAAAATAAGTTTAACAACAATATTAACATTATAAAAGATATTAGAAATTATTATGAAACTGAAACTAATAACTATAATAAGAAGTTAAGTAGATATAAGAATTATATTAACATAGCTGAGATAACAGAAATAGTTTTATCATCAATAGCAACAACTGCAACAACAACATCAGTTTCATTAACAGGTATAGGATTAGCTTATTCTATACCAACAGCTTTTGCTACAGCAACTGTTTGTGGTTCATTATCAAAAACAATTAATACTAAAATTAGAAATAAAATTATAAAGTATTCACAAATGTATATTTTAAGTAAACAGTTTAGTGATAAGTTTAATAAACTATATACTAAATCAAGGAAAGATAATAAAATAGATAATGATGAGTATAATGATTTTGTTAAGTTATATGAGGATTATAAGAAGAATAAGAAAAACAAGCTGATTATTTTTTTAGATTAAAGATATTAGTGCTTAGTAATAACAATGTTTTTAGTAATAATAATATTAGTACTAATATTTATCCGCAAAGCGGTTACACCGATCGATAAATATATAATCATAATCTTAGTTGTAATCATAATCATAAACATAATATAATCATAATATAATCATAATCAAAATCATAATCATAAACATAATATAATCATAATTATGATCATAATCAAATAATTATCTTTTCTTTGTACCTAAGTATAACCCTCTTCCTTTTTGTACTACCTTTATACCTTCACCAGTAGTTGCAAATTTAATTAAATCGGGTGTGGCTGATAAAGCAGCTCTAGGGTTTCTACTTGCAGCTGCACTTCCTAATTTACTTGCTATTTCTAAGGCTCTTACAGGATTTTTAGCAACTTTCTTTCCGTAGTTAACTGTAGCTCTACCAACACTTTCAAAGAAATCTTTCAATCCCTCTGCTTCTATTGTTGCATCAGATACTGTCATTGACTTATTTCTCTTACACTTAACACAATTACCCTTTAACATTTTAGTACCTTTTGGAGTAATAGTTCCTCTTATGTTATTAGTACCACTATAATGTCTACCTCCAACACAATATGAATTAGTTTTGAACTTACTTAAAAGACTCATTTCTATATTTAAAAAATAATGGAAGTTAAAAAGTATAATCCTTTTGTTGTTATTAAACCCAAGCCCAAGCCCGAGGTTAAGCTTGAAGCTAGAGGCTTGGCTCTAGAGAATAAAAAGAAATTAGACATTATTTATGCTAAAGGTTTTGTTAATACTAATAAGAAATAGTTGGGTGTTAACAAAAGTAACAAGAGTAGCAATTAGAGCTGACTAGCTATAAATATAAGTATAAGTATATGGTTATGTATAAGTATAAGTATATAATTATAACAATAACTATATTATACTATAATTATAAATTATCGCTAGAGTTATATCTAAAATTATAAATATCGCTAGAGTTATATCTAAAATTATAATTATCGCTAGAGTTATATCTATGACTTAAATTATATCTATGACTTAATTTATGTCTATGATATTATGTCTACCATTTATTACCATCACTATTCACACTAGTAACTTTTCTAGTTAATACTAATGCATGACATCTAAATTTAAAATTAAGTTGTATTGTTTGTGGACCTATATGATCCCGTATATACTTAATACAACAAAATTAGGTTTAATTAGATTATCTGTTTATAATTCGGTGTTTATTGTGAATAAGAGAAATAATCAATTCTTATATGCTAGTACTGTTATAGAAGATTATGAAGCTTTACCTCAGGCTCTTAGCTCTGACCCTAACCTTAACCCTATCTCTACCTCAAGCCCAAACATTACATCTTTACTTAATCATAATTATAAAGGAATCTCGTTGCTATATTCAACTATTACACCGGGAGCATATGAGTTAACTGGTATAGCAGAATTAATAAAAGAAGAAACTGATGGTAATGTTATAATAGAACCTGATAAGAATACGATGAAATGTTTAATGGAAATAAAACAAGGAGCACTCAGCTTTGATATAGAAAACTCACTAGCCTCATTACTAGGATTTAGAAAAATAATTTATAAAAAATTATTGATATTACGGGTTTTAGTACTATTAACATTCATTGCAATATTATATCTGGAGCTAAAGATAATGGTATAGATACAGACATACTATATACTTTTAATCTAACAGAACCACCAGGTTACTTGATAAATATTATACCAACTTATATCTTATATCAAAATGTAACTAAAGATAGAATAGAATATATAGAATTTCATAATAAAATGAGCACGAAAGACCTATAGACTTTAATGGTGATGTATTAAGTTTTACTTTACATCTGTGTTAACACAGCAACTTCGTTGATCTAGTTTAGTCTTTATCTCTATGACTTAACTTAAACTTAACTACAAAACTCTCCGATCCCAGTTAATTCTTAGTTTACCATTAATATTTTTATTTTTAGTTATACTAATGACAATATAATTATAAGGCTCTTTCCATACCTTATTACATATATTAGCAAAATCATTATAACTAAGTTCAACATTATTAAAGAAATCTTGATATATCGATGCTAGGACTTTACCTCACTGTTCAAATAGAATAAATAGATTACAGTTCTCTCTAACACTCTGCCTATCCAGAGAGAACAGGTTTTGATTAAGATATATCATATTACAGTTATTATGTCTAACTCTACAAAAGTATTCATTAATAACTGGTTCTTTGGCTCTAACATCATCGAATATCATTAGTTTCTTTAAGTCTTTGGGTAGTTTATCGGGAGATGGTAAATCTTTTATATCTTTAATAAATTCAACATCTGCTTTTGGGTTTATTCTTTCTATACCATGGTACTTATTGCCAGTAGATGCAATGATGTATAGCTTATCAAAGTATATACTAGCTAGAATTAGTTTTTTCAATAAGAATTTCTTACCACATTCACTAGGACCAGATATTATACATCTAAAGTTATCTGGGATTGCGGCTTCAGTAATTATATCATCATCATTTAACCATGAATATAGATCATCATTTATGTTTACAGAGATCGGTGAAACCGCTTCGCGGATACTGTTAGTAGGACTATGGGACTTCGTCCATGTTTCACCATTGTTGTTAGGTTTAAATTTTTGATGGGACTTCGTCCATGCTTCGCCATCAGTCTTCACCCATCCGGGAACCGGTTCCACCGATGTTTCAACATGTTTTTCATCCAATATATCTAAAAAATTATCATTATCATTATCATTATCATTATCATTATCATTATCATTATCATTATCATTATCATTATCATTATCATTATCATTATCATTGTCATTATCATTATCATTAACATTATCTTTATCATTAAAATTATCATTAACATTAACATTATCTTTATCATTAACACTACAAATTAAACAAAAAGACTCATTATATATTCCTGGATATTTACATTGATTAACTAGAATATTCAAAGCAATTTTAATTCTAAATCCTCTATCAATAAGATAGAAAATATATAAACAATAAGCCCCACAAAAAGATTCATCATATTGTTGTATTCTTTCATTGGAGCCTAGATCAACATATTCTTCTAAAAATAAAGGTGGAGTTTCTACACCAAAACTATCAAAGTAATATGTTGGACCATCGGTGTAACCGCTTCGCTGATCTTCTCTTCTTATAACTAAAACCCAATGTGTACCTTCAGTTGAATGTAGATTTACAATAATGTTGAAGTTAGGATCCCTGATACTATCTGGAGTTTGATCTCTCATTACAATCTCAATTGGCGTTAGACTTATATCTTTACCTATATCTTTTATTCTGATATCACTCATAGCATTATTATCAAAATTAAATTTATTATTGAATTCCTCAAAAGTTAGGATGAGCATTTTTTATATATATAAATTTTATATATAAAAGTGGAAACAGGTAGTGCGGTTTTTATTTTTATTATTATAATTGGAATTTGTTATATAATATATGATTCAAGACCAAGTAAATATACAAAACTAGAAGAAAGCTTTGGTGGATTTATGAATAGGAGTCTAGTTAGATTTGAATATGAAAAGTCACCATTACATACTATTGTTTATGGTGGAACTGGTACAGGCAAAACATATTTTATTAGACAATATTTAAAATTATACTCAGTCCAAAATCAAGATCAAGATCAAGATCAAGATCGAGATCAAGTTCAAGATCAAGATCAAGATCAAGTTCAAGATCAAGTTCAAGTTCAAGATCTGCGAAGCAGTTTCACTGATCAAGATCAAGCTAAAGTTATAGTTATAGTGTGTAAAGATGACAGAGACTGGATAGATCCTGATTCTAATAAGTTTTATGCCGGGTTTAATAAATGTGATATAAATATGATCACAAAAAATAATATGCATAAATTTCAAAATTGTGTAATAGTACTTGATGATATGGGTGATAGGTTAAATAAGGATATAGGTTATTATTTTACAGAAGGTAGACATTATAATATTCAAATGATTGTATTGTGTCATAAACCAGCTCAAATAATTAATACAGCAAGAATGAGTTGTGATACTATTTATTTAACAACTTATAATGGACCTGACCTATTTAAAAATTTTAATGAGATATATAAATGTGAACATGACTTCAGTAAAATAATTAGTGAATTAAATAGTAACTATTATAATTATACAGATGGAATGTCAGATGAACTTCGTTATGGTATAATTAAATATAATAAAAAGGAAAATACTTTTATTATTATTAGTAGTAATAGAACAATGATATATGATTCAAGAGTTGGTTTCCTTGATTTAAAAGCTTTTAGTTTAAAAGATGATTTAGAAAGAGAAGACATAAATAAACTTATAGCATATATGAAACCACTAATGATTAATGCAACAGATAGAAATGTTATTAATCATGATAATTATCAGTTTTATTTTAATAAACTTCTTACTTTAAATAATATTAAAATACAGAATGATGTTCTAACTAAAGAAATGATTATGGGAAAGGGTATGAAAATTTTATCAAATATTGGTGGATTTATAGGCACAGGTTTAAATATATTTAGTTATATTTATCCCGATTCAATATCAAGAAATGCTGGAACTGTAGCAATGGAAGCAAGCACAATGTTGAGTAAAGTAAATACATTAGTTAATGTTGGATATGGAGAAGAGTTGGAAGTTGAAACACGAAGCAGTTTGGTAAACCATGAACAAAGTTCGTATACTGATCAGTGTAACTGTAACTTTGTCAATGAAGAGATGGGAATTTTGAATAGAAAGGGAGGAAGGTTTTCAAACAGACTATATATAAATAATGAAGAATTTAGAGAAGAGATTATAAATTTAGTTAAAGATAAAAAATTAGACATTGATTTGATCTTAGATAAAAGATGTAAAACTAATACACTCAATACTTTAGGAAATAAATGTTTAGCAGAGTGTATCACATCTAAAGATAATACTAAAGTTTTAATTGAAATTATGGCTAAATATTATCAGAGACATTAAAGTTTACCTATTATAAATGCTTTTACAATGTTTAGAGTGTAACTATAAATGTGGAAACATTGCTGTTTTAAAATATCATTATGAATCATTTCATAAAGATAAAACTGATAAATGTATGTGTGGTAATATAATATTAAGAGGTATTTGTGCTAATGATTTTCCCCATGGGGTTGTTCTTTAAAAAATGAATCTAATTCTAGTTCTAGTTCTAATTCTAATTCTAATTCTAATTCTAATTCTAATTCTATTTTGTAGTTCTAACCCTAGTTCTTATTCTAGTTCTAACCCTAGTTCTAGTTCTGGTTCTGGTTATATCTATGACTATAACTCTAACTCAGATCCTAATCTTATCCCTAACCCTAACCCTAGCTCAGAAGTATTAACTAGATGTTGTAATAAGTGTAATTATATAAAACCACTAAATAATTTTGATGAGGGTAAGTATACATGTAGAAGTTGTACTTCAGCTAAAGTTAATTGTCCATATTGTACTTCTGTTGTGAGATATGATGGGATACGGGCTCATGTAAAGAAACAACATCCAGATATAGAATTGACTAGAGGATTTAGTAGAAATCTGCAAAGCAGGTTCCCTGATATAACTGATCGGTGTAACCGCTTCGCGGATAAAACAATTAATCCTAATTGGCAAAGTCCTAGAGCTGTAAGTCCTTTAGTTATTAACCAAACAGAGGATCTGCGAATTTGCAAAACAACTCCGTTGAGCAGTTTCACTGATAGTTGTTCATGTAAATACTATAATTTTGTATCGTTTCTTATTATTAATGGAATAAATATTGAAAATATAAAAGAAAATATAAATTTATTGAAAAGTATAGATAATTTGAAATAAAAAGTATAAAAAAATAAAAAAAATATCAAAAAAGAGGGATTTACTCTTTAAGAGCGAAAAAGAGCGATCTTTTCTACTGGGGATCACTCCGAATAAGAGTGAATCACTCTTAAAGAGTGAAATGTAAATTTTGCTTTGATTTTTTGATTTTTTATTTTTATTTTTGATTTTAATTAATTTTTTAATTGAATTTAGAGCTAATATATAGTAGTGGATAAAACAAGGGATTCAACAAACAGTAAAATTTGGCCCGATTCGACATGCGCGATTAGCGTTAGGAGAAAGGGACAAATTTTGCTGGTGGTTGAATCCCTTGTTTTATCCACTACTAACAGACACAACTCACTGAAATTTTAGAAGAAAATTGAATAAACTGTTATCAGACGGCTCAGCAACGAACAGCAACGGCATTAAACGTGACGGACGAAAATGAAAGACCTAGAAATAAAAAATCTTAGACAAAATTTAGCAACGTGTTGATCTGAAATTTGAACAGTAAACAGACAACCAGATAGAAAATTGTTGGTAGAAGTGAATTATAGCAACAAATTATTGTCTACAAAAACTTTCTCGAATCGAAAACATGGGCAAAAGATCATCAATTTTCGTTTGTTCAGCGAAAAACAAGAACAACCTGAAGATAAATTCAACAACCTGTCGATCACTCAGCCCCGAGTCCCCTCTTCTTAGTAATCATACTAAGATCTTATATGATACCATCCCCCGTTGACCAGACCGATCGAAAACGGTCAAAATGTTTAAGGAAATGATTGTTTTTGATCGGTTTTGAGCGTCTTTGATCGGTAATTTTAGGAAATGATAGTTTCTCATTGTTTCCCATCGTTTTTGATAGGTAAACTTAGGAAATGATAGTTTTTGACCGTTCTTTTGGGCTACTGCCGTTTTTGAATGCTTTCTGGAAGACTGTCGTTCTTGGTAGTTTTTCGTTTTTGAAAGTCTTTGATATTTTTAAAGTTTGAATTCAACGCACGCAAAGGTCCGTGTTCAAATTCACCAATGCGGTTTATGTAACGGGGTAAAAATTGTTGCATAAACAAGAAGTAATAATAGTGGCGAATGTGTTGAGAGCGGTGAAAAACATTCGCGGCTGAGAATTGCAAATCTTACAAAAAATACTGCTAAAATACTAAATATCTTCATCGAAGAAGATTTGGCAAAAAAAGATGTACGGATAGCGGTGAATTCGTTGAGAACCCGCAAAATGGACAAAATTTACCCGCTTAGTTTTTGCAATTGTCTATCAACTCTACTTTCAGATGAAATTATGGAACTCTTAACTTTTTTTTCGTATATTTAAATCATAGACTATGTCTTAGTGTGATCTTAATCAGTTTTCCGGTTTTCATATATGACTACATATGATTTTTGAGAATTAATAAATGATCCTTGTATTAAAACCAAGAAACCATAAACAATGACGATCGGTTAGACGTTTAATCAGCGTATCTGATTTTTTATGAGTATTAAGAACTCACCTAAGGTCCTATTATGATTTTTAAGAAATCATATATGATCTGAGTATGCTCGCTAAGAAATTAATGATCTGAGTATCATTTTTAAGAAACATGATGAATGTTTCCAGCTTTGCCGTGATATATATGGGTTCAATAAAAGCAATGTTAGCATGACATACCAAAAGTCATCTGAGTTCAAGCGAACAGTTGTGAGAGCGTTGTTTTCGTCGCCAAAATCTGAATGATAGTAAACACGCAGCAATCTGAAATAATAAAATTTTCTAACTTTATGTGCCAAATGCGAAAGAAAGAAAGAAAGAAAGAAATCCATTGATGGGAATAATAATTACAAATAAATATGATAAAGTGAAAATTACTTTGCACCAAAGGGGAACCTCCCAAGGTGTAAACATTTTCCCATTAAAGTCCCTGTTGAAAGCACTATAATCTATAGCCGATCAGAATTTTGACTGTTTCGTTTGCTAAAAACAATTTCGTACAAGAAACACATCCTGTACAAGAGCTCATTTGAAGCGTTCAAAAGAAAAAAAACAAACAAAAACACATCAGGTAGTAAATTGACCGACTGTGGTTCCTGACAAAAGGATCCTGACAAAATTGACCGACAAAAGGATCCTGAAAAATGCGGGAGAGAATCAGTTAAAATCAGGAGAAGGAGAGAGATAGATCGATAGAGAGAGATAGAGAGTTGCTATGAATGACTATAATTTTTTATAACAATAACCTCAACAAGACAGTCGACAAACCTTAAAGACGTGAGCGCAGTAATAACGAGAAACTCGCTAGAACGGGGAACAAAAAAATACTAACAGGTGTCAACGCAATTTTTTATTACTTTGTAATTTTTAAGTTTGATTCTTTTAATCAATAACGCTAAGCATACTTGAGATGTCAGCTGGTGTAATAGGATAATTACGTAAGAAATCCGCTGTGAAAAATTCTGCAAGAAAACATAAATTTTAACAAATTTATGCTATAAAGTTGCCGTACTGTTTTAAATTCTGTTAGGTCCTGCATGTGTTGAACAAATTATTTCAGACAATTGTCAATGTAATTCATTAAAAAATCTGCACATGCGTGCTCGATTCAACACTTAAAAATTAAACACACTCAGCGCGTTGCTTACATTTTTGTGATCACACTATAAAAAAACTCCGAAAGTTCAGCAGAATTCTCCCATTTTTCAGAACCTCAGAAAAAGAAGCAATTTTATCGCGTTCAGTAAATTCCTTACATTATAGCCGCACATTTACAAATTTACCCCAATTTCACATTACCGGCAAGAATTTTCGAAAACTCAAAATTCATTATAACCAAATGCTTTCTTACTTAATTTTCGCCTCTAATTCAAAACTCAAGATCAGTTGCATAGGTTCAGCACTTCAAAAATAGAGGCAATATCAACGCATTCGACGCAACCTTTACTTGATAGCCTTGCTTTCTTTTTACGGAAGTTCAATAAATTTTTTGGTAAATTCCTGATATAAACTGACGCAAGATTTATCCGACGGAAAACAATTTTTCAGTAGCTGACAGCTGATTTCTGAAGTAATTTTCAGCGAGAACATTGAACCGTTATAATCAAAGCACAAAATCAAAAGTAATCAACAATGCTATTTAATAACAGATGCATAAGCATCATAAACGATGATCAAAGCTTACAAATGAGTGTTAGATTGCACCCAATCGCTGGAAAACGTTCATCAAATCATCTGAGCTTCAGTAAAGCGCAACAGACTATCTGCATACTCACTCAAAAATTGCCCAATAACAGTTTTTTATCAGAAAATATGCGCCTCAAAAATATCCTTAGATTTATCACGGGAAAAGCAAGTCAAAAAATATTATCTCTACCAAAATGTGGAAAAACATGTGGGTTACGTGAAAGTGTTTAAATTGTGTTTTAAATGCGTAGAAAACGTTATGGGTGCTGAAAGATGCAGAAAAATGTATTAAAAGGAGGGAAAATTTTCTCAGGAAGCTGCAGAAAGTATACTAAGAATGTGCTAATTTGCGGAAAAATGTAAGATAATCTGTTTCATTTTAAAAAAAGAAACGAGCTGAAAATTTCTATAAGAGCCACATTTGCAAAAACAGTCAAAAATCTTCTTAATCCGTGGACAATGGATGCAATGGTAGAAGAATAGGATGATGTGAGAAGTGAGAGAAGTGTGAAAAATGTGAGAAGAGCAGGACAATGTGAGAAAGAAAATTGGAGTTTTGAAAGTAATTTAGTAGGGAGCGTGTGAAAATGTGTTAGAAAAACGTGGAGATTATGTATGATGAGCACACATTGTTGAAAATGTGTTCAGAAATGTAGATTTTTTGCTTTATTTTTTTGTTGAAGCTTGGCTTAAAAGCGCAAAAATCAGGTAAGAAATGCGATGACAGCCGGTGACAAAAATTAACTCTTGTATAACTATTGAAGTCTTGAGTTTACATAAGAAATGCCTGAAAATTCATTACAGTAGACAAATAGTTTCAAATAGTTATCCGCTAAAAAAATTATCAGCAACTGTTAGCGCGCTTAGTTTTCGGAAAAATAACTTGACCCATGTATTTCTCGTTTTGAAAAAAAAAGAGAAAAAAAAACATTTTCGTGGAGTCAGAGATATGTCAAAACAACGAAGCGTTGGGCTTTTTTAATCTGGACTAGTGTAATATGGAAACTGAGTGAAGACAATGTGACAAGGCAGAGTTATCCTGAATCAAAAGAGAAATTAGAAAACCAGCCATTATGAAAGATAAGAAAGCTAACAAAAGAAAACAAAAAAATTAAAAATATTTTTAATAGAACCGCTCATATCAAAAAGAAAAGCATGCGCTGATAAAATTGAATTCTTAAGATAAGTTAGTTTTCGTTAGTAACCTATTTGCGAGTTTGTTCGACTGAAGTCAGCTTGTTAACAGAACTTTAGCAATCGACTTCTCATCGGCAATGAGTTCAGTGTCTTGTAATTGAGTTCATTTGATTCTCGATTTTGTGTATTCTAATACTTTTGTAATAGCACAGTTCATTTTTCAATATAATATGAGAAACATTTAAAATTTTAACGGTCAAACCCGTTGACTACGTTATAAGCACTAGCCAACTTTCGGCGCGAATATAAATTTTTTGGTCCAGCGTGAACATTTTAGGTTGAGCTAAAGTCGAGCATCATATTTGGGTCGAGGTAAAGACCAGCATGAAAACATTGAGTTGAAACAAAGTCTAGTTGAACTATTAGGTCCAGTTAAAGTCTTTTCATGGGGTGTTTGAGTCGAGCATGGTCTTTTCATACCACTTTTCGGTCGAACATGTTCTTTTCATAAGTCGAGGTCTTAACCTGGGCTAGTGATCCAACTGATTTCTAACATTTTCTGCCACATGTTTTCATATCTGTGCATCTATTTTAACGCACTGAATATACTGAAAAAGTACATTGAAGTTGAAAACATGCATTGATGACACTTTGAGGACCGTGTACTTGTTCTCTAACCTCTATAGTTGTGCAAAAGGAAATAAAAACTTGCTGGTTTGGTCTTCAAAATTATCACTGACCTGACCTCAATTGTCTTCACTTTTCTGCTATTTGTCCATTTTTTTTCTTTCTCTGATTGTCTATAAATTTTGATGCCTTAGTTGAAAGGCGGTAAAGAGTCCCGTTTGTTGTTAGAATGTTGAGATATTGCTGTAATTCTTCTGTCCTCCAAGGCAATTCGCTTTTTTGTTCTGTAAAAAGTCTAGACGTTTTCCAAATCAGTGAACCCTTTTTTGCTGAGAATTATTGTTGTTTGCTTAGAAAAGGTCTAAAAATGAATTTTATGAGCAATGAAGAAAAAAATTAGGGTCATGTTTTCGTTGATGTAATCTGAAAAAAGCTAAGATTTTGAGCATGTTTTAACTTGTTTCTGTCATTTTTGCATGACATTAATTCTCCGATCTGATGAACTGCTAGTATTGAGATTGTTTACTTCGTTTGTTTACTAAGTTGAATTCACTTCCCTTTATATTGAAATACAACAAAGTGAATTTTGACTATTTAGATTTCGTTCGTGATAACTTAGGTGTTCTTCGACGCATTGAAATTCTTGGATCTATTCCCTTCCCTCCCAGTGTTTTTAAGCCCCATTTACAAATTATTTAAAGAGAATAGACCCAAATTTTCACGAAAAAGTGAGCTTTTAACAGTTTTTTTTTTTGAATCAAACTGTCTGATTCTACATCTATACAGGGAAAAAATCAGGGTGCTCTTCACATGTAAAATTGCTTGGAAACACAGTAAACTTTGTGTTAGTGATTGTTCGGTCTTTCCATTTTCTTATGGCTCTCAAAAACAACCTTGATAATGTAAATTAAACAAGGAGTCTCAGTAATGTGCGATTGCACATAAGGTTCCGGCCCTGCTCATCCACAATTTTGGCATAATTGTCTACCAAATGAGGAACAGATAGAAAAACCCAAAAATTCAAGTGTCTTTCAAAAAAATTGGTGTGTGAAAAAAAAGATAGCCTCCAAAGCAAATAACTCAGTGGAGTAAAAAATGATGTATTAGATTGATGAGATATTCCAATATTAAGGAAGCGAGTCAAGACGAACAGCAAAAAAACAACAACAAACATTAATTACATCAAGAAATTTACGAGCGTTTTAAGAAATAAAGCTTAATAACAAAGTCAAAATAGCATCAGATAAAATTGAAACTAAACAAAATAACTTGTAATTCACCAGAAAAAATATGCGACCAGTCCAAATTAATGCTTGGTAACAATTAGACAATAAAGAACAAAAACACAAAATTTGAAAAATTCGCTTAATTGTTTTTCAAAATTTAATTTCAAAATTATGAAAACCATTAGAAACCAACTAAAATATCCCATAAGTTTACGATAATCACTGTTTCTAAAGATGGGAATTAAGAACTGTCGGTATTCAATTTTGATGCGGTTACAAAAAAGAAAAACATATAGACAACAAACAAAAAAAATTAAATTTTGCAAGAAACCGATTTTGAAGCCGTAAAGCGATACTTTGGAGCTCAAAATACGTTCGATTGCACCTTTTTCGAACACCTCTAATGTATTATGTGACCGCTCAATAATGAAACCAGGTAACAAAGACATGAAAGCCATTAATTACGAAGTGAAATAATTGAATAGGTTCGTTTATTCTTCCAAAAAACCCTTGAGGTGTGCATTTATCCCAATTATATCTTACGTCTACAAAAAAACGTATAATATGACAAAAATCTAAAATAAATTTTTTTTCTTGTGAAAAACCCTTGTCGAAATCAGAAAAGTGTGAACGAATTCTTTAAAAGCATTATATTTTGTAACTCCAATCCCTTAAACACCTTCCCCTGACAACAATATTGTCTTATTTGACCTGTAATTAACGAGACTAGGAAACAAACATTCAATAAAAGGAACAAAATTAAGCAGTTAAAAAAGTGCTTTTTTTGGAAAACAATTGTTCTCAAAGTCATGAAAACCATCAGCTGTCTACTAATATCCGAATATTGGCCCATCTATTCTTCCATGAACCGCCAATGAAAACGGGTCATTGTACAGGACATTTTATACGACTAAAAAGACAAAGTAAAAACGACAGTTAAAGACTAAATTTAAAAATATCAATTAAATTCTTCTAGAATGTATTGTCGAAGATGTTAAAATCAGAGTCTATGTCTCTAATGATTTGAATATTATCGATTGTGAACGTCAATAATGTGATGTATGAACTGTCAATAGCGTGATAATATGACAAAACTAGAAAACGTGAAAAAAATGGGCGAATACATGGAAGAAAAAAACGAGAAATCTAGTAAAGTCAAAGCCAGAAAACCATAACTTAAGTTGTAAAACCGCAATAAGTGTTAAACTTGATATCAATAGAAAGAAGAAGCATTATTTCATTGCTGACACAATGCTAAAATTTGACCAAATTAAGAGAAAAGTGGAGGCAATGTTCAATAAGTCATTCTCTATTTGAAAATCCAATTTTTTTAAAGGTCAAAACGGCCATAAGATACAATAGTTTGGAGCTAAATAGGAAGCGAATTGGATCTATCACTAATGAGCTTTGATTTGAAATGTTCTGTTACTTAATTAATATATATATAAAATTTTTTTAAATCTATAAAAAAGATTTTATTAGAAAAAAGATTTTTTAATATATAAAAAAGATTTTTTTCAAAATAATATATAAAAAAAATTTTGTAAGAAAGACCGATTGATTACAATCCGGAATTTTTTGGGACTGTAACAGTCCAAGATTGGTCCAAAACTAACTCTGCTAATGCTGCGCGTCCATTAAGATCACGTAATTTTCCCAATGTTATAAATATAGATAGTTCAAAAAACGGTAAAAAACGGCAATTAGAAAACAACAGCAAATTTTTATTACGGAGCACTCAATTATCAAAATTTAGCAAAAAAACGGCAAATTTAGCAAAAAACGGCAAATTTTTATTACGGAGCACTCGCAACGGAAGTTGAAGTAGAAATAGCCCCCTTTTGAGTCTACAAACTTTGTAGTAGTGGTGTTTGGGTGTGTACTTCCTGCAAATTTAATCAAAGTGGACTAGATAAACTATTTCGTTCTGTTTTTGATGAAAAAGCTAAATCTTGAAATATTTAGCCGGAAATTTTGACAAAAAATTAAATATAAAGCCAACAATATTTTTTTATCTCTAAAAATAAAATCAACAACACTTTCTTGAGAAATTTTAACAAAGTTGTTAAGAAAATAGCCAAAATTGAGTCAAAAATTTCGTAAAACGTGAATAAAATCAACGGAAATCACTCTATTTTCTCAAAAGTTTAAACCTGGATAGCTACCTGTAAAATAAACGAAAATCAAATAATCTTTTTGATTCCATATTCTACACTTGACAAGCCTCTAATGATACCAGTGATACCAGTATCTGAGCAAAAAAAGCCATTTGAGTATATAGTTCCTCACCTATCAGGAGGGGTCGATATTGGTTCACTAACGATATGTTAGTGAACCAATATTTAGCGAATTTGAGTATTGAAAGCAAATGATCTCATAAAAATTTTCAAAATTTTTGCGCCCGGTACTTTTTTTCTCCTGTTCTTTAGCAATCAGTTAATGAACGCCACCGTCTGCTTTAGTGAATTTTCATCTGAGTTCGATGCCATGGTGACTATTTTTTTTGTTCTTGTATATAACTTTCGAAAAATAGTGTTTTTAGTTTGTTTAGAGTGTAATAAAATTTAACTTTTCGAAAAACACAAGTAGTGAAACAACTAAAACAATTTTTCTTTTTTTCTCCAAGTGTTGGTGTTAAACTAGCCAATGATGTTTTATGCTTCCTGGTTCCAAAAATAGATTTCACAAAAAAAATATTGGGAAAAAACGAACGGAAATAATTGACTGACAACAAAATTGGTGAGGTTTGATTAATTGACTTGACTGTCAATTGAACAAATGTTAGGTTGTTCAATATCAATATTTCAGAAATCGGGCTAATTTTAAAAAAAATTTGGTGCGAATTTAACGAAAACTTCGTAACTTCCAATTCTATGGATTTAACCGAATAGATTTTTTAAAGACTAGAACTAAGAAAAATTCGAATATATCATCGAAATAGTTTAATTTTGGATACGTTTTTGCCTCACCGATAAATCTACTAAAGATAAATTTATATTTGTTTATTTCTTAGTAGTGTACGACTTTGCTCCATTTCAAACTGCTACAGATGTTCAAAAAATGCGTGTTAGTTATAGAAGATGAATGTTGAAAAATGGTTAATGGCACGCGATCATAAAATCTGTAATTTTTATATAATTATTTTACTGGTTCTGGTTTTTTTACGCGCTCGTTTGGTTGGCGAACACTATTTGCATCAAACAGACGCACTTGTCCTATGTTACATATTGAGTTACTAGGTAATGGCACCAGCCAAGTTTGGACGTGCTATTTCTGCATAAAATAGTACTGAATAACATAAAATTAAGTTAAATAAAAGTTCAATAAAAAAATCTTTCTGTGGCAGAAAAATTTCCAATATTTATTCATTTATTTGTTACTAATTTTGGAAGAAATGTTTTCATCTATTGTCTGAAGCAGTTCCTGGCTGCAATTTTTTAATGTTTATGATCTTTTTAGATTTTTCTGTTTGGTACATTTTTTTTTACCGCTACCCCCCCTTAATAGCACGTGCATCATTTTTAAATAAGGATTTACTTTGTAATGGTACGTGCTCCATAGCAAGGGACTGCACAGAGTGCTGAAAAACAGATGCAAAAAGATTTCTTGCTTTATTTTTTGACTTTTTATGATAACAACAGAACTATTTTTTACAAATATTGATATGTGTGTTGCATCTTTGTGCTACTCAGAGACGCGCAAGGTCCCTCGTTTCAGTTTTTGGAACGTTTTGAAGAAAAAGAGATTTATTTTGACATCACATCTCAAGGACTAATTAGAGAAAATATATTCAAAAATTCAAATTTAAATGAGATTATTAAAAATTTGAAGTGGTGTTAAGTTTACAGTAAAACTGCCGTATAGGTCATGGTCACAAAGTAATATATTTTTTTCGTAGAGTTTAAATATTTAAAAAATTCTCCGACTATTTGTGATTTCACTCTGTATCATTCGAGTAAAACATTACTTCTGTGCTTTGATGGCAATCTTTCAAAACAAGGAAGACTATATGATCAGCAATGTCAACATGATCATCAAATTTGTTATGAAAATATTTTTTTTGCCACAAGTAAATTAAAATTATAACCATACGGTTAAATATACCTGAAACAAAAAATATTTCAAATCATTCAAACAAAATAATATAATAAACATCAACAATTTTCTTAAAGAATCACATTTTAAAATTTTCTTTCGATTGTTTTCTTCATAAAAATAAAAATAATTTTTAAAAGCTCCTACGTTACTATTCAGAGGAATTTTTTCATGTTGTGAGAGCAAGAAATCATTCAACGTTTTCTTGAAAACGTTTCCATTTTTTGCCAACCGAAGCCAATGTGGTAACTTATTCCATTTTTGTACGCACTGACGAACAATCGAATTCATTCCAAAGCTTGTTTCGGCATTTTGTCTAACTTTGAATTGTTTTGTTAGAGTATTTTGATGAAGACTCAGATACCCGTGAAAAATTTCAGAATTTTCTGGCCTAGCGATATCATAATAAAATTTTATTAGCGACATTTTTGCTATTATTAGCTCAGCTGGTAGGGTTTTTGTCTGGATTAGCAGATCTCTCGCTTTGTCATACTTTTTGCGTAGAAAGCACACCTTTATAACCCAGTTAATCTGTCGGTTAAGGCGTTTTAGGTTTTTGCAGATAAATTTTGAAAAAAGGTTGCCGAAAATGATAAGTGCGAAAGCACAAGTGATTTTAAAAGAAGAATGCGCGCGTTCAGGGTAACTTGATGTCTTATAAGGTAAATTGATCTTATAGTATGAGCCATCTTTTTCAAGGTTTTATTCAGCTGCTTCTCAAATCTAAGATTCCTGTCAATTTGAATACCAAGATATCTGCAACTTTTTGTGTTGTGAGAAAAAGATTAATTCGGTTTTGTTTGTATTCAAAGTTAGTTTGTTCATCTCTACACATTCTTCTGACTTTTGTAAAATTTCCGTGACTTTTCCATGTAAGCTACCTTTATGTCCACAACAGACAATACTTGTGTCATCTGTGAATTGAATTACCTTTTCCGTTGTGCTTATATTAGATGAGAAATCGTTCACATATGAAAGAAAAATGAGTGGTCCTAAAACAGCTCCTTGTGGCACACCGTGATTCAAAATTTCACTATCAGAGAATACGCCATTAAGTTTTACCTTTTGTCTGCGGTTGGCAAGAAATGATGTTTCTAATTTTTAATCACAACATTTAATATCGTGTCCAAAAATGTACGAAATGTTTGGTCCCTATGATCCTACTGGAAAAATTGAAATGAACAATTGTTGAATGAGCGGAGTCGAAATTTACGTTCCTTAGATTGATTTTTGATTTTCATGACGCAAATGCTTGAAATGTTTTACTGACAATGTGGTCAATGAGATGACGTGGAGACAAAGCTTGAAAAATTACACCGGGAAAAAAATAATTCGTGAAATCAACTTCTAAATCAGCATTAAAAAACTTTGTTTTTGTTTGCCAGGCTACAACCTCTTCTAAGCTAAAAAGCTTTTTGTTATAACAACGTGGATTTTCAGGAAATTTTGTTTGCAAAATTGTCAGGTTATGCTCGTGGTTGCTTGTCTCTAATCATTTCGACATAAAATCTTGCTTGAAACATTTTGCGCTTTAGCTGACGATAAAAATTTAATATGAGTAAAGAGAACAGAATTGTCAAACGCATTTCTACTTTCGCCTCTCTTGTGCCAATGGGAAAAAAATATCGCCTTGTAAGTGCTGAACGCTGAATTACCACTACACTACTGCTTTCATGTTTTATTCCATACAAGCCTGTTTCTTTTAATTTTGTTGTCACCGGGAAGGCGACTGCTATGGATGCTGATTTCTATTGGTAGTTTCTGAACTAAAATTTTGACATTAGTTGCCTTATTTTGCGGTGCGAAAACACGTACTACTTTTCGTCGGAACTTAATTCCGTTATGTTACAAAACTTTGCTTGATTTAGCGTAGCGGAATCAAGTGACAAAAATCTTTTGTAAACTGACTGGCAATTTACTGTCTATTGTTTATCTTAACATTAGCTGAGTTTTTCCTCGCTGATTTGAAGAAAGTTTTGCATTACTGATTTTTAAATTAAATTGGAACGAAATAAAATTAGACTAAATTAAAGGAAATGAACTAAGAAATATCTTAAGCCAAAGATGAACAAAATAAATAAACATATTTAAAGTTACATGGACAAAATAGACTTCCGCAACAAAGTAACTCAACTAAAGGAACATTTGAAGATTTTAATGAAAGCGGCCATTATGGTCAACAAAAAAAAACACACAATTGAACTATATAAAGAGTGAAATTTAGCACAAACTGAAGGGCAAAACATTGAACTTAAAGGATGGTTTTGACCTGGGTATCACATCCCCCCAATTAAAAGAAAGAGACGTAGTTCGTTTATAATATTTATATAGGAAAACTAATAAAAACAATACTGGTTATAGCAACTAAATATATAACTTTATCATAAAATAGATGTTGTTTTAGTGATTCCTTATTGGCTATCTGACTCTGATATTGAGAACACTCATGTCTACTTCTTTGTAGACAGGTGAAACGTATTAGGCAACTAGGTAGGGCTGTGTGGGAGTGCAATTCCAATTATCAATTCGGTGTCTGGGGTTTATGGATTTTGCGCCACCGTTGCCGGTATCTTTCTGACGATGTTCTTATTTGCCTTTTGTTTCTGACTAAAAACTTGCTTTCGTTTTTGTCGTGATGGTGCTTTTGATGAGGCTGATAGTGTTACTACTGGAAGATGTGTCTGTGCAGTCGTTAGATTTATCGGATGCCGTAGTTGAGGGTGATGATGAATTCTTATTGATTTGTTGTTTTTGAGTGTGGTGTTGTTGTTTACGTTTTGATCTTGTTGGAGGTCTTGGGAGTGTTTGTGGTGCGTTACCAGCTGGTTAGTTTGTTACTAGTTTTTGCGGAGAGGAATTAGGTTTTGCCCGCATGGTTGTCATTTGCGCCATCATTGCTCGTAGTACGTTTGTGTTGATGGATGACCTGCAGCTTGTTTTGTCTTTTGGCTTCTTGTGCTTGATTTTTTCCCGTCTTTGAGTTTTTCAGTGAATCTTTCGCATATTTTTCTGTTTTCTTTTCAATTCTTTTTCCACTCAGATTGGGTGGCCGTTTTTTGCATAGTCGGCCAGAGCCGTGCTTTTTTCTTCTTTTTACACGATCTTTGCAATATTGGAGATTCTAATTGTGGCTTCCTTTTTCCCTTCCCGGGCTTTACGATGATTGAGGTATGATCCTTTGTTTTTATCATTTTTGATAAATTAAACTTCTTAGAGTCCATCGAGACTCTTTCTTGACCTTTCATTCCGTGGCTTTTAATTTGCTAACTTCATTGCTAGAACGTGGAATCATCAGGCCGATTAAAGGTTGTTCAATTACCCTTGATTCGCCTTGAGGATCACTCTTGTTTCGTCTGTTGGCATTTTTTGTTTCTTTTTTGCGCGTTTGCTCAAACTCCACATGACTTCTTTCTTTCTCCTCTCACCTGTCTAGATATTAATCTGTCCCGGGTCATTGTCTCAAGATCTAAACATTTATCCAAAACAGGTTTATAACTTAGTTTTTTATCTGGCTCTGTACTTATGCTACTCGGGGGTGCGTCAAGTTTGTTGCCAAAATGAGTTTCAAATGGAGATATTTTGTTTGTCTTTTAATAACAAATTTTTTGTTGTTAGGTTAATGAATCAAAGGATGCTTTCAGATTAAGTTTGTCTTTAACTGCCTCTATGAAATAAGATAAACAAACTTTAATAGTTTTTATTATTCGTTTCTCTAATCCAACCGCTCTAATATCGTGTTTTGGCTCCTCAAATAACTCGATACTATTGATCCTACAAAATGTCTTTACTTGCTGGCCGATCTGGCATTTGGTTTGTTCTAAACTTATTGAGCGTGGAGCGCCTTACGAAAGAAAATAGCTTTGTTAAATTGTTGTGCATTATTTTTATTGGCATTATTAAAGTTTTCTGCTGTAGGTTATATAAAGAATTGATCAATGCATGCTAGGAAATATACTTCTTGAGTCCTTTCGTTGAATATTTGTCCTCCATATACTGCCGCCATTCATGTATCGTTATGTCCGTCATGGCCCAGCGCCCTGGTGAGTTGCTTGAAATGCTTCCACATATGCCTCGTTGATCGAATTTGGTATGGCAATTCCATCATCTTCACATATGAAGCTTGATTGGACGTGCGAATCCCTCCAGAAACTGTGTATATAGGAGGAGATCTGCTTGCATCTTTCTTCGTTCTGAGTGAGGATGCAGTCTCTAATTTCATTCAGTACCGCATCTTTGGAGTTCAGACTGGCTACTAGAGTCTCTGTGAGGATTTGAAAGTGCTAATTTGAACACATTGTTTTATCAATTGGGAGGCAATGGTGTTGCGCTTGAGTTGCTGTTATCGATCTCAAGAGTTTGGGTAGATTGTGCCGGCTTCATCAGTGAACCGTGCTTTTTTAGCGTATTTGAGTTCATTGCATTGAGGGGCTCGTTGTCAGAGTTAGACATCGTGAAAAGGAATAGAAATTGGTTGGCAATTAAAAATTGATTTAATTTCGATGAAAATGAATTCAACTGTTTGCGGAAAGACAATTTGGCGAAAAGCCATTTGTTTTTTGTAGTTGTCTATTTTGTGAAGGCAATGAAATTGAATTTTTGTGGAGAGCTATTAACGTCCATTTGGGCTGTTTTAGTTAAGGCTGCTTTTTGCGCTGCAAATTCCGCACTAATTTTGTCATAATCCCGGTTATTTACATTTGTCTTATTTTGAGGGTGATTTTAAGGTGCAAAAATGGTATGTTCACTTTCTGACATTGTTTTGTTGTGGCTCTGGATATGTAGTATTCTGCTAATGCTACTGTTGAGCCTGGCTGATGGTCTTTTGCAAATTGAAATTGTATTGGTGTATCGATCCAAAGTTTTGTTCTGCTATTATACGGTTCGCTTGTTTTTTTCAAAAGTACTCTATGGTCCGTGATGACTCGAAATATGGTCGTCCGTATAGAGTGTATTTAAAATGCTAAACCGACCAAACGTCACCTAATAGGTCTAAATCAATTACGCTATAGCTCTCCTCGACATCGTAGTGAAGTTGCGACGCCAATGCTACTGCTTACCGACCATTATGAGCTAGCTGCTCTAAATCTGCTCCTAATCCTTGACGTGATTCGTCACAAATAAAGCGCGCTTCCATTTAAGCATTGAAAGGTCGATATTCTGTGGCGTTTGCGATCCTGGCTTTTATTTCGTTGAAATTTTCTTCTTGGTTTTTAGAACATTCGTATTTTACGTTATTATTTAAGAGAGCTCTAATTGGGTGACACTTGTGATATATTTGGTATGATATTTCGAAGACGATGAACCAATCCTATGAATGATCGTTAGCTATTCGACTTTCCCGGCTTTTTTAGTAATAGAATTGGTTCTATTTTATTATGAAGTGCTGTCATACCTGTTGATGTAATTTTTTACGAACCAAACATTTTGTTTTTTTTTTGGTTTAGCATGTGGCATTTTCTCAGATTGATCCGAAAATTTTCCTCAACTATTCCATGAGGGAAATTTTTAACTAGTGTCATATAGTTATCATAAGTTCCCTTGCTAACTATCAGGATATTGTCCAAATAACAAAAGGTATTATCCAGTCCAATTACCGTAAAATCAACTAATTTCCGAAACTCAGCGGGCATATCAGTTAATCTGAATTTACAATTGCGGGCCATATCCGGATGTAATTTCAATTGGCTTTGAGCGTACTGCAAGTCTATGGATGTAAAATAAATCGTGGTAATAGAAGGATCAGATCTAAGTGTTTGAGAGGTTACTTGTAGCAGTGATTTTATTTTTGGCATTTGATATTTGTGCTTGTGGATTGATTGACTAAGAATTTTTGAGTAAAATTTTTTGGAGAAAGAAAGTTCTGGTCTCAACAATCGGACAGTTTTCTAGCTGTTTTTCAACCAACAGTTTTTCTAGTTCGACTTCGACTTTCGTTTGGGGCTGAATGGGTACCTTTTCTCCTTTTTGTTGATGTGCTCTATTTTTTGTGGAAGTTTGATTTGACGAAACGGTTTTTGATTTTCCGATACATGTTGTTAAGACTGGAAATTCTTCAACTATTTCGTTCTTTATTGGATATTTTTTGTAAACACAATCTACTGTATTTTTTGCTAATGGTTGTTGTATTATGCAAATTCCAAGTTTATAGAAATGGTCTGTTCCAATAATTGCACAATAGCCAGCTCTTAATACCATAAACTGTCCAACCATTATATTTTACAGCTGTCTTGAAACATTCAAGGGCATCAACTTTTTCCTTTAAAATTTTTTTCATTTCGTTGATCTTTTTTTCAGACTAAATTACGATCAGACAATCGTACTTCACGTGCTCTGCCCACGGGAGATTTCCAATTGAACAATCGCTGACCGAATCTAATAGAAAGGAGCGATCAGAGTTTCCAATGATTAAATTCAATTCCATAGGAGTGATCACTTTTATATACTCATTTTCATTGTATATGCATATTCAAGACAAAATTATCCTCAGTTTAATTGTTGTTGAACGCATAATTTTTGTTGTAATTTTCGATATTATTTACTGCGTGTTCTGTTTTAGTCTCAGTTTTAACATTATTTACTTGTCTACTAGTGGAATTTGTTCTAAGTTCATGAAAACGTCTAGGACACACCTTGGAGAGATGATTCAAAAATGATGTTTTCAGTGCAAAAAAGGAATGTTTGAGCGTTTCTCACAATCATCAAGTGATTAATTTCTTCGTGGGCTAATTTTTGTGTCAAGTATCTTCTATTCGCTGTTTTTTTACTTATATATAGGAGTAAAACACATTTCTTGTCGCTTATTTTCCAAGGTATTTTGCCACATAGAATGCATGTCTGATGACCTTCTGACATTTTGTCCCCTCTGAGATTTAAATTGACTAATTTTAGCTTGGCTGTCTCGTTCAGACTGGTCTGTAGGGTCACTCGATTGGCTCCTCATATTTGGGTTTTTTGGTAGTTTTAATTTTTTAGGTTATGCGCCGAGGAGGTAGTAAACTGCAAATTTTTAATTTGCTAGAACGCCAGTTTGAGTTGAATTCCCCAATTCTCGCATCTGATTGGGGCTTTGAAGTTGGTCTTTCCCGTAAAAGTTTGGAACAGAGGCGCGCTTGCTCTCTGTGTTGTCACCAGCAAAGCTGTTGCTATGAATACTGAAATCGATCGCCGAATTCTGGATTTGTGTTTTAAGTGTATTTGATTGACTTCGCGGTGCAAAATTACGTTTTATTTTGTTTAAGAATTTAATACTGTTTTGGTACAAAACTTTGCTTGATTTAGCGGAGCGGAATCAAGGGACAGAATTTTACTGGCACTTTACTGTCAATTGTCTAGCTTAAATTTAGCTAAGTTTGCCTCGCTGGTTTGAAAAGACTTTTTGATTACAGATTTGTAAATTAAAATGAACCCAAAAAAATTGTTTAAATCATCGGAATTCAACTAAAAATAGTTCACGATAAGGAAGAACAAATATTGTAAACAAATTTATAGTCGGAAGAAGATAACAAAATGTGACTTCCGCAAAACAATATCAGCTGAACGAGAATTTGAGGATATTAATGAAAACACAGAACAATGAACTCAAGGGAATGGTTAGACCTGGGTATCAAAAACTTTTTATGCAATGCATTTTTGGCACCTGAATTGCTTCTATTTCATTATGCAGTGGTGCCAGACCTGTTGCTGTAGTTTTGTGAGCCAACAATTTGTTTTTTTTTTTGTTGAGCAAAGTGTTAACTTACCCGATCGATTAGAAGATGTTCCTCATCTAGTCTTCCAGAGCATTTTCTAGCCAGTGTCGTATTTTCTAATAAGTTCGTCTGCTATTTTTTAGGATATCGTCCAGAAAACAGGTATTGTCCAGTCCAATTTGTGTAAAATCAAGGGCTTTTTGAAACTGAGCGGGCATATCCATTATTCCGTAGAACCCTGTTTAAAGCGGTTTGTGCCAGTCATGTCTCCACTAACTATTTCGAAGTTACAGTGGCTGGCCGTCTCGGGATGTAAGCTCACTTCGCTGTATGCGTACCGCGAAATCATTCCTTAAAAACAAGCCGTTTCATAAGGAGCGTTAGAGCTAAGTGTTTGAGATACCGTTTGTAGCATTAAGTGTATGTTTGGCTTTTGGTATTTGTGTTTGTGTTTTGATTGATAAAGAACTTTTGAATCAGATTTTTGGAGAAACAAGTTTTTGATCCCAACAAGTGGACAGTTTTTCTAGATGTTCTTCAGCTAACAGTTTTTCTAGTTGAACTTTGAGTTTTGGTTGGAGGCGAACGGATACTTTTCCTTTTTTTCGATGAAGTGCTCTATAGTTTGGCACGACCCGATTTTTTTGTTTTCTGATATGCGTTGTTAAGCCTTTCTTCAGCTATTTCTTCCACAATTGTCCATTGGTTGTTTCCGCAATTATATTTATTTTGTTATAATTATTGTTGTGTCATGCAAACTCCAAGTTTATCGAATAGTCCTCTTCCGAGAATTGCACGACTGCCATCTGCTTCTGCGATAAAGTTGGCTTTTCCGATAATCCAATCTTTTTTATTTATCAGGTATTTTTAAATATTCATGTGTATCAACTATTTCATTTGAAAAGGTTCTTAATTCGTTGATCTTCTTCTCGGACCATTTTGCAATCACTCGATTGTACATAATTGGCTTTGCCAACGAGGGATTCCAAAATGAATAAGTGCTGCCCGAATTTGATAGAAGGGAGAAATCAGTGTTTCCGACTATCAAACTCAAGTCAAGTTCGAAATCATTGAAACAAATTTATCCTTAGACTAATTGTAATGGGACCCGTTATTTTCAAATTTATTTGCTGTTTTTTCTGTTTCACTCTCTTTTTCAACTTTATTCACTTGTCTGCAAGCGGCGCTTGTTCTAAATTCTTGAAAACGTCGAGGACACACCTTTGCAAATTGATTCCTCTGACCACAATAGTTGCATTTCTTAATGATTGCAGGACAATTCGGTCTGTGAGTAGAGCTTCAATTGTGGCCACAGTTTCGGCATATGTTGTTACAACTGTCATTTTTTGAGGTATTGCCTCATCGCTTGTTCGGGTTTTGATCGCGTTCTAATTGAGTTGCATTCGCCCCTCAAAATCGTTATTGTTGTTGTAACACATTTACACCCTGAAAATTGTTGGTTGCATTGCTTTGTTGAATTCTCTGACCCATTTCAATGTTTATCTCAGCAATCAACGCTCGTTTGGGTGCCACTGTATCTCGCAACAGTTCGGGTTGTATATCAGCATTGGACATATTCGTGATGAAAACTTCTCTGATTACCTCCTTTTAACCGTGTGGTTCGAAATGGCAATTTGCTGCCAATTTTTTTAAGAATTGTATAGATTTGTTCCATGTTTCTCCTTTTTTTGCTTGCTTGAGAACAAAATCACTTGACGAAAGTGATGTTTTGAGTGCTAAAAAATGATTGTTTGAGCATTTTTCACGAGCGTCGATTCGTAAGGTCATGAATTTCCTGATGGGGAAATTTTTTGTGTCAAATTTCTAGTGCTCTCTTTTCTAATACTTATCAATAGGAGTGCGACACATTTCTTCTCGCACATTGTCAAAGGTCTTCAGTCACATAAAATTCCTGTCTCAATCTTTTTCTGACATTTCGGTGGGTTTACCTCTTAGGTTTTCACCGAGGTGGTGTCATTTGCAATATTTTCACAAGTTGGAATGGCGAATTTGTGTTGAATTCTCCACTTCTCCCATGTGATTGGGGTCTCTGAAGTTTGCCTTTCCCAGACAGATCACATGGAGAGGGGCGTGTTACATGCTGACTCCCTGTGTGCTGACTGCAACATGTCCTCACTAGCACGGCGTTTGCAATTTATGCTGAACTCACGAGGCGAATTCTGGATTTGTTTTTTGAGTTTAGTTGATTGATTTCACGGTGCAAAACTACGCTTAATTTTGCTTCTAAATTTAAAGCCGTTTTTGTTCATAATTTTGTTTGATTTAGCGGAGCGGAATCTAGTGACAATATTTTATTGTAATCAGCCGGGCAATTTACTGTCAATTGTTTAGCTTCAATTTAGCCAATTTTTTGTCTAACTGACTTGTAGAGATTTTTGATTATTGATTTTTAAATTAAATTAAAACAGAATGAAATTAGAATAAATCTAAGGAAATAAACTAAAATCAGTTTGGGACAAAAAAGAATAAAACATGCAAACAAAATTAAAGTTGGAAGAACAAATTAAAATGTGACTTCCGCAACAGACCATGACTCAATTGAAGGAGCATTTGAAATGATTAATGAAAACACTACTTATGGTCAACTAAAGGAAACACGCAAATGAACTAAATTAGAAGTCAAATTTAGTACAAATTGAAGGGCAAAGCAATGAAGGATTGGTTTGACATGGGTATCACAAATTTATGTCGCAATGAACTTCAGTCCATGACGTCCAATGTTTTCCCGCAATCATTAGAGCTTGCAATTTTCTTCAGTTCTTTGTTTCTTTTCGTTCAACCGAAGCTTTATAACGTGATGCGAACTTAGGTCAAAAACTGGACTAAATAGTAAAAAAAAGCTCTTTCTGCTGATGCTCCTGTGAAAAAGTTCGTGTGCTCCTGTGAAATTTCTATAACAAATAAAAGCAGAACTTTTCCTCTATTGGCTCTAGGATTCTTTCAAACCTCTTTTCCTTTGTATAGATGACAGTTTTCAAACTTTGGGAAGAGCGTAAATTGAGAAGCAAAAGATTGGAAAAACGAAAGGAAGTCATGATAGGTAGTTGATATGTACGAACCAGATTTTAGCCCCTTGTTGCTTCAACCAGACTTTTCAACTATCAGTTTTGATATCTGCAACAAAAAAAGAACTCACGACTATTTTTATGTCTGGAACAAAAACGAGGAAATGACGACTATATTTTCATGTCTGGAACAAAAACGCTGAACTGACGAATATTTCACAAACTGTAAATTTACACATAAATCAAGTGCTCAAATTGTTTCAGAACAAACTAATTGAAGCTTTGACTACCGGTATATTCTTATGAAATATATCAAATGAAATAAAACTTACACATGCGTTCGTTTGCGTTCAATAGAAACTCAACAGTTTCATATTCAACAGTTTTAAGATAACCGCTTGGAGGTTTTCATCAGGTATAGTGCATTTTTTGTGAACTTCTTTCCTGGACATCATCTGAAAATCCGAACCTATTCTGTTTTGCGCAGCCAGCTTAGTGGGCAGAAAACTTTTACCTAAAATTTTATTTCAATACTAAAACGGGTTTCTAATTTAATAGATAATTTTGTGTCCACTAAGCTGGATGTGCAAAACAGAATTGGTTCAGATTTTTAGATGATATCCAGGAAAAAAGTGCACAAAAAACGCGCTATACTTGATGAAAACTTCAGAGCGGTTATCTTAAAACTGTTGAATATGAAACTGTTGAGTTTATATTGAACGCAAGCAAACGCATATGTAAGTTTTATTTCGTTTCATACTTTTTATAAGAATATACCGGTAGACGAAGCTTCAATTAGTTTGTTCTAAAAAAATTTGAGCATTTGATTTATGTTTTAATTTACAGTTTGTGAAAGAGTCGTAATTTCCGCGTTTTTGTTCCAGAAATAAAAATAGTCGTGATTTCTTCGTTTTCAGACTTAAAACTAAACTGTTTTCCTCCGAATTTCTCGCATAGAGTATGATAATTTTTGTCTAGTTCAGTTTCCTTTCAATTAGCAAAGTTTATAGCACTGCGTCCAAGAGTCACTTAATCATAACTATATTAATTTTCAGATAATGATCAGGAACAAGTTGCATCGGAAATCAACTTAAAAATGGCACAGTTGAACATTCAACTGAGAATAACGGAACAATAGCTCGAAAAAAACCAATGACAAACAGCTAAGAGTGGGAGCAATGCTCGTCTGGAATAATATAATTATTTATAAAAACAATAATTTGATAATAATAGTAATAATAATAGTAATAAAAATAATAATAATAATAATAATAATAATAATAATAATAAAAATAATATTAATAACAACAATAATAATAATAATAATAATAATAATAATAATAATAGTACTAATAATAATTCTAAAAATAATAATAATATTAATAACAAAAATGATTGACATACAGGAGTTGAAAACTGAAACCGAGAACTTATACTGTCTTCTTATAAACAATATAAATATTATGTTATATAAATTTATTCATCTAAATATTCTGTTACCAAGTGGTTTACCGTTGTTCATTTACTGCCACTTGTCAAGCTTTTGTTAGAGTGTGTGCGCGTTCTGCATATTTGCAGATGCGAAAGATAGCGATTATGCTAAAGTCACCCCGTGGTTTAACTAAAGATATTGCACACTACTCTTTTTTTCGAGATTCAATAGGACATAATACTTCAATATCAGATTACACCAACAACGATAACACTTCACAACCCACTACATCTCTCCTACGAAAATCCACTAAAATCATTCGGTAGAAGATAACAATTCTTCATTAACAAATATACAATAAACCCAACACCAATTGGTATACAGATTTCCTATTCTTATCATGATGCAGTCAGCAAAACTTCTATTAGTAGTGAACCCGTTTTGGGAGTCGGGAGCAAATCCCCCGATAGAGTCGAAATAATTGTTCGCCACGCTAAGGATACCAATAATGGTGCGTGACAACATTGAAGTAGACATTTAACTAAAGTTGAAAGCCATCTCCAGCAGACATTTTAAATCCCACATTGCTGACCTTCGAAGACGAAATCAACGGCGAAACCGAACATGAAGCGAGGAACACGGTACAAAGAAATGAGAGGAGAAGAGTGGCTTTTGAAAATGAGTGCAATGCAATAGAGAGAAAGAGCGAGTTAGTGGACATAATACCGTGGGAACGAGCGGACACCAAGTCAAAGAGTTTAGAGGTTTTGGAAGTTTTCATCAGGTATAGTGCATTTTTTGTGAAGTTCTTTCCTAGACATCATCTGAAAATCCGAACCTATTCTGTTTTGCGCAGCCAGCTTAGTGGGCCGAAAACTTTTACCTAAAATTTCATTTCAATAGTAAAACAAGTTTCTAATTTAATAGATAATTTTGTGTCCAATAAGCTGGATGTGCAAAACAGAATTGGTTCAGATTTTTAGATGATATCCAGGAAAAAGTGCACAAAAAACGCGCTATACTTGATGAAAAAACTTCAAAGCGGTTATCTTAAAACTGCTCAATTTGAAACTGTTGAGTTTATATTGAACGCAAGCAATCGCATATGTAAGTTTTATTTCATTTCATACTTTTTATAAGAATATAACGGTAGACAAAGCTTCAATTAGTTTGTTCTAAAAATATTTGAGCATTTAATTTATGTTTTAATTTACAGTTTGTGAAAGAGTCGTAATTTTCGCGTTTTTGTTCCAGACATGAAAATATAGTCCTCATTTCCATTTTTTTGTTCCAGACGTAAAAATAGTCGTGATTTCTTCGTTTTCAGACTTAAAACTAAACTAAACTGTTTTCCTCCGAATTTCTCGCATAGAGAATGATCATTTTTGTCTTGTTCAGTTTCCTTTCAATCAGCAAAATTTATAGCACTGCGTCCAAGAGTCACTTAATCATAACTATTTTAATTTTCAGATAATGATCAGGAACGAGTTGCATCGAAAATCAACATAAAAATGGCACAGTTGAAAATTCAACTGAGAATAACGGAACAGTAGCTCGAAAAAAACCAATGACAAACAGCTAAGAGTGGGAGCAATGCTCGTCTGGAATAATATAAGTATTTATAAAAACAATAATTTGATAACAATAATAATAATAATAATAATAATAATAATAATAATAATAATAATAATAATAATAATAATAATAATAATAATAATAGTACTAATGAAAATTTTAAAAATAATAATAAAATTAATAACAACAATAATTGACATACAGGAGTTGAAAACTGAAACCGAGAACTTATACTGTCTTCTCATAAACAATATAACTATTATGTTATATAAAGTTATTCATCTAAATAGTCTGTTACCAAGTGGTTTACCGTTGTTCATTTACTGCCACCTGTCAAGCTTTTGTTTGAGTGTGTGCGCGTCCTGCATATTTGCAGATGAGAAAGATAGCGATTATGCTAAAGTCACACCGTGGTTTAACTAAAGATATTGCACACTACTCTTTTATTCGAGATTCAATAGGACATAATACTTCAATATCAGATTACACCAACAACGATAACACTTCACAACCCACTATATCTCTCCTACTAAAATCCACTAAAATCATTCGGTAGAAGATAACAATTCTTCATTTACAAATATACAATAAACCCAACACCAATTGGTATACAGATTTCCTATTCTTATCATGATGCAGTCAGCAAAACTTCTATTAGTAGTGAACCCGTTTTGGGAGTCGGGAGCAAATCCCCCGATAGAGTCAAAACAATTGTTTGCCACGCTAAAGATACCAATAATGGCGCGTGACAACATTGAAGTAGACAATTAACTAAAGTTGAAAGCCATCTCCAGCAGACATTTTAAATCCCACATTGCTGACCTTCAAAGACGAAATCAACGGCGAAACCGAATTTGAAGCGAGGAACGCGGTACAAAGAAATGAGAGGAGAAGAGTGGCTTTTGAAAATGAGTGCAATGCAATAGAAAGAAAGAGCGAGTTAGTGGACATAATACCGTGGGAACGAGCGGACACCAAGTCAAAGAGTTTAAGATACCTATCTTTAGGATTTGAAGCAAGCATATATCACCATAAAAAACCCACAAAAACTTAGTGAAATGCACAGACATTTGTTTGTAGACGAATTTAGCATCCCATTCAGAATCCCCGGAAATATAACATTCGACAGATTCAATTTTTTCAAACCTATGCAAAAACCACTCGAATCACAAGAAACACTCCATACCGAGATGAGAAAAGCAGGCTTAGATTATAAATTCAATATAATGGAAGGAGCTGGTTAAGGTTTATAAATTTCAAGCATGACCAACACTTCAATACAAATGGGTCAGTTATTGGAAGTTCGCACGCCAGAGCAAGTGCTAAATTTTGCAGTAAACAGAGAAAGAGGACAAGTCAACCAGCAGGAAATCATCAGAGCACACTCAAGCAAGAGCAAATGGTCTCAAGTATCATACATCAAAATCGAACCAGGTCCAACATCTTCAACGGAACAAACTGAACCATGCTACAAATGCGGACAACCATAAAAAATCATCTCCGAAACTGCATAGCACAAAGTTGTACATGTGATGTTTGTGAAAAAGTAATGCAGTTTTTTTCAATGTGCAAAAGACTAATGCCAGAAAGAGAAGGCCGAGCACATACACTCAAGAAATTAGAAATAAAAAGCCAACCAACCTAATTTCAAGCACACACCAGAAGAGTAAGAACAAGAAGCAGAAGAGACAGAGGAACCAAAAAAGGAATCAGTAGACGCGACAGCAGCTCTCTATAAAAAAGAACTTTTAGAAGGTTGGGCAACTATAGGAATAGTAAAACCATCAATGCTCAAAGAAGTAAAGAACTTGCGATGAACAAACAAAACGGAGGAGAGTTTTTGCTCAAAATTACACAAAACAGTAACATCCAATTCAATTGGAGACAACAGATCACCAAGACCATACGTGGAAGAATCGACAAAAACTTCAGCAGCACGAATAACAACAATTAAAGATATAAATGAAACACAAATGCTTCAACAATCAAAATATACAAATAAAAGCAGTGTTAAAAAACTTTTTCAGTTAACCACCAGTGACAAAATATAATGGGGAGAGACATACTCTACAAACCGGCAATCAGATTAACAGCCTCCAAACCAGCTGGAAGACAAAGACAATTGATTACGTATAATACAACCATCAAACAAAATAAAATAAAATGGATATTCAAAAACTATCCGCCATTATTTTTAGATTAAGTCGTTCAAAAAATCATGCGTACTCAACATAAAAATAGGAGTGTGCCGTTAAATCTACTCCAAGGAGTAGAAAAAGAGCTGGAGAAACTGATTGACGAAAAACAAATAATTATACTAGAGAAATTCTCAGACGAACACTTCATCAGCCCAGTAGTAATCAGAGTAAAAAATCAAAACTGTAAAAATAGGCATAAATATGAAATCTAGATTAAAAAGGGAGCAAGAAAAAAGGCTGAAGAGTATGTCTTGGTCATAAACACGACTTCATCTGGAAACCAGTAGCGTACGCAAGCAGCTTCTTTAAAAAATCAGAAGGAAGACATAGCACCAATGAATCAGAATTGCTTGCAACTGTATGGGCACTAGAGCTTTTTAAATACTACATATACAGAAACCAATTTACCATGCAAACTGACCATCAAACTTTACTTTCAGCATTATAAAAAATAGAATAAATCGAACAAATCAGAGCAAATAACAGAACGGGTAGACAGACTGCTGCCATTCACTCTCAAAACAGAACATATACCAGGAAGAAACACGGGCTTTGCTGATTACCTTAGTAGAAATCAATCTGGAGACCCCGTACCACAAAGCCAAGTTGATGAGAACTTTGTTATCAATAGAATTCAAGAGACAATGCATTCACTTCTTAAACACGATTTAAAACCAACTGTTAATAATATATCAACCGGTTCCCGCAATCAATCGGTAAGCAGCACAGAAATCGAACGAAATGACGTCAATAACGCAAATAAAAACACAAGAAAAATAAAAACCGCTTTTAGCTTTAGTCGTTTTAATAAACAACTGGTTTCTTTAAAAACACCACTGAGAAAACTTAACTCCACAATTTAACTCGAAATTCATTCGTAATACCACAATACAAAATCCTCACAAAAAGAATTTTGTTATAAAATACAAATGAGAAAACAGCAACAAACAAGAAACACAACCAAATGGGTTAGCAGAACGAACCAAATTCTCCAAAATTGTGACAAGACACGAGCACACAAACAGATCCAGATTCATACAAGTAAATAGAATTAGGTTAATTCAAGAGGAAAAACACCGTAATTTGTTCCCATCCTTCGACTAAGCCCCACCACCCGAATATTGTGAAAATCTAATTGCAGCAGACGCGACAGCAGCTCTCTATAAAAAAGAAGTGTTGGAAGGTTGGGCCACTATAGGAATAGTAAAACCATCAATGCTCAAAGAAGTAAAGAACTTGCGATGAACAAAGAAAACGGAAAAGAGTTTTTGCTCAAAATTACACAAAACAGCAACATCCAATTCAATTGGAGACAACAGATCACCAAGACCATACGTGGAAGAATCGACAAAAACTTCAGCAGCACGAATAACAACAATTAAAGATATAAATGAAACACAAATGCTTCAACAATCAAAATATACAAATAAAAGGAGTGTTAAAAAACTTTTTCAGTTAACCACCAGTGACAAAATATAATGGGGAGAGACATACTACACAAACCGGCAATCAGATTAACAGCCTCCAAACCAGCTGGAAGACAAAGACAATTGATTACGTATAATACGACCATCAAACAAAATAAAATAAAATGGATATTCAAAAACTATCCGCCATTATTTTTAGATTAAGTCGTTCAAAAAATCATGCGTACTCAACATAAAAAGAGGAGTGTGCCGTTAAATCTACTCCAAGGAGTAGAAAAAGAGCTGGAGAAACTGAATGACGAAAAACAAATAATTATACTAGAGAAATTCTCAGACGAACACTTCATCAGCCCAGTAGTAATCAGAGTAAAAAATCAAAACTGTAAAAATAGGCATAAATATGAAATCTAGATTAAAAAGGGAGCAAGAAAAAAGGCTGAAGAGTATGTCTTGGTCATAAACACGACTTCATCTGGAAACCAGTAGCGTACGCAAGCAGCTTCTTTAAAAAATCAGAAGGAAGACATAGCACCAATGAATCAGAATTGCTTGCAACTGTATGGGCACTAGAGCTTTTCAAATACTACATATACAGAAATCAATTTACCATGCAAACTGACCATCAAACTTTACTTTCAGCATTATAAAAAATAGAATAAATCGAACAAATCAGAGCAAATAACAGAACGGGTAGACAGACTGCTGCCATTCACTCTCAAAACAGAACATATACCAGGAAGAAACACGGGCTTTGCTGAATACCTTAGTAGAAATCAATCTGGAGACCCCGTACCACAAAGCCAAGTTGATGAGAACTTTGTTATCAATAGAATTCAAGAGACAATGCATTCACTTCCTAAACACGATTTAAAACCAACTGTTAATAATATATCAACCGGTTCCCGCAATCAATCGGTAAGCAGCACAGAAATCGAACGAAATGACGTCAATAACGCAAATAAAAACACAAGAAAAATAAAAACCGCTTTTAGCTTTAGTCGTTTTAATAAACAACTGGTTTCTTTAAAAACACCACTGAGAAAACTTAACTCCACAATTTAACTCGAAATTCATTCGTAAAAACACAATACAAAATCCTCACAAAAAGAATTTTGTTATAAAATACAAATGAGAAAACAGCAACAAACAAGAAACACAACCAAATGGGTTAGCAGAACGAACCAAATGCTCCAAAATTATGACAAGACACGAGCACACAAACAGATCCAGATTCATACAAGTAAATAGAATTAGGTTAATTCAAGAGGAAAAACACCGTAATTTGTTCCCATCCTTCGACTAAGCCCCACCAACCGAATATTGTGAAAATCTAAGTGCAGTTTTCAACGGAGAATTCCCAACCAAAAATTCAAAAAAGTACTTACTACCGATTATTGACTTGGTTAAAAGGAAAGATTGGATTACTTTTAAACCAAAATAACCTAATCTATTACAGAATACACAGAGAGCTATTAGTTACTCCCGCCGAAAGTCTGTTATACAACATTAAGATTGTAATTGTATCACAATTTTAACCTATGGAGTCACGGAAAATCCTTAATGAACACCCCGGACAGGCTGGAATCTTGGCGTTGGCCAAACTTGTTTGGCACCCTCATTTTCCTTCCAAAAAAAACACGCAAAGTTGCAGACACCGCATCGATAGAGATAAAAATCTGAAACAGTAATAACCAAAAAATTTTAGGATCATTACTTAAACTAAGAGAACCGAATGAAGAGATCCAAATGGATTTCGTTGCTCCTTTTAACAAATAAAAAAACAGTACACTAAGTAAATACATATTAGTCAAAGTAGACAGATTATCAACGTTTCCACTTGAAGAAACTTATAATAACTGTAAAACAAATACTGCAATCGAGAAATTAGAAAGCTACTGCAAACTGCACGGTATACCATGTTCCATATAGTCCGACCAAGCGCAATCAATCAAAGGGAAAAGATTTGAATTAAGCTGTCCAAACAAAAGAAGTAAATTATTATTTGCAGCAGCCGAAGACTACAGAGGAACGGGAATGGTAGAAACAATGGTGAAACGAATAATAAAAAGAAGAATGGCAGTATTGGATAAAGATCCCAATTGGGTAAATGAAACATTAAGCAACCGCTTAACAAATGAAATACAAAAGATAAAACTCACTCCCAACGCAACAACAAAAATCGCAACCTTTGACGACCACAAGCAGAAAAACCAACAAATTTAAACCTTTAAATCTCAATTTCTCATTCAAAAACTTCATATAAAACTGTTTAAACAAGAATATCTTAAGCAACAGGAGGCACTCACGTCAGAGCAGATCTGAAGAGGAGACTTATAACAGGGGGACAATCTCGACAAAAGGTACCAAGAAGAACCTCAAGCTGAAATTTCCCAAACAATTGGCAACACGCCACCGTTAGAGGACAGCGAGAGTGACGACTTCGAGAAGTTGTGTTTAGCGATAAATTCCAATAATCAGAAACTCTCCACGTAAGTGATACCCTTCACAAATGAATTTCACTATAGGAGACAAAACACCTAAATTAACAAAAAAAAAACAAAAAAAGTTAGCACGAAAATCATTAGCACGAAAAACTAAGGAACCACGTCACACACTATCACCACAATGGAACGTTGTAAAAGAAGAAACAATCACAAAATTTCCACCCCAAACAATCACCATTGTTACATAACTAAGAAAAAACACGTTCATAAAAAAGGATCTAGCAGCGGTAACAGAAAGAAAACCGAGTTTAATACATATGGTCGCATTCAAAACAACTGGCGAATATTTAAAAAAAATCAAGAAAAAACAAAAAAATATGTTTAGAAGAGGCACAGAAGAAAAATCCAGGGCCGCCAAAGAGTCTCTCCAAAAGAAATTGGAGCCAAGCGCAGGTTCAGAAATTGGCATCCAAGAATCAAATAAAAAGCACACAAAAAACCCAAGCCCATCAGTACTCCAATATTAAAATCAGCCACCAACTTGTTGAAAAAAGAAGGGGGAAAACGAAGAAAAGACCAAAAGACCCAAAGAAAAAAGCCCGGGAGAAGTTTTAGAGAACAAATCTAAAGTAGCAGCATTGCAAAATACTAAAGAAAATGGATACTTTTTACAATGGAACACAAGAAATGTGCAAGAATCAGCTTCAATAAAAAATGCAACGTAGACAGCTACTCCAACCCAAATCAACAAATAACTGCTAGCAATTTTCTGGAGAGTTATTCATGTGCATATCACCGGATAGTCCCCCGGTAAACACAACACAAGATGATATAGACACCATTTCCGAACCAGCTGAAAAAAATTTCGCTTCACTTAAACCAACGCCAAAAATAGAAAAAGCAGTAATGAATTTGTGGAAACACAACAAGTCATCGTTTCACTATTTTCCAAAAAAAAATCATCTAAATCAACGACACCGACATTACGAACACAGAAAACAACACCACAGTCATGGACGATATTGCACTCAGCCAACAACAAGCCAAGATCCTCACAAAACAACCTCAAACAACGAGCATACAGTTGGAACTACTAATTTAATCTTAGTTTAAATATGAAAAATCAGAATCAACCAGGCATAATATAATATTTTAATAACCGGCAAACAATCTAACAACAAGTAAAGTGCAACACTTACTCTTGGAAGATAATGAAAGTTTAATATGAATAAAAAACATTTTTCAGAAATTCTCTACTCCTACTAATGTTGAGGATGCTATTAAAAAAAGCATTGTAAAAATAAATTAATAAAATCCTGTAAATAATCATTATATTAAGTAAATGTATACAAATTACGAAAAGAAACATTTAAAGAGCTTACAACAGGTCAATTAAATACATATATTTTTCATTTCCCACATATTCGTTTGATGATAAAACATTTGTTGAAATAGCTAAAAACTCAAACAATTTAGTTCCCTTATCTTTAGAAATTGCTGAAGCTGACAACAATTTAATTGAATTTGTCAATATATTTGGTGGTGATAGTATTAATAAAATTAATAAAAAAGAGTTTGATAATAATAGTTGTAATCAAAATGTAACTAATAGTCATTTAGATGATATACTTACTCGAGGATTGAGAGAATAAAAAAATAAAAATCTAATAAATAGAAATCCAACAATTGAACACATTTTTGCAAAATTACTTGAAAGTAAATTAGTTGACAACAAAGAACAAGTAAGATTAGAGATGGATTATGACTTCAATCAAGACCCTATAAAAAATTCAAAGCTGTTTCTCTCCTCTAGAAAATGGCTCAACAAACAGCACCACCACTTTTGCTGCGTAGAAGCTTCGCTGATTAAAAATCACAACATACTCCAAATCTTTCAACTATTTCAGAACTTATTATAAATGAGAAAAACCTAGCAAAAAACTTTATTAACAAAGGGTATTCAAGTTTATTATGAAACTGAAACGTAAAATTACATTAACAAATTTAGGAGACATAAAACTCATATTAACACAGATGAAATAATAGAATAATTATTATCCTCAATGGCAACAACTGCAACAAAAGCATCCGTTGCAATAACAGGAACAGGAATAACTTGCTCAGTACCAACAGCATTTACAACAGCAACTGTATGTCGATCACTATCACAAACAATTAATATTTAACCAAGAAGGAAACTAAACCACCAGAGATTTTTGCTCAAACTAAATAGTTTAGTAATAAGTTAAGTAATCTATACACTTAGTCAATGAACGCTATTGGAATAGAGAATAATGAGTATAATGCTTTAGTTTGCGTATATTAGGACTATAGGAAGAACACGAGAAATAGGTTATAATAATTGTTTTGTTAAATTAAAGATAGGAGTATTTAGGAAAATTAATAATTTACTAACAATAGGATCAGTATTTTTATAACCAGATAGATAAATAATATTAAAAAGATGAAGTGATAATATAAATAAAAGTCTGCGAAGCAGGTTCTCGACCTTATTTTTCTTTTCACCTGGATATAACTCTCTTGCTTGCTTTTCTTTCTACTTCTTCTATACTTTCACCAATTGTAACAATTTGATTAAATCATTTAGAAATATTACTAGCTATCCCAAACGCGCTTACTGGATTATTGGCAACTTTTACTCCAAATTTTTCTGCTGCTTCAGCAACTTTTTAAAAATTCTTTTAAGATTTCTGCTTAATAACAACATCAGGTACTGTCATTTTTTAATAGTGGTACCAGAATATTGTCTACCACCAAAAAAAATGAATAGTTTTCTAAAATTTTGTAATTGTGACATTTTAAAAAATTAAAAAATCAAAAAGGCGACTTCAAAATATAATCCAATTATTAAAAGTTTATCACCATCAGAGATGATTGTATTTAAACTACTAAGGGTACTGGAACTACAAAAACTTAACTTAAACCTGAAGTTAACCCGTCTAATGAAAAGAAACATGATGTGTATGCTTAAGTTTTATTAAACCCTGCAAGTCATAAAAAAACAGATTGCATCTTCTATATCGAAATTCATATTCTGAATATTATCTATTACCACTGTTTTTCTCCATATCCGAATTTATTACCATACTTCATTTATCTTTTCTAAATAAGTAGTATATCTTATCATGTGGTTAACCTACAAATTATTTTCATAAAGTCCTTTGACGTCACATGTTTTTAATTTCTCTTGGTATGTTTCGTTGAAACAACTTTATCATCTGTCTTTTGTAATCTATGATAGGTATTAACTCTTTCTGTATCATGCATTAGCGCAAAATAGTAATCAACGTGTTACTTTGATTAGTTCTTTAGAATCCTTTCTTTTTCTTTAGATCCACAAATAAATTAATATTTTTTGGTGAATTGTTATGATCTCATCTATAACCTTACTACCAAGATCATGTTCAAACTTACCAGGATCATCATTGCTGATATTGTCTGGTATGTCAAGATTACTTAGATGAATTATTTATTATCAATATTACTATCAATAAAACTCAATGTGAAACTAGCATTATCCATATAATTTGAAAATAGATCTTTAAAATTGGGTGCAGGTACATCTAGGAGGAATTCATGTACTTTGAATAATTCTAAAACACCAGTATCAAGATAAACAGGTTCATCAAAATCTAGCGTTTTTTCGTGTATTGAACCACTCTATGTTCCTCATCCTTAGTTACATTCAATCATGATGGTTTCCTAACACTTTTCATTATCGTTCATTCATCTTATAAGAGTTTAGCCTGACTAACTTTTGAGGCATTTATACGTGCTCTTCCAAATGGAGAGTCGTTCATTTTTTTCAATAGTTTTCACATCTTTGTTTTCGGCATCTTTTTTCTGTAATGCTCTCTAGTTAGTATTATTTTGAATTTAATCTCTTATAATGTTGTCCTCTTTAGTTTTTTTGGCTCTATGTGTTTTAGTTATGTTTAAATCTATAGATACATAAAATTTTAGCAATCAAAAATGTACAACATACTCAAATTTCTTGTTTTGATCAAATATCAGCCTGTCATTTTTACAGCCAGCCCTCAGTCTTTTGTTATATCCCAATTTATGATATTAAATCTTTTTCTTAAATGGCGTTAGTGGCTGGCTTCTTGCTCTCGTTTCAGACAAACTCACTATCAGGACAAATTCACTATCAGGAACAACCAATTATCATATTCACCATCATCACTTGCAAATATTATTACTAAATCAACTCTCTTATTCTTTGCATTAGCGCTAAACCATTTAATATTTCAGCACATATATGCCATAGTCTCCTACCTTCAATTTCCTGGCTTTGTATGGCATCACTTTTACCTTTACTGAATTCATCAAACAATTGTTTACTTTGTACTGTATCCAATTTAATTCTACTGGACCTTATCCAACAATCATTAGTGTCAGCAGGATGACGGACATGATGCAATGGATTAACACCACATTCTCGCATACTAAGCTTAACATATTCATTAAAGCAATAAATTAATAATTATAAATATCAATCTCTGATTATTCCAATGTAATTTCAACTCCAGTTTAATATCGAATCAGTTTACTAAATTCATCAAATTGCTCCTGTGGTGGCAAATAGTAATAATTTGAAATATTTTTTAGATTATCTATAAATTCATCGTAATCTCATATTCCAAAGTATTCTTATGAATATATTGTTCTTGTTTTACGTCCGTATGTTTTAGGTAGCTGATCAAGAGATTTTGTTAAGAAGTTATGACTATCACTGAATATTAAACAATCAATACTCAATACTAGGCTTCAGAATTACCAGTTTTGGGTCATAAGTATTACGGATAAGGTCTTTTCATTTATCATTGTTTTGTTTAAAGATCACTCCAAATTTTAGCTAAAGTCATTGCTAATACCATTGTGAAAAAATTACTGGTATGATGTTTTGGCGCTTATATCTGAAATTACATATGTTACAATCATTCTTGCTGGTATGATATGTTATATTTTAATTATGTAATTATTTAATTTAGCGATCTTTAGTAAGTCAACAGCACATCTTTAAATACAATCTATTTTTAAAAATCCTGGTATTCTTCACCAATCAACCAGCCCACTTTTTTTGGTACATGTTCATAAACTATATATTTACTGCTTATTGACTCTATATTTACACAAATATCTTCTGCATTGCTATATATAACATCTTTTATGCCATAACATACATTTTTTAGTACTCGCTCATTCTAATAAACCTTCTGAATTCCCAATTCATGCAGAGTGACCACTCCAAACCAATATTCTAACATCTCGTCCCTCTTTTCTTATGTAACTGTTTTTGTGTCCCACTTTTTTGGTACATGTTCATAAACTATATATTTACTGTTATTGACTCTATATTTACACAAATATCTTCTGCCATGCTATATGTAACATCTTTTATCTATTGTCTTTAGTGCTCATTCATGAAACTATTCTCATTCTTTCCAGAACAAAATTAGGGCTAAATATTTGACCACAGAGACGTTCCTCATTTTTACTCTATGATCTTTACGAACTTGTACATCTATGTCAATGCCATACCATACATTTGTTAGTACTCGCTCATTCGAATAAACCATCTGGATACCCAATTCATGCAGAGTGACCACTCCAAACCAATATTCTAAAATCTTGTCCCTCTTTTCTTATGTCAAAAGTCCTTCTTGAGAAATCAATTTTATTGTTATTTAAACTTTTCACTTAGTTATTTATGCCACATATAAAGGTTGTATTCCAATGGTATTTTAATAAAATAATCATTCAGTAATAATATAGATTTCGTTTTCCCATGGAATGTTTAAACTATTAATATATATTTAGTTTCACAAGTTGCAACTAATTTTATGCAGCTGAAAGAATCAATGGCAAACGATTGTGTCTTTACTGTTCAATAGTTCAAATTTGCTGGATTTTTATTTCTTAGTTTATCTGGTATCGCAATATAAGATCCCATAGATGCCTTAATTGGTACAACATATAACTGTAAATTTATTACATCTAAAAAACCATAATCAAAATTAGAACCAACATTAGTCTCTACTTCAAAATTTAACAAATGATCAAAATCTCTAGCGTCTGATGGGTCTTCAGATGTGTATAACTAATTTTTATTTATTCACTTCGAAAGTCTCTTTTAACATAATTTGATCCTTTCTTATTTTTATAATGAGCTGTGATCTTATATTTTTAAACCTTAACCCAACTAAATGATTGAATCAATTGTTCAACTTGATTCAGTATTATTAATTGCATTAATCACTTGATTTAAGTCATTAACGTTTTCTCACTATCTCTAAAATATAACTGCCTGCCAAAACAAATAGATTCTGTAATAAACTCTTACTTTTCTTCTTCTTTTTCTATTGAAGTTATATTATGACTATATTATGACTTATAATTTTGATTATTTTATCAGTCAACTGATGTCTGAATATTTTCCTCTCTGAGTTGAAAATTGTTTTCACAAACACAAAAGACCTATTGCATAGACACAATTCCACTAGCTGTGTGTGACACCTTGTGTTTTTTTACGTAAAATTTTTAAAAACAAAAATAAACTGTGATAAATGTAAAAAGCCTGGAGACAAAATTGGGACAATGGTTCAGATGTAGAAATCTTAAAATTATGAGATGACATAGAAAAAACAAAAGTCAAATATTATGTCCAACAATTGGAAAAACAGTATAGCCGGGTTTATTTCAAAACTCTTATTATATGTATTTTATTTTAAGAAACATATCCTTCAATCAATTTATGTAAACAAAATGCAGCATTTGTGTATGTTTTCACAGATATGGATATAGAAAGACTAGAGATGAAACTTTCAAATATGAATTTAATTATAAAATTCAGAGTTGATTTATTGATATTTATTGTAAAGGTTGTTTTTATGTTATTGAATATATATTATTATAGTTATGATAATTATAGTTAAAGATAATATTGTTGTTAAAAAACCAAACTTTTTTGTTACAAAAAATTCATGTTATAAAATTACCGAGGTCACACAAAATATCAATGTTATAAGATATCAACGTTATAAAAAAAATCAATGTTAGAATATCAATGTATACTTAAGCATACATTTTGCTTCATATAATTAAGCATATACTTAAGAAAAATATGTCGAAAGTACATATCTAGGTAGTAATCTGTTTTTTTTAGCTTATTGAGACTTAAGAATATGCTTAAGCTTTGATTTAAGAATTCGTGAAATTTGTTAATATGAGTATTTTTTATATCTAATTGATATAAAAGATTAGACCAACAACAACAACTACTACTTGATTTACAATAAGCCAAAATATTTGCATAATTCAACGGGATATAACTATTTAGTATGCATATTTGATATAGTTCTATCTAAACATTTGGTACAATATGTACATTTAGGTTTTTTCTAATTGTTCTTTTTACTTGAGTATCAATTAACATCGAAATGTATTTTTTCCTAATCAATAGCAGATTGATAGTTTTACGGCTAGTGTTATTGTATTGACAAATTTATTGTTATGATAATTTTTTTTGTTATTGTTGTTGGTAGGATTTTTGTTAATGTTATTATGTGCCCTGATTGTCGGGAATGTTGGTTTATTACGAGTGTTATTTTGTGTTAGGATTGATGATTCAAACATACGTCTCATCGGCGAAGCTACTCTGAAGATTATTGGCGTTTTCGTTTAGTAATACAACAACTTTTAAAACAGGTAAAATTAACTAAGATCTACCCACATTGAAAATTAGTAATAAAAGCCTTATGATTGTTTTTATAATAGCTTTTTTATTTGAAAATATCCAGCTCTTTCTTTACCACAATCAAAACAGTTCAATTATTGTTAGATAAAATTTTAATTATATTATTAACACGATCTCTTGATATAAGCAGTTTGTTAGGAGTGTTTTTGCCGCTGTTTAGTAGAGTTGGTTAATACATACATTTTAATATTTTTAGTATTTTTTATTTTTCAATAAATAATGTAGACATTTATTACCCTCAATATTTAAACATTCAGTCTTCTTCCTAGAATTTTTTTCAGAAATACCTAAGATCAATTGCTCCCTTGATTGTTTACTTGGTTTCTCTTTTGATTGTTCAGTTTTTTCTAAATTTATTTGTTCGTACAATTGTTCGTTTAATTGTTTACTTAATTGTTAATTTAAGCCATCACCTCTGTTAGCAAACTTATCAGTTTTGTATAGGACTTTACTTGCTCAATTAGCTACGTGACAAACTATTCTAACACCATCCATATGATGCAGAAAGACATATCATTGATACACCACCAATGGTACTAATAAATTGTGATGACCATCTACCAAATCTTCCAAAACTCGCCTATCGCTAGAAACTTAACTCGCTACATCATAATGAATCTTAATATCTTTAAATTTACAGAAATTGAAATTTCAATCGTTCTTATCAATAATGTTTTCAATAACATCATTTATCATTCTTAGCTTTAATTTTTTTTATTACTTGTTCATCAATAAATAATGATTATTTTAAGCTACAAGCTTTTTTTATCTAATTCATCTACTTTATAGTCAGTATTTATATTTCTATCTTTATCGATAGCAATAACTGAATAATCTTTTGGTTCATATTTACTAATAGCATATTCATACTCGTTACCTATTTCAAAGACTTTATTGTTTTATTTATAGGTCTCATTGAAACTTTTGAAGAATGCATTGTTAGTTTTAGTTCTGTTATGATTAGTATTTTTAATCGCTCTAGATGTATTATTTAGTTGTGCTAGTTTATGACACATTATTGTTTTATGTAGTTTGTTATGTCTACCTGTTGTAAAGCATTCACTTATGCCACTATTTAATTTATCAACCAAACCACTATGTACTATAATACAAGTTCTGATCTCTGATCTATTTTTCTTAGTGTGATCTTCAATATGTGATGTTCCGAATTTGATTTGTATGTACAATCTTCAAATGTGGTGTAACTGTTATTGTTAGAGTTATTATTATTGTTAGTGTAATTATTGGTTTTAGTATTAGTGAGAATGATGTTGTTGTAGTTATATTGATCCTTGGTGTTGGTACCCTTCAACATGTTGTACTTATGTTCACCATTGGTGTTGATATTGGTGAGAATGTCTGTTATAGCTATATTCATCATTAGTGTTAGTACCATTGACAATGCTGTTGTGAATTTCATAATTGCTATTAGTGTCACTGAGAATGTTGTTGCTATAATGAAAAACATCTTCGGTCTTTGAATCATTTAGAATGTTGTTGTTATAAGCGACGCTGCTTTGTAGATAGTAATAATAATGGGCCTGCCATGTTTCACCATCGTCGGCGTTAGCGTTAGAGTTTTCGACTATTCTTCTTAATGTTGTTCAGTAAAAAATGTTTTGCATTACCACTTGCACCTTAGACAATAGTATGTAGTCGTGATTTTTCATATTTATATTCTTTTTTGGTGTGGTTTCTCTTCATAAACTTTACATTTTCCAACGAATTTTGCGTTCTTTTCGATGCATATATATATATATATATATATATATATATATATATATAGAACTTATGCTATAAAAAAACTTTATTGCTGAAAACGGTTTTTTCTTTTTATAAAAAGAATCATATTAACATTAGAATAAATTAATATTAGATATGGCTTTAAGAAAACGGTTATGAGTGATATCGAAATAGAGAAAATAGTTGGTGACAAAAGCTAATGACCAATTGAAAGAGTAATGAGAGATCAAAAACCAAAAAATATTAATCTGCCCGATTTTAATGATACTCATAATTGACATCCACTTTATGGTACACATAGGGATTTAGTTATAAGAATAGGTTGATTAACTTCACAATTTTGATTTAGAGATACCACTAAAATTCTTCCAACAATTTGTTAATCTAGGATCTATTATACTACGCAGCAATTACGTTGACGAAAGAATACAAGAGAGCAAATTTTTTGCGGTGCTTAATGTTTACATATGATCTATCTTTTTGATTATGGCTTCAATATAATGAGTGCCGTACATATTGTATTTAGTCAACGTAAATGTCTTCAATCATGCAGAATGTGTTATTGTTTATGCTGTAGAAGTAATGATAGTATCTGTGAAACAGATATAAAATGATATTAAAATTACGGTTCATATGGATAATAACGTTGGTAATAGATATGAAAAAAAACAAATATAATAAAGATAAAAATAATAAAAATAATAACAATGATAATAGTAATAATGATACTAATGATAATAATAATAACAATAATAATAATAATAATAATAATAATAATAATAAGAATAATAATAATAATAATAATAATAATAATAATAAGAATAATAATAATAATAATAATAATAATAATAATAATAATAATATTAATAATAATGATAATAATAAAAATAATAATAATATTAATATTAATAATAATAATAATAATAATAATAATAATAATAATAATAATAATAATAATAATAATAATAATAATAATAATCGTAATAATAATAATAATAATAATAATAATAATAATAATAATATTAATAATAATAATAATAATAATAGTAATAATAAAAGTGATAATAATAATAAAAATATAAATAAGAAATAGAAAAATATTACAGATAGTATGGATGATTACACAGATAATAATAATATCTGCGAAGCAGGTTCCCTGATCATAGATTGTAATATATAATTCCAAGAAGACTTAAGATGTTTTGAACCAGGATAATGTGGTAAGGCTTATAGATTAAGGAATATAAACATAAGAATTTTATACTCTGATATTTATGTATCGTTGGTCCTTCTTTGAAGATATCAATATTTTACCTACACTTGACTAGTCAACTAGAAAGGGACAGAACATTATAATATTTGATGTTGCATGAGCAAAATAAACAGTTATTAGGTAATGTTTCTCTTGAGGTAGATATAATAATTGCAAAATGGACTATCTGAATCAAATTATATCCTCAAAAGATAGAGAACTTGTTAGAGAAATTTGTAATCTGCATATATTCTTCTAACAGAGATGTAAAGTTATCAGTGCAATATATGGCAATAAATTTGTCTAACACTGAGAAAATTAAAAAATAATAAAGAGTTATTTGGGATGATAAGATTTAGTTAATTGAGTGATTAGAAATATAATTGATATAATAATTAATATGACTGTTGATGTTATAATTGTTATCATTCATTTTATAATTGATATGATAGTTAAAATTATGATAGTCTAATTCATATTGTGATTGATATTATAATTGATATTTTTATTAGGAGTATATTAAAAATTATGATTAACAGCTCAATTGATAATTTGATTAACTTTATAATTGATGTTATAGTATTATAATTGACATTAAATTTGATATATTAATTGATATTATAATTGATATTTTGATTAACATTATAATTGATTTTTTTAATACTCTTATATTGAACAATAATGAATAACCATTAAAGCAATTGATCTTCCATGTTCATTTTTCATATTACAATCAATTTAATCTATTCTTCCTCTCGGGACATTTCGATAAAAAGTTGTTGTTATTGTCAAAGTTATCATATAAACTGGTGGTTCCATTAAATTGAATAAGAATAAATTGCCACAGTCCTTACCATAACTTTTGTACCGGATATAATATTACATGTCAATTTTAATTTTATTCAAACCCATGATATCGAAGTTTCTATCAACTTAATATTTACCTGTTGAAATTTTCTCCTTCTTATATCTTGGTAATAATGACTTTAAGTTATCAACGTCCAAGTCAATTTCTTGGTAATGCCCATATTACATGTCATTGTATTTTAATCAGATTTGATTATAGCATACATAATCACATGTTTGTTCTCTTATTATCTGAGCTATTTCAGAGAGTTCATTTGACCCAGCTGTTATTTTTCACCTTCATGATGTTTCTTGATAGTTCCAATTTATCTGAGAAAACACTTTGTTTTTATGTGTTTTTCTTTTCAGTTATGTTGAATAGTGAATAAAAAACAGGTAATCTAATGAAACCTAACTTTGAAATTTTGAGCATTGGTTCTTTGAAGTTAGATCTTTCTGTTGATTTTACAATTTCAAAATTGAGTTTTTGTTCATCTTCAGTTTTAGTTAACTCTCAACTGACCTTTTGTAGTTCCTGTGACAATAAATTATCAGTCGTTTTTTAATGTTTAAAAATGAAACTTAACTTAGATACAACTCATGGTTATAATATTGATATACGAAAAGTAACATCATAAAACATAAACGAAATAATCTATCAAATATAAATACTACTAATACTTTTTTCAATATCAATCTCAATAGAGAAAAGCTGTTTGAATATGCGTGATTCTTAACATGAGACTCTATTTGATGTAAATGATAATGCTGGAGCTGAATTTGCAAATGATGCTGCTATAAGATTGGCTTATTATGGTGCGTTACCTTTCTTTAGTTCAGTTAATCTTGAAGTTGTGGAAAACGGTTGAATATATAGGTCACTTAAATCCTAATTTTTTGAAGTATAAATTATTACTTGTACTGTTGATTAAACTGAGAGTGGTTTTGTTAGAGATCAGAGCAAAACAGATAACCAGATTAGAAGATATGATGTAGCAAGTCAAAGTGATCATATATATGATGGTTAGGATGAGTGATCCACTTGGTTCTGTTTGTGGTTTAGAAAAGATTATATACGTTTTGGGACTCAAGTTAAATTCAACAAGAAATAAGAATATATCATTATTTAGAAATAATGCTGGTGCAGTGGCTGCCGACGCTAATTTTGGAACGAATGATATATCTTGGCATATAAATTGACCAGATCCGAGTAATGATGCTACCAAAAAGGTTAAATAAAAAATGTAAAGTTGATTTGGGTTATTATGGAAGGTTGACATTCTATAAAATTTAACTAACGGAACTAACTTCTCGTTTAATCTTCGGATGAAGAGTGGCATGGAGAGACCTACAATATATATAGTATTTATTTGGTATTAAGAAAAATAATGTTAATGTTTGACAGCATCAAGCTAGTATATTCAATATAAAAAAGTGTACTGAATGTTTTTGCAAGATTGGTAAAGAGTTCTATCTTGCAGCTAAAGTCAATATTAATCATTAAAGAAGTAATCATGAAAAAGCAATCCAAATGTATAAAAAATTTCAATAAAGATGATAATCAATTACTTGATTATAGGTAACAATATATAGATAGCAAAATATTTAAAATGGGTTATAGAATAAAATTATTTGATACTAGATATAAAAATGATCACATTGGATACCAACAATAAAACTTAAATTTTATTTCATTGCTGCTGTTGATAGTGTTCTTTCTCAAGCACTAGTAGTAACAAGAAGAGTTATTAGTGTTATAGCATCAGAGTTGAAATGGTCTCATAGAGACTTATCAGTAAAATTTTTCCAATATAACCGATGATTTATAGTTAGTTAAAATTTTGTTAACGGATGAAATCTTTGCTTTATTTTACTATAATATTTATATTGTTTATTTTATTTTCCAACTTATTTCGTCTGTGTTTGTTTTTTAGGTTGTTTAATTTTATTTGTGTTTCTAGTTAACTCATTTTAATTATTCTAACTATATTCTTTTTGCAATTTTTTTAGGTTTCAGATTCAGTTTTCTTTAAATTGTGATCATAATGTTTCCATCGCTCTTGATTTTTTCTTTATTTTTTTTCAACAATATACCCATTACAATTTTTTTCATACATGTACTCACTCAGCAGTGATTTTCCTTTTTAGGTACCGTCAGTTTGGTTTTTGAATCCCTTCGTTTCGTGGTTTTCACTAAGTCTGGGTACCGTTTGCTGATGACTCTGACGGAGGTAACCTAGTCCTTCTTTCTACTATTTCTCTCTTCAAATACGAAGACTAGGGCAGGTGAGATAAAAAAAGTTTCATTTTAGCTTCACATCTTGCTATTATATTTAGTACAAAGACAGAACTGGAAGCTTTTCATTCAATCATTCAGAGTTCCAGTTCTCATTCATTCTCAATTGTTTTAGCTGTTTAGTATGTGCGCGTAACTATTTGATTTTTTATCAGGGAACACTTGTTGTGTGTGTTTACCTTTTTTGAAAAACAAACAATTTTTTATTATGAATCTTTCAGTGAATTTTCTTGTTATGGCTGAATCATCAATTATTCTTAGTAATTGATTATTTTTTGTTGATAAAAAATCAGTAAATAATTTTTTTATTTGTTTTTTTTTCAATTGATAGAATAGTAGTGTATAAAAAGTGGTATCCAGCCATCTTTTGATAGGAAGTGGCTGGATATCACTTATAAGACAACACTAACGGGTCCTGGAATCTGACTGAAAAATACTACGTGGCCTGTATGTTTAATTGACAAAAAATGTCTTCAGGAATTATGCTCCAATCGTAGCTATGTCTTGTTTTCAACATTCTACAATGTTAGAGACATATAGCACAATTGATTAACCATCAACTAATTCGTTTTGTTAAAGATATTCACAAGTTTGAACCCAGGTGATAGTGGATCTTTTTAGTTTGACACATTTTTGTATATAAATAATATTTGGGTGGACTTACGAAAAGTTTTCAGATGAGCTTTAACTAGTTGGTCAGATATGTAAATAAAATCCTTTTAACCCCTCTCCTATATAGACTATATAGACTTCGGCATAAGTCGAATCTTGGACCTTTAATGTTTTACGTTTTTTCTATTGGTTTGGAGATGCTGGTGGTTATCGTTTTTTATTTACAAGGTTTCTCGGATCGGTTCTTGTTCAACCTCCTTTTTTGTGCCCAACCTAAACGCAATGTTTGTTGATGTAAAGCAGGTTTTTATGTAAAAAATTCACGTGCAGAGAATGAAAGAGAGAACACTGTATAGAAATTCTACTGTTTTCTCCTGTTTTCTTTTCAATATTTTGGACAATTTGATTCGGAGCTTACTGTATATTGACCAGTTTTCTAGCGATAAAATCAAACAAAATTTTTCATACGCTGTTTCTTATTCTCGCAGTAAACTTTTGCATTATCCTTCAAACCACGTCTCCTTTAGCAGTTTTGGAGCTCTTTTCTTTATAAAAACTTTCTTAGGGAGGGCTTGCTTCTTCACTGCACTCGATAGAAAATAAACAATCATTTTCAATATTATATTGAAATTTGAATAATCTTATACATTGAACCAAGGCATATCTGACAACGATTTGCAAAAGAAGATTTAATCATAATTTTTCATACCGAATCTTGTTAACATGATGCTTTTTTGGTTTCCTATGCTTATTCTGGTAAACAATACAAAACCAAAGAAGGCTGTGTTGAAAGGACTGTAAAGAACAAAGCTTCTATAATCAGCAACAATTTCAGTTAAAATGCAATCAATGAGAGCTTTCGATGTCTTACTTATACGCATCGATAAATTTACACTAACTATTGGAAATTTCAATAGCAGAAAAACTGACTCGAGATTTTTTTGCGAAGATTAAGGCGACATTTGTAATAATCACCCAATAGAATGCCACACATGGATGTGCAAGATGAATTGCATATAAAAATCAATAATTCGCTCACGGAACTCATTCTGCTATAAGTTGAGGGGGTTGTATGTTATATTCAAAAGCATCTTAAACATTCAGTTATTTGAAACAATTCACAGACATTCAATCAACAATGAGTCGTAATTTGATTTATCAAACCAAAAAACAACCCTTAGTTTTCTAGCGATTCTCAGGGTCATAAAAAAGCTTTTAACCACCCCGTTTCTGTTTTGAGTTGTATAGCTTTTCTATCGCATCTAAAGAGTTCAAAAGTATTGAGAACTAGATTCGATAAGGACGTTTCATCAAGTGCTGTCAAATAAGTTTCCGATATAACCACAATAGCATTTTGCCCATACCGTAAACAAAAGATTTCAGTTGCAGACGTTTTTTAGATACCCTTTGAAAGTTAAAATGAGCAGCGCGTAAATTTTGTTTATTTTTCTCCCACATTGTGCAAATTTTTGTGTTCAATTTCAGATCTCTGAGATTGTTCATCGTCACCACAACTGTCTCAAAATAGTACAGCATACTGAAAAAACATCAATGCAGAATCTTATGTGTCAGATATCCCATTGCATCAAAAAGCAAACATTCGTAGATTCTTACGAACATCAGAAAAAAGCTAATTCTTCAACTTTTTGAAATTGTACAGATTGTCGAACAATATTCTCCCGCATAAAGACAAAATTGTTCTCATCAAATTTAAGATTACCAAAAATTTTCGTCTTCCTCAACTTACCAGTTATCTTGTGCACTAATTGGGGTCAAGTCATCATCAACAATTATATTAGTGTTCATTTTTTAAACTCCTATTTTCTTTATTAAGTGGCGTTTATAACCACATCTACAAGATGGGCAGTTTTCAGCTTTGGGCATTTTACTTCCACTTATTAAGCGATGACATATACTGACATGATTTGAAATGATTAGGACACCGGCCTTCCCAGCTACACTTATCCCCTTTGCAAAGACATCCTCATCTGGCCCGTTATCCACACCAAAAAACTCACTTTTTTCCTGTGGCTGTATTTCTCACCGCTGTCAGCCTCCACGACTAAACACAAGTTTCTACAGCACAGCAACGCTTCTTTCCTGGACAACATCGACACCACATAAGAAGGGCCCCGTGGAAAAGTTTTAGGGATGAGTTTGGGCTCCCCGATGTTTGTCCAGATGATTCAGTCATTCCCATCAACCACTGGCTCAGTATACTCCACAAGATGATAGCTGTCATTTTTTGCCCTCTTTGGTTGCAGAGTTTTTTTTAATTTGAACCATCTCGTCTTGATGTTTTAATTTCAGATAATCTGAACAGAGGTGCAAAACAACAAGTTTATTTATTAGATTATCGCATTTGGAAGTGTACGAGTTGTGTGCCAACAAAATGGCGCTGGGCAAAACAGGATAGATAATTTTCCGGATGACGTCCACGTATAGCAGCCGCCAGTTCACCATTGGTGTCTACTGTCAATGAAAATTTTCTTTAGTCAGTGCCAAATATCGGTTCCGTCGCCGTGGTAAATTAACCAAGACAACAATGTTATGTCAGTTTTTTATTACTGCTCGAAGCCCGAGCTTCGTCTGCTCAAATGACTTTGTTGTTTTCTTGACACCTATCAACCTTGCGTCAGCCATAAATCAGGTAATAAATTTATTTTTAATCTAAATTTTTGACCCTGAACCCCAAGGTTTGTCATATTCAGTTTTCATATACTTGTCACTGACACGCAAGTAAGGTGCTAAAAGATTGCAAAACCTGTTGGGGTTTGAAAAAAACACGCGCTGCTTTGCTGTATCTGATTTAATAAATTCACCGTTAAGGAAATGGTAGTTGTTTTTGAAACGCATAGAATTAATTTTCAACCTACACTTATCGGCTCTTTTCTGTAATTGCTCTTCCCCTAGCCTTACATAGCAAGTCTATTTGCACAACCCAAATATATACTCTTGGTTTATTGGACATCCCTGATTTCCGTTTATTCTCCCACCCCCCGTACGTTTGGCAGCCCCCAGATACAGAGCACGTGTCCTTACATAGTAAATCAGCA